>NW_027072089.1:111152806-111620748 GCF_038088225.1 Cyrtonyx montezumae
ATTTAACTCATTCAGCCCATCTTGGAAATAGCCACGTAGCTGAATTCTACTGAAGTTAGCCATGCTTTCTGTGCAGCAAGTGCCCCCACACAGCAGTTCGTTGCATTTGGAGCCTGGTCATAGCTTGGTGCATTCTTTTTGGGTTTGTGTGCTGATAAATAGGAAGCACATAACAGTTGTGTAGGCAAGGAGTGTGTGCATTACAAGTTTTATGGCCTGTACTGTAAGTGGCTGAATGGCTTTTGTGCAGCTGTAAAGCATGTTTAACCTGATGTTATAAAACACGTCTCAAATGTATTTTCATGGCTTCTTACATAAACTGTAGTTCATTTATGTAGGTACTTTTTATTGTAATCCTTTATCTTAAACATGAAACTGTTTCCTGATACTGCTTCTACTTTTTTCCTTCTTTTTATGAAAAAAATAAAACAAAATAAAACAAAACAAAATAAAATAAAATAAAATAAATAGAGGGAATAGAGAGAGGAGAAGAAGTATCTTTTTGTTACGTGCATCAGGAGAGTCCTTAAGTACAGCCCTGAACTTGCATTTGTGTATTGCTAACCTCAGAATGCAGGCCTAGCAACTAAAAAGCCAAAGTAACATTAATTATGAATGTTCTTCTCGCTGTGGTCTTTGGAATATAAGTTTGGAACAGATGTTTGGGAGGGAGAGAAGGGGGAGGAAGGATGGAGTTGTTCACAGCCCCAACTGGTTTTAATTCTTTCTTGAACATTTCGAGTCTATCTTTAAACGTTTGCCAGAGTTTAATTAACATCCCGTGACTAAAGGTGGAAAATGTTCTGCTTTGTTTTTCCTCAAACTTATACCTGCTCTTGTGGCTCATGCCAAAGCCAGAGAAATAAAGGATTCCAGCTGGCATCGGTTTTATTACTGTTACATTAATTTACAGGTTAAGCCTCAGCTGGGAGAGGTCTGCTGGATTCATTTATTTATTTACTTTTTTTATTTTCATGATTTTAAAAAATTGCCATGTAAAACACTGCCATTTAATTACAGGAAGCTTACACTCTTGTTTGGTGAGCATTTAATAGCTTATTCTTGTTTATATGAAGTTGTAGAAATCTACTTCTAAGATATGTTTAAAGCAGAGATGGTGTTCTTGGGTTTATCATGTTTTTCCTGTACTGTGTATAAACAGAAGATTGGACATTATTGAAAGCCCTTTTTTTTTTTTTTTTGTGTGTGTGTGTGTGTGTGTATGTGGAAAATAGGATTGGGAAAAAAAAAGTTTATGTAAGAATGCAAAATAACTTCCCGAGACTATTGGCGCAGTGTGACCATAAAACCTCAACAGCACATTGTGCAGTGACATTCTAACAATTTGCTTTAGCACCTCTGCAGCGTTTTCAGAAAGTCCTGCTCTACAAAACACATGCCACGGTATCAGTTGACTGTTTCTTTCCAGGATCTGCTCTTTACATGCATGTTTTTGTGATTAGTTGCTATTTCACTATTAATTGTAAATAGGGGGGTTTTATTTATTTATTTACATGAACGTTTTATTTGCATTTACACATCCAATACACTACAGTGTATCTGCTTGTAGAGGTGTGCAGGCTCTTTGTGATGGATTTATAAGCTCCGAGCTGGGATTTTCTGTGTTTTGTTTTTAAAGAGTGTGCTTTGCCATGCATATATCAAGATACAGATATATCAAGATATATCAAGATAGAAAATGGCATGTAATTGCTCCTAAGGCCAGACAGAATCCAGCTGTTCCACCTACTCCTATATTGTCTCTAGAGGAATTTTTTTAACCCTAGTTTTATTAGTTTTGATTCCCCTGTAGCCCAGAATGTTGAGCAGATCTAATGCGTGAGTAGTTTCCAATTTTATTAACAGCAAATAAGAACATACAATGATAATGTGATACTGATTTCAAAAAATAAGCACGATCTTTATTTTTTCCCATTGTCACTGTGGCTTTACCTCCAAGATTTTAGGGTAATTTCCCAGGTAGGCTTCCTCAGCTGAAATCATTCTACATGAAAATACAGTATATTCGGTTTTATGATTCTACCTTTTGGATCTGAAATGGTTTACAAAGAAGATTCAAACTTCATAACTGGTGTATGGGAACTGTTGAATCACGGCCTGAACCACTGATTGATCACCTGAGGTGAGCACTGAGTCAGCTGCAGGAGCACAGGTGAAGGCAATTCACTGTGTGACCAGAAGGGGTGGAGTCTGGCTCCACCTCTCCCAGACCTCGTTTAAGGGTTGACCACCACTAGGGAAGAATTTCTTGTTGGAGATCCCTCCCCTGTGGAGTTCCAGGCGAGCCTTGACTGTCGGTGACAGGTGAACCTTTCCTAATTTACTGGTTGTCTTCATACCATCTGGATAAGCCATACAAAAATATACTGTCCTCTTTCATTATTTTGTTTGGGTACTGTACTTTCAGGGTATTCACCCTACAACTGGATACACCTTAGATTTCTTAAAGTTCAGTATGGGCTTATTATGGACGTTTAGGTGAAACCAAAAGTGCTTTTAAAATATTGGAATAGCCCTGTCTGCCATTTTATTTAAAACACTAAGGTTATCAGTGGGTGGATACCTGTGCTTGTGGGTTGATCCTATTTGAAGCATCACTGTTCAGCTGAGCTTTTCAGGCTCTCACTATGACTACCAAGTTGCAGTCACCATTTCTACAGCTGTTTTGAGTGTCCCTGGGGGATGCTCAGAAAGACCTGAATGCACCCTTGCCTATTTAAATGTTGCTCCTTGGTGCAGCAGGCTGTGATGGATGAAAGCTGCTCTTCAGTTGCTGCAAACAAACAAGAAAAAGTAAGAGTAATTAATGGTGTAGTACTTCTTCTGAGCTTCTCAAAGTACTTCGTGCATTGAAAGAATGTTAACAATCATATTACTCTTTGTACTTGAATCTGCACATGCACCATTACATGAGGCACATTTTTGTAATGCTCTTGGGGTTTATTCACTAACTGAGCTTTGCCACATCCAGAGACAATAGAAAATTAGTTCCTTTAAATAATAATAGTTCCTAAACAGCCAGTCATTTAGTGCTTGATACTGGATCTGTGCTGGAAGGCACGGGAGTTTCTCCAGAAGACGTTTTTTCTGGCTGAATCCTGCTCTGACTGGTGTTGTGAGGAAGGGCAGGGTGCTGGCTGAAGGGCAGGACACGCAGAGCATGGCCACCATGACCTGCTGCAGCTCCTTGGAAAGCCAAGGCAGTAATAGGCTGTAATTGCTGCTCTGAGGGATCGTGCAGAGGGATGGAGGTCCGTGCCAGCCTTGGCAGATGCCTGCTTGACAAACCATAATCATCTCAAGCAGCTCTCTTGAGCGATGGCAGGGCTGCCAAGCATTCCACTGCCTTTGGGGATGTGTTTGCCTCTCGTTCAGGAACCGGGCTCGGTGATGTTGGCTAGAGTAAGAGAGAAGGCTGAGTGGTGTGCTGCCTGAAGGAAACCCATCCAGCCAACTCTGCAGGGAACCCAGCACTCATACCACATAGATGCTTAATCAAACACGAGAATTGCACTTGCAGTCTGATGTACCAACATCTGTAGCCCTTATGCAGCAGTCTGCTTAAGCTACCCAAGGGGTTTCTTTGGTTGTATTATATATGCATTTGTATCGTCTTTGTGGACGTGAATGATGAACATGTTTTTGGAAACATGAAAAACTAATCTGATCAGACCTGTCACAGAGACTGAAAAACATTTTCTATCCTCTCAGTTACTTGCCAACAGCAAGCAAGCAAAGGAAAGCCCCCAGCTCAGACTGTTTGGGTGATCCAGTATTGGGAGCATGCTACCAGAGCCCAGTGCAGTGTGCCACATGTACCAGGTCATGGCCAAAGAGCCCTGCTGCGGCCTCTAGACTAAGAGCTTGTGGAGCAGCTGTGCCATGTTTTATTTAACTGTTTTGTATTTCATTGCTCCTAGCATCTATTTCCCGTGCTCTGCATAAAGGAGGAATATTCTGTTTCCAATGGCTCAATATGCCCTCAGACCAGCAATGAGTATCAGCTGTGGAAATATTCTCCCTGCTTCTGAGCATGGAGAGAGGCTGTGTGCATCTATGGGCATGCAGGGGGGAACTTTGACAATTCCATAAGTGTCCTTTAGTGTTACACCACAATTCTTGCAATATTAATTATTCACTTTTTTCTTTTTTTCCTTTTTTTTCTTTAATCAAGGAAGCTGTCAGGGTATA
Source organism: Cyrtonyx montezumae (assembly GCF_038088225.1). Taxonomy (NCBI): domain Eukaryota; kingdom Metazoa; phylum Chordata; class Aves; order Galliformes; family Odontophoridae; genus Cyrtonyx; species Cyrtonyx montezumae. The sequence goes on from NW_027072089.1 coordinate 111,157,019, forward strand.
TGGGAATGCAGACTCCTTAACGTAACAAGTGCACTCATAAAACTGTTTCTATGAAATACAAACTGCAAAACCCGCGTGGGACAAAGTGTGAAGCTGAATTTTTATGAGAGATCATTGGAACAACCATGAACTTTCAGTGACACTAGCAGTGCTGCAGTGAGCTTTTTGCTCATAGTTATTCATTGTACGCTTTCTGGTCACGGAAATGATTGGCAAGGATATTTTGTTTTGATTTTTTGGGGAGGAGAAAGGAAAAACTCGTAATGTTCTTGATCAGAGATCGAGATAGATCATATTTGTTGTAATCACACATGCAGCCTGTGCTGTTTTTAATCGGCTTCATGCTTTTAATGTTACAAGGCACACTACAGAAGTCAAATACACGTTAAGTAACTGCAAGTGATGTGCACCTGCCAGAACCAAGCTGAGAAAGAAAGTCCTCTGGAAATCACACAGAGGAGTGAAGGTGTGCACATAAAAGGTAGAACTGGTTCTTGGCTACAGTGGTGTGAATACTCCACAAGTCTAAAAGATAAAGCTTTAGATTTTCAGCAGTGTAATTGAGATGTTGTTTATGCTAGAATGACAGATAGTTGACACCTGCAAGATGCTTTTGAGGCGTTTGTTACTTATTTCACATGCTTGAAAAAGCAGAAGATAAGTGTGCAACAGGTCAAGTCTTTGCTGCAGGGTGAAGTGACATACTCACTGACTTCAGTAGCAAAACTGATGGAAGAAGAGGTGGAGCAAGTCTTGATGCTGCAACTTTGCTTTTCATCACACTTTAAAGGCTAACACCCAGGCAGTAGAAGTCCCTTTTATGTGCCTTTCTTTTTTTCTCCTGGTAAATAGACTGCTGTGAAGCACCCAGCCACCCCAGTTGTGAGGTTTTTTGTTTACGCTGCATAAAAATTAAAACAGAAATAACTTGTTGGCATGTTTTTGTGACCCTATATATAATGTATGACTTCTTATAAATGGTAACTGCATGTAATACCTGGCCCTGCCGTGGCAACCAGCGTGAGCTGTGTCTAGTAGTGCCCAGCTCATGTCCATCTCCACCCATGCAGCCCACCCCCTGCTTGAGGGGCAGTGGTATGGTCTCAGCATGGGAAATTCCAGAAAACGAACAAAACCCTAGCTTTCTTTCTTTGCCTTTGGATTGTTTTATTTTTAATCTAGTGGGGCAGCACAGCTGAAGCGAGCCTTTTAGCATGGTTGCTGGAGGAAGGAGAAAGGAGATAACGTGGTGTGCCAGGACCAAAGGAGCACTGCATGCAGGAATTGGGAAGATGTTATTTAGGCATTGGGAAGGGAAAGCGTTAATTCTAGCTCAGGGTGAGGTCTACGTGGGTCAGGGAATGAAAGCCGTATGATGCATGCAGTTGGATATGGTGAAAAGCAGAGAGCTAGCAGGGGAACTTGGGAAGAACGTGGCCAGAGGATTGAGGGTTTTTGGTATTGCTGAACTGCCAGCCAAGGCCCCGGGAGCTCTTGCAGTGGTTGTCACACCCTGACGCAGGCCATAGATTAGACGCAAAGGTGCTGACACTTCACTTTTCCCCTTTACAAGCAAATATTGACATTTATTATTGTGCAGCACCACCCGAGTCTAAAAAGGGAAGAAGGAAAAAAAGCGAGCAAGAGAGCTCTATCTGCAGCACTGCTATCCCCTGGCCAGCTGCCCATACACCTGACTGCTGCCTGGCGTGGGAACGCTGCACCCAGCCGTGGCCATGCGGTGCTTAATTAAAGTCCCCGACCTACGTGCTGGGCTTCTTGTTTCTCCTGTTTTTTTCCCTTTCTGGTTTGTTGCACGCAAGTAGTGAGGCTGGTGGGGCACCGCTTGGGTCGCTGCTCTCAGACACTGACAACTGAGGAAATTAAATTTGGAGGTGGAATCGGTTAAAAGCGTGACTAAAGCAGTGTTGTTTTTCTATGGCAACTGAAACAACATCATTATTTAAAGGCGAAATTTTTATTGCTAATGAATTTTTCTTTAAGACAGTCAGTTCTTAGTTTTGTTTGTACCAGCTCCCTCTTAAATACATTTTGGGAATTATTGTTTTTTTAAGAGAGCACAAGCAATTGAGTTCAGTAGGACACTGTTAGATAAGAGCAGTGATAGAGTCTGTGGTTCCAGCTTGTGTAAAGTAATGTTCTCAGGGAGAGAAGGAAAGTGTGTTCCTAGGGTTATTCATGTAATCCTATTTGTAAGATCCCTGCTGACAAGTCTGGGTTTAGAAACTGGAGACAACAGAGAGCTTGTTTATACTGTTAAACAACTCTTGTCTGCACTGGACAAAATGTTGCATTCTGATGCAGGTAAGCTAATGAAAATGAAGCCATGGGGATGTGCTGTCCTTGCAGATGCTCAGATGTGCTTCTTGGTTTTTTCCCTCATTCGTTGAGTCTCTAAGGAAAGCCCAGGCAAACATTATTACATTGTTGGATCTGTGTGAAGCTATTAGAAAAATTAAAGGATGCCGTGAAAGTAAAGGAAAGAATATATCATTATGGTTACTTCAACTCCCTATCGCTCCTATGTATCTTGTCCATTGTATTGTGTCTTGCCTGTACTGACCACTGTTTTATAAAAGCATGTCATCACTGAGAGTGATGATATTTATGAAGACAGAATCCCATTTGTGAGGAAATCTCCCCTTTTTTTTTCTTTTTTTTACCAAGGGGAGGTCATGCTTGACCAGCCTAGTAGCCTTTTATTATGTCATTATTATCCGAGTGGATTGGGAGAGATCAGTGGATGTAGTCTACTTTGACTTCAGCAAGGCATTTGACACTGTCTCCCACAGCATCCTTATAACAAAGCTGAGGAAATGTGGAATAAATAAGTGGACAGTGAGGTGGGTTGAGAACTATCTGACTGGCAGAGCTCGGAGGGTTGTGATGGGTAGTGCAGAGTTCAGCTGGAGGCCTCTACTTAGTAGTATTCCTCAGGGGTTGGTGCTGGGTCTGGCCCTTTTCTACATCTTCATCAGTGACCTTAATGAGGGGATAGCATCCACCTTCCTCAAGTTTGATGATACAAAGCTGGGAGGAATGGCTGACACGCCAAAAGGCTGTGCTGCCATTCAGCGACACCTGGACAGGCTGGAGAGTTGGATAGAGAAGAACCAGATGAGGTTAAACAAGAGCAAGTATAGAGTCTTGCATCTAGGGAGGAATAACCACATGCACTGGTATAGGTTGGGGAATGACCTGCTGGGGAGGAGCTCTGAGGAGAGGGACCTGGGTGTCCTGGTGGATGGCAGGTTGACCGAGAGCGAGCAGTGTGCTCTGGTGGACAAGAAGGCCAGTGGGATCCTGGAGTGCATTAAAAAGTGTGGCCAGCAGGTTAAGGGAAATGATACTCCCCCTCTGCTCTGCCCTGGTGAGGCCTCATCTGAAAAACTATGTCCAGTTCTGGGCTCCCCAGTACAAAAAAAAGACAGGGATCTCCTTGAAACAGTCCAGCAGAGGGCCACAAAGGTGGTAAAGGGCGTGGAACACCTCCCTGATGAGGAAAGGCTGGAGACCTGGGGCTGTTCAGCCTTGAGAAAAGAAGACTCAGAGGGATCTGATCCACATCTATAAATATCTAAGGGGTGGAGGCAAAGGGACGAGGCTGAACCCTTCTCAGCAGTGTGTGATGATAGGATGAGGAGAAATGGCCATAAACTGAAGCACAGGAAGTTCTGCACAAATGTGTGTGGGAACTTCTCCACAGTGCAGTGACGGAGCAGTGGCACAGCTGCACAGAGAGGTGGTGGAGTCTCCTTCTCTGGAGACGTTCCAGACCCGCCTGGACGCCTACCTGTGCAACCTGGGCTAGGGAGCTGCTTGGGCAGGGGGTTGGACTCCACGATCTCTGGAGGTCCCTTCCAACCCCTACAGTTCTGTGATTTTGTGATTTAAGGGGTTATTTATGATGCAGAAATTGTGAAGTGTCACTACCTAAAACCCTTGTGTTTCTTTTTCTTTTTTTAATCGTAGTAATGCATGTACTTATTCACAGGTTTTTTCTGTTACATTTGGTCAAAATAAATAAATAAATAAATAAACCTGAGCTGAAAAGCTTGAAAGGAGCAGCTTGAGGAATTTTTTCCATCAAGATACAATCAAGGGCAGGAAATCGTAGAAGCAGAGTTGTGGTTTTGCCTCCATTTTTTTTTTTTATTAGTTAATTAAACTCTAACAACTCTTAACTTCATTTTAGGTTAACTGTTCCTAGAGTTCAGAAATATTTTAAGAGGTCAATAATGCTTTCCTTGGCTTTCAGTCCTTCTGTGTGGGATAAGGGATCCCGGGCAGCAGGCGCACAGTTTTCCAGATGCTGCGCAGGGCGTGTGCGTGTGCTCGCGGCTGCGCCTGTCGCTGCTGGGAAACCATCCATCTTTCCTCATCTGCACACCACCCCGTAAGGATGGAAACCGCAGGAAAGCGACGTGTATAGCCTGACATCTGTCAGCTGCCTTACAATATCTGATTAAAGCTCAGGAGCCCTAAGTGCTTACAGCTACCAATTGACATGCATTTTTGCTTAATGAGCGGGAGGAGGGGGGGGGGGGGGGGTCGGGAGAGGAGAACTGAAGGCCATAGGTGCGTGTTCAGTTTCACGAGGAGCAAAGGAAAAAATAAGCACAAAGCCCTCATTGTACATGGCAGCGTGGTTTTCTTGGTGAAGTCGCGATGTTTCTTTTTTAAAGTGCCATAAGGCAACTGTGTGCGTTTCCTTGCGAGCGCCCCGAGCTGCGCGGGGCCGTGCGCTCAGGGGGCATGTGAGGGAAGTGGGGAAGTGTCGTATAACTGTCTTTCATAACGGGAGCCATTCCAGCGCTCGGAGCCAAATCATCTTTCAGCAGAAAGGATAAAATTTAGCAGAGCTGGGAAAGGGGGAGAATAAAGGGGAGGGGAAACACAGCACCGCCTCCCGCTGACAGCACAGAAGTTTCCCTGAGCTTTCCCTCTCCCTCCCTCTGTGTATATATTTTCTTTTTAATCAGCTGGGGCTCTTCCCTCCCCTGCTTCTTCTTCTTCTTTTTTTTTTTTTTTTTTTTTGCTGTATTTTTACGGCTGGAATTCTGCTTTCCCAATTTCTCTTGTTTCACATTCAGCTTCTTCAGAGAAATTCATTAATAGTTACAGCAATTAAAAATAATAAATAAACTCAGCACCAGCTGCTCAGACGGCTGCTGTAGCATATCTGGAACATAATGTGGTCTGTTCAGGGCAGCCACACAATGCAGTTTATCCCTACACCTGAGGGAATGAATTTCACAACTATAATTGCTACAATATAATTCTTATTAATGTTGTGCTATAATTCCCATTAATTCCAAAGGGCTAGTAAATGCATTAGGACTTGTCAACATATTATTTTACACTGTTTATGATCTGTAGAATTACGCTCCTCAGTATTGTATTGCATAAAGAGAAGCCTTAAAATGAGCTTTAATTGCAGGGCGGAGGGAAAACACATTTTTGTTGGGCAGTGGGAAGGAAGGAGGGATCCTGTTGTTTGAGAAGCAGTGAAACTGCATTTTAACATCAGCCCTTTGAACTTTCTGTGCCATGCAGTTAACTCTTTATGACGATGTATTAATAATGCCTGTCTTGGTTATCGGAAAAAGAGCCGTAAGAAGGATAGGTTTCTAAAATTAAAAATAACTGTCTTCCAGAAAAGACAAAAGTGGGGAAATTGCAAGTCATTGTAACTGATGTAATAAATGCAGAACGTGTTATCTCGCCGTGCTCTTATTTATTCTTGTTTTATCTCGCTCCCCTGCTTTTCTAGGTAGTGAATATGATGAGGAGGAAGTAGACTATGAAGAATCAGACAGTGATGAGTCCTGGACTACAGAAAGTGCTATCAGCTCTGAAGCTATCCTTAGTTCAATGTGCATGAATGGAGGGGATGAGAAACCTTTTGCCTGTCCTGTTCCTGGATGTAAAAAAAGATACAAGGTAAGCAGTCATGAAGACCTGCATTATCTCTTCTTGGTGCAGGCAAGAGAGGGGAAAAAGACCTGTAAAACCTTTTCATACCTTTCTCATTTAGTAGACTTGTCTCACGTGATACTGTGCTGGTTTGGCAGAGTATAGATTTCAATCACAGTTTTTTCTCTTAGAGCACACCCAAGTTACAAGCTTTATATAGCTACAAGTTTTATAAAGAACGTAGAGCCTTTTGCATCTGTGTTGTCAAACGAGATTACATACGGTGACTCTTGCAAGACTTTTGCTTTACACATTACAACTAGCTTTCCATTACTTAGGCAAATTAATGGCAGCCTGGGAGGCAGTGCCATCAGAACAACCATGTGTGCGTTTCAGGGGCACTAAGTCAGAATCTTCAGCCCATTTCTACCTGGGTGGGTTCCTTCTGCATACCTGGGAGAGCTGCTGCTCTTCTTCATGAGTCTGCACCCAGGTGCTGTGCCTCGTGAAGCTGATGCAGGAAGGTGGTGGTTAATGTTTTGCAAGACAGAGGTCACCCCCAAAAGGCAGAGCCTTGGAGAAACTCTGGCATCATTCTGTCCTGGGTCAGCGTCCCAGTGACTCATGTGCACAGTCGTCGCTGTGTCTGGCCCTGAGTGCTGGGCTTGCATCCCTCTGCGTGACATGCTGGGAAGATTCTTTTTATTTTTTTTCCCCTTTCTGATTACTCTCCATCATGAGAAAAATGTGTCTGTTTATGGGAGTGAAAAGTCTTTAACTCTGAACCTTGATCTGGCTGGTAAAGAACACACTGTGGGGCCAGAGATATTGCTTCACGTAAACTGGTGCAGGGATGGATGGAATGTTGCTGACCGGTTTAGGCTGCATCACAGTATTCTGTAGTCATTGAAATTGAGAAACAGAAATAATGTATTAGCCACAATTCCTTTAAACCATTTCTGCATGAAGCACTAGGGAATTCCAGCTCTGACCTATACCCTACAGAAAGCAGTGGTGGTCGAGTTTGTTTCTATACTTGTTTTAGGGTTTGCCTTTAGAAAATTAGGGACTGAAAGGAGAACAGAAATATGAAACATTTTTGGTCTTCCTATATTTGTCTGAGATAAAGCAGTTGTGACAAGAATGAATAAAGTGTGCATGAAAACGTGCAGTGGATAAAAATGTGTCAGTGATCCTGCAGCTGTTCTGAACCATGGCTTCTCTGTTAGCAGCAGATCGAGAGATGGATTTGTGTACAGCACTGGGAGAGCAGCTCATGCTTGCTTAAAATACTTGTAACATGAGCGAGAGAGCCATACGCTCACTTCATGGAAGTCTGGTTTTGCAGAGCTGTATCTGTCCTACGTAATGATTATTGTCAGTCTCAGGACAGGGCAGAGGGAAAGATGTTTTGAGAATATTTGCATGTATTACTTTACGAATATTGTGGTTATATCCATAATACTTCTCTTGTGTGTGGTAGAGGCTGCATCAGATGAAGGGTACGGTATAAAAACTAAATCCCTGGCTCAGGAAGCAAACAAGCCATGGTGATTGTTAGAAGTCACTATGCCCACAGGGCATCTATGCATTGCAGAAAACTTTCATTTAATGGCAGTGGCTAGAAGGAGAACCCTGTAATTTGCTATATCCTGTCTGTTCTTTGTTTGACTGCCAGCCCTCTGTCTTTTTATTGCCCAAATAAGCAAGCTGTTCCTGCCTGCTTCTGCTATCTCGCTACCTTCATCTCAAATGCATGAGGACTGTCTAAGGGATATCTTGTACACCATTAATGTTAGAACAGTCGGACGGGGAACAAATTAATGAGCCGTACAGAGGCTGACAGACAGAGAGCAGCAGCAAATAAAAAGTACCATATATTCCTAAGAGACTCACCTCTGTTCAGTCCAGATAGGAAAGTGCATTTCCTTTAAGTCTGCCTCACCTCATCTCTCTTCTCTGTGGGCTCCCCTTCCTTCCTTTTTTCTTTTCAACCTATTTTTTTTTTATTCCTTTTACGTTTTTATCTTTGTTTCCTTCCTTTTAGTTTTGTGTCAGCCGTGTTTCTTGTTTCCTCTTCATCTTCCTTCTGCTTGCCCCCCCCCCCCAGATGAATTATTTGCCGAGTCTGGGTAGGGAGTCCTGTGATCAAAGCACTGGGATTTTCTGGTGGGTACTGGATAATCACAGTCAGGGCTGTAAAACAATTATAGAGCTACAAACAGGAACACGGACATGCACATACAGTAATTGCCAGGCTCACTTTACGGCTGAGAAAGGATGCAATTCTTTTAGGGAGCAAGGAGGAAAAGAGAATATACACAGTTTTCTTTTGTCTGGCCCTACGTGACGTACGTTTGAGAAGCAGAGATGTTATTTTTAGGTGTGTTATTTGTACTACAGTACTGCCTAAAGGACCCAGTAGGGACTGGGGCTCCTTTTTGCAAACAATGTACAAGGATAAAAGATGGCCTCTGCACTGAATAGTCATTATGGAAAGGTAAATAAGACAAGAATGAGTACAACAAATACTCCCAAGGAGTGGGCTGGGGCGGACAATGGAAACTGCAATAAGAACATGTTTATACACAAGCCCAGATGAGTATCAGAAGACCCTTCTGGCCTCCTGCCCAGCTGCTATCTGCTGGCGGTCTCCCATAGGCATCGCAGTAGAAGTGAGTCATAAAAATAGAATTGTTCTTAAAAAAAAAAAAAAAAAGTTCCTGAAGAAAGTTGGTTGCTTCCTTTTTCTCTGATTACCATTACCAACCTAGACAGAAAATGATGAGTACTTGAATTACCTACCACCAGTCTGTGTCACTGGCTTGGGCTCTGGCTCTGGAGAAGGACATTCGAAGTGCACATGAAATGCAGATAAACTCATTCAGGCAATTTCTGAAGAGGGAATGAAGTTTGGTACATAATAGCAAGGGGAAAAAATCCCACAGATAATGTGTGTATACTATTACAGACAGAACCCTAGAGTGTCTGTCACAGTTTTTCCAGCTTTTGCAAATGCAGTAACACAAGAATAATACACAGATTGTTGTAAGTACATGCAAAATGTACGTTACATGTGTCTCTGTCAAAGCAGTCCTGAAATACCAGGATGTCAACACTGAGGCAGTTCTCATCTAAATGTGCCTGAGTTCTCATCTTTTACCTGCAAATGCACCAGAAAAACAAACTGGCTGAATCTGTTCTTGGCTTTTGAAAAATTTCTAGCTGCCTGGAATGTACCAGTTTGGGTTCTCTGTGCAGTCAGTGAGTTAAGTTTGAAGTTACCTGCTCTTCCTATGTGAGAAGCAGTAATAGTTTATTATGGCAGGTATATTGCCAGGTCTGAAATTGGCAGGGATGGCAGATGTACTTTGCTAAGTACACCTTGTTTATGGTAGTGTTTGAAAGGGCATATAAACCAGGGCTCATCTACGTGCACAGATTGCCTTTGCGAAGGTTTTTGACCTACTGCTAGTGTGTTGATAGTTACTGTTGCTCAAGACGATTGTCTCATTCAGATCTACTTGATGAGTGTCTTTACTGGCATCTGTGCTCGTGTTTGTAGGAAGGGTATGCTTCTACAGAGGGAAGCAAGGCAAGGGATGGGTTCAGAGGCAGCTGTGGTGGTGAGAAGTGGGATGTGCTGAAGGTGTTTCCTGGCCTGGAGGAGAAGGTGCTGGTTTAGGATGCTTCTCAGTGCAGCCTTCTCTTTCTTGATGGGTGGTTTTTGCTCACGCTGTAAAGTTTCTGTGATGCAGATGCTATCACACATTTTTGTTCGGGAGTTTTCCCTCAGAAAAAGTTGACCTGTAGATAGGACTTTCACCCCGTGAGAATTTTGAAGTGAGAGGAGGAAAGAAGAGAATTGATGTGAAAGGAATGAAGGAAGCCAGAGGTTCCTTGAGCAAAGAGGAAACTGGATCCAAAAAGAAAACCTCTGCTGGGAGAAGCATGATTTTTGCATGAGAAGTAAGAGTGACATGGTTACGAGAGGAAAAGGAAGGGAACGTAGGGACATTCTCCATTTCCATATCTTACTTCAGAGGACGTTGGGAAGCAGGTTGGCTAGGCTGGTTGGTAATTTTTTAAAAGACATTTAAGAAGATATTAAAAAGAAAACGTACAGATGCCCACAGCTGAAAGAAGATAGGTTTCTTTCCCTACTTTAGGAGGATAGTGAGCTCTCAGCTTCTGGAGTGGTGTGGCTTCATGGGCACAGCCATGTGAGGGGCCCTGCCCATCAGGTGTCCTTGTGTCCCTGCAGGCCATGCAGTGCCAGGCTGAACTTCATATCTCCTCCTGATCTGGTCCCAGGTTAATAATTGTTTCCTCCCGTTTAAGGTTTTGGAGTGCCCTTCTACACTGCCATCTTCTTCCTCAATCATTTGTGAGAGTAAATAATGAGCAACCTAAGTAACCAGAGCAATAAAAGTGATGTATGAGTTTGGCAGAGTTTTTTGCCATACCTCAACAAACTCAACCCAGACATGGCAGCAAAGTGTTTACATTGCAGTGGTGGAAAAAGTGCTGGAGAGTTCTGACAACAATTTTAAGTTCAGATGGGGTTTCACATTATACTAGCTCCTCATACCCTGTGTGTTTTACTGTTTTCAGACCTTCTGTAGCCCAATTAATTCCTCACAGATTTCTGGTTAAACTCTTGCACCTGAAATGATTTTCCCCCGTCACCAGAGCCTGCGATGTCTTCTGTACTTGGCAGCAGCAGTCGCCCTCAGATTTCCTCCTTCTTGAAGGCATAGGTCCAGGTGGTGCTCAGGTGTTGACAGATGTCTTATGGCAGTCATCCTGCTGCCCGGTAATGTCCCTTGTCTTCATGCACCAAGGGCCCTTTAGGTGCTGAAAAGTGTAACCATGTGTGAATCCATCTGAAAGCTGCTGCCAGGACTTCAGGTATCTCAGGGAAAGCAGTATCCCATGCTAGTTAGACCACAACGGCTTCTGCCATTTTTGCAGGAAGGATGTGAATGCCGTATCCTGTTCTTTCTCCAAAGTGCAGTGGAGAAATTCCCCAGCTGTGGCTGTAGCATATTCCCATACAGTAGCCGCTGGGAAGGCAGCTTCTCTGGACTACCTTCCAGGTGCCCTGTGCAGCTCTCGCTCTGCTGCCTGCAGTCCATTCTTTGGAGACAGTGTGGGAGCTGCTGGTGCCTGCAGATGTCTCCAGAAACAATGACATGGAGCAGAACGCGGAAGCGGAACGGGGTGGAGCTCCCTCCTTCTGGAGAAGCGTGACCGGAGTCTTCCTGCCAAACCTTTGCTTGCTCGTAAATGACCCTCAGTGCTGTGTGAAAGGAATGTCAGAAAGCAAAGAGCGTTTGTGTATGGCCCTATTAATGGGACCTTCATACAGTGTGGCGCACTGGGAAGGTAGCAGGATTATCCAGGTCAGATACGTGAGAGCTGCACAGATACTCTCCTTCCCGTCCCGCCTTGAAAGCGCAACGTGTGCCCAACACCTGGAGGGAGTTCCTCATGCTCAGTGTGAAGGTAACGTGAGTCAGAGCTGAGCTCTACCAGGTTGCAAGGCGCGGTCAGAGCAGCAGGCCCCTAACGCTTTGCTTTGTCCCCTGCAGAATGTGAATGGCATCAAGTACCATGCCAAGAACGGCCACAGAACACAAATCCGCGTACGCAAACCCTTCAAATGTCGCTGTGGAAAGAGTTACAAGACAGCTCAGGGCCTGCGGCACCACACAATCAATTTCCACCCCCCCGTGTCTGCTGAGATTATCAGGAAGATGCAGCAATAACATGCTGGTCACAAACGTGCCAAGAAACCCTCACCAGCAGTTGCTGATTTTGAGAACAGCCACCTTTTTCAGGGGAAGCATTCAGCAACCCTTTAAACGATTAAATGCATGCTTTAAAATTTTCTGTAATTTTGGAATGATGTATCTTTGTAGAGTTAATGATTTTGTACATTTGCACATGTAATCATCGTACCCATTTTCATTACTTCGAGATAAGGTGCTATAAAAGCTATAGATTCTTCAGAACATTTCTTTCTCCAAAACAAAAGCATTAGGGGGCGCTGCGTCTTCGGTTGTACGGAAGCGTTGAGTAGGAGTGAGAGGAGGAGAGCTTGGCACTGACGTCGCTTCGAGATTGTAACGTGATGAAGACTCTTGACGCATCTGTCAGTGTGTGTGCAAAACCAAAACGAGACCACCGTTGTCGAACCACAGTTAACATGCCTTACATACGGAGTTACCAGTGGAGTAGCGAGTCTTTTAGGTAACGGAAATATAAATAAGAAAGAATGTTTAACATAATATGCTAAAAATATTTTCATACTTAAATAACATACGTAAGAAGGTGTGCTTGCTGTATTTTATATTCTCTTGCAGATCTTTTGTTTTTTGTTTTCCCCCTCTCGAAATGCAGAAACTCTCTCCGTTTGAACTATTAAACAATCACGGTAGTGTTAGAAATTTCCTTTTTGTTTTGTACAAGATGTCATCTTACGTTCACGCCCATCAGACTTCAGAGGACCAATATCCCAGTCCAGCTCACTAGTTACCCCTGAAGCATCTGTTACAAAGACGCTTGGAAATACTTAAGTGCAAATTTATGTGTGTGTGAGAAAGAATTACCTTCATCTCAGATGAAGTCCTGAAGCACTTTGTAGTTCTCTATTGCCAACAGATTTAATGTTTTATGTGTTGCCAATTCTTGCAGCCACTGTACTAGCATGTGCCCGTGGTTGCAAATAAAAATTAAGAACTCTACGCATGGTTTAAGGAGGTCCGTTCTTCGTGCTGAGGGAGTTTCTGATGTCTCTCCCTCACGTTCATTGTGTTCTGAGATTTTTCTTTGTCCACGTTTTGCTTCTTATTCTAAGTCGCTGCATTCCCCTCTGGAGGTGTCTGTTTAGCTTTACAATTAACGAATCTTGCTGAATTGTGACATATGAGCCTTATTGAAGATTAAAGTGCTTCTTGCAGCAGGTGGTCAGAGGTTGACTTAGAAGTCATCGTGAGAGAGCTCCGTGTCTGGACCATACCTGAACATTTGTTGCTTACCATCCTGCCTTGAGCATTCCTCTCTCGCAAGTGCTATTCCTGGGATGTAGCCGGCCAGTTGCGTCCAGCGGGTGCCCCCACCTCAAAACGTTTCTGGCACGGTGAGGAATGCAACATTATTCAATACAGTGATCGCCTTTGCTTATTTCCTGTCCTTTTAAGTGCAAAAGGAAGTGCGAGGAATGAGCCTTCCCTTTATTTTGTTACAAAGCTTTAAAGGAAAACGTTTGGAGGGCAACGACTGCCTATTCTTCAGCTGAGTAAAACTCCCTCTGAAAGGCTGGGCCTCATCCCGATCAATGCATGCAGGGCAGCCGTGTCTAAACGCAACGCCTCTTTTTTCCCATCCTTAACGAGACCGGCGGCCGTGGCACCGCGGTCAGCTGGGCTCTGAGGATGATCCAGACATGAGAATTAGCGGTACACCGAAGGCCCCAGGTGGCCCTTTGCTACCTTCTGCAGTTTTGGCAGCAGATGTGGCCAACAGCTCTGTTCTGGCTCTGCTCCTAGTGCAAGAACCTGCAGGTTGGGTAAGTCAACCCAACAGCTAAACAGTCGCAAAACGTCATCGTTGCATGTAAATTCCTTTCAGCTATAGAAGACGAAATTCCAGTTTCTATTTACCTATTCATTGTGACAGTATTATTAAACAGGTAAAGATGGGACTATTTTGTTATACTGTGTATAGTGAATGTATTGTACTGTGTCTGTGAAAAAGTGTGCTTTAAATTATATTTTCATATGTTTCGTTGGGGACAAAGTCTTTAAGTTTGAAAGTGACAGAGGTTTGTTTGAGAACTGAAGGCAACTTAACAAATTCCTGTCAAGAAAGCTGCTTATAAATGTAAATCAAATCACATTTAAAATAAACTGCCTCTGACCTAAAAAGACCGCTCTCGGCTCGTTACTGCCAGAGTTCAGCTCTGGCGCTGCAGACATTGCTTCATCTGTGCGTTTTGCTTTGGTATTGTCGAGCTGCATTCCTTGAACACCTGCAGCAACTTCACAGCTACGCAGACGTAGAATAAATACACAAAGCGCTGCAGCCAGGAGGAAAAAAACTGAGCTTTCTGATTCCATCTGTCAAAGGATGCTGAGTTTCACGGCTCCTTTCCTTCCACCGTGCCCGTAAGGCTCTGCCCATCAGGCCCAGTTGGGTGCTCCAGGACCCCCTCTTTGTGCTAGGATACAAAAACCTTTCCCACAAAGGCTGTCAGAAATAAAAGCCCAGTAGAAGGAGGAGTTGCTGCAGTCTGCACTGCTGGGGCTCAGCAGAGGTGCACCCACACCCTCACTACGTTTATTTAAATAGCCACAGCCCAAGGGCAGCTGAATTGGGCAGTTCCCATTTTGGCACAACGAGTCCTACCCACGTGGGATATATCAGCATCCAAGACTTCAGCCATCTCTACAAATCCGACAGTTACCGCCCCTCAGCTTCTGTAGCCAGTTCTCTTCCCATGCGCTACTGAGTTAAAGCCAGAAGGGAACGCAGAGGAGCAGTGCAGCAGCTCCCGAGGACGCTGCCACTCAGTGTCACGAGCTGAGCCAGGTACTGCCTGCACTCACAGCACAGGAGTTACACTCAACCTCCACCCCCACCTCCGCAGTTCCTTTGCCATACAAAACAAACCTCATCGCGTTGAGAACGAGCAGCAGGAAAACAGGACCACAGAGCCCATGAGTAACTCTGCCTTTAATGTAACAAGACTACTGTACAACAAGTGGAAAGCAATTTTACTTAATACAGTTAAGTAAATATAAAATGTTTAGATATACACACATTTATATTTACTAGAAATACACAGTTAAAAGGTTTTAAAAGCGAAAACAAACACAAATCACTGTTGTGAATATGTAACAACGCAGTTGCAAAGTAATGGTTAATGACTTAAACAATTCATTTCCAGGCCTTTAAGCACAGCCTCGTCTTCCAACTCAAAAGTAACTGCCTTCAAGTGTAACACACTTCACTTAAACTTATCCCTTCAGGCAAACATTCTGTGTGCCAACGCTTTCGTTGAGGGCATGTAACCTCACAGTACATGCAGCTACACTTGAAGAAGGTACTAGAAAACTATTTCCCTTGGGTTCATTGTATCACTTTCCGATTCAACTGATACTCAACCAGAGCACACCACTCCACCAGGAGCAGCATTTCAGCCGCCTCAGACACCACACAGGAGAACCAGCGGTGTTCCGGTGGTTTCCACACCGCCGAAGGACAGCGTGGAGGTGCGCCTTTCCCCGAGGCTGCCATCACAACTGCCACTAAGGAGGGGAATAAATAACTACGTACACAAGAAGGGGTTTTTCTGCTTGGTTTTTTTTTCTTAGTATGATGTTAGGTTGAGAGAAGATAACCCCAACAGCAGCTGGCAGCCACGCCTTGTCGCGGCTCCCCTCAGAGTACACTAGCTTTATTCAGAGGTTGGTGCTGTTAAAGGATAGAGGTGCTGCTTGTTTTCCATAGGCGGACTACTCCAAGTGGTTTATGTTTAAGCTACACTGCAAAGAGAGAAGTATTTAGTCAAAGTTTAGAACGTTCTGATCGAAGTGCGTCTGGACGTGCCTCTCAAAGCCCTGCTGGTTGTAGTCCGGCGGGAACTGCTCGCTGCACATGGGGCACACCTTCCAGTGGCTCTCCACGTGCTCCTCGAACTTGCTCTGGTCGTAGTTGGGTGGAAACATGACATCGCAAAGAGGGCACTTCTTGTGCACATCGAAGCTTCATCGGGAGGCGGAGAACAAAAAGGGAACGGTCAGTGTAAGGGTTATTGCAAAACAGAAGCTGGATCTGCTGCCCCTGAAGCTGCCAGCTCTGCCACCAACCCTCTGTGGGCAGACAGTATCTGGGCTGTGCTGTTAACTAGAAGTGACATCACTCTGACGTGACTGTGAATACAGACACACCGACTGCCCTCACGGCCCGGCACTTTCACGGGAAACCACTCTCTCTGCTCATAAGTGTTCTTAGCAAACAGCACTTTATAAAACCTCTAAACTTAGGGTCACAATTAGGTTGGAAAGAGAGAGGGAAAAAATAACAACAAAAGTCATTTATTCATTTACCAAATGCCATTTGACATTCAGTCAAAAACAGGTATAACACAAACGCTCCCCCCAAGGAGTTCTCTGATAGTTAACTGTAAACGAAACACCAACTGAAAATGCTTATTGGCGTTTCTCCTTCCCTTTCCATCCTCTCCCCCAACCCAAGGGAAGGATTCCAGCTATACAGAAACCTATCCATCCCATTGAAACCAATAAAAGATAAGTTTACCTGGAATCAAAGCAGAAACCTGTTCCACGCTGGTGCAGAAGGAGGCTCGGAGGATCAGGAGCAGAAGGTACGGCGTTGTCATCATCCTGGTAAGAAACAGAGGCATTTTCAAAACCCAGCAAAGACAGCGACTTTTCCCCCCCTCAACGCACCCTTTTGCTACCAGGCTGAAGCTCACCTTCCCTTTCACAGTCTCAGCAGCAAAGCTTTTATGAAAGAAGAGAGGTTAACAGAAGCCTTTTAGACCACGTATGCACAGCAGCAAGCTGTGCTACTCGGAAAGCCGCCACTGATGGATGCAGCCCCCGCTCTGCTCAGTCCTGGGGCTCGGGTGGCACAGAGGAGCCGTGCTCACACCAACACAGGGCATCACACTACCAACCCACGCAGCAGGACGCCAAGCCAAGCTCTTCAAACCCACCCATTTAAAACTCCAGCAAGGGCGGAGGCCACCGATGCTCTTACAGAGCTTCGGAACCCCCAGGTCCTCAATCACTGCCTTGTTTATGTTCATTGCAGATGCACTACACGCAAGAATTAAACTGATTTAATTGGTCTTCAGAAAGGGGGCTGTATATAACACGCAGTACGTTCTATGCAGATAACAGAGGTATACTCAAACATATTTCACTTCCTCCCAGCCCAACATCCTTTGTCATAGAATCACAGGGGTTGGAAGGGACCTCAAGAGATCATCGAGTCCAACCCCCCTGCCAAAAAGCAGGTTCCCTACACCATAAGGAGTAGGGATCTCCTCCTTAGGAGGAGTTACTGGAAGTAGGGCAGGATGGGAAGGTTCCCTCAGTATTTTTCTCCTGACAACAGCTGTTCAGCTTCAGCCATTTAATGTTTCCATTAGGCAGCTAGTGGGGCTTGCTGCGACAGATGCTAGCAACAAACAGATCTTCCTGTCTAACTCGCTTGCTTTGCACCTGCAGTAAAAAAAAAAAGGCATATGGGTTTTAAAATATTATTTGTTCCTTTTGTCACGGAAGAGATAGGATGTATGTGTTACAGGAGGAAAACTATTTAAAGCACTCCTGTATTCCAACACTACAGTGAACACGGTGCCAAAACCATGACAAATCACTGAACCCAACCAGGACTTCTCTGAGAAAATTAACCTCCATCTTTCTTGAAAGATTCAAGTTTCACTACACACGCAGGTCCATTTAACATTTAAGTCCTCTAGAAAAGACTTCACGATCACTGGCTGCTGGTGAACCCAGTTACTCCCTGAGCACAAGGCAGAGTCTGTCAGCACCTATCAGCCCTTGGTTACACACGGTGAGGCAGGCAGTGCTGCTGTGTGTGAGAGCTCTTCAGCCTCCAGCCTGAGGTACGCTCTGCTTAGGACAGAGCAACGGTGTGGGCAGTTCACTTTATGAAGGGTTATTCATCTTAGTTGTCTGAATAAGGAGTCAGGGTTCACCAGCAGTGCACGTTACTGGGGACTGAGGACGTGAATCAAAATTATGTGACTGATAGGATGATGCACACGGGGTTCTCTTCCCATTCAAAATTGCTGAGGCATACAACAAAGCACAACTTTAAGACTGGGTCTTCGGATCTGAAAGAAATATCAAACCTGGATGCTCAACTGTAACAGAATGCAGAACTGATAACCCCTCAACTTACTCGTTTTCCAGACTACCACAAACATTTTTGTTTTCACACTGCAAAATAAAACTCCTCTGCCTTCATGCATTAGTCAAAAACAAAAATATACTGAGTAGCAAATGAAATATGTTTGTACTGTACAATGCTCAAGCGAAAGCAGTCTCTCTGTGGTGACTGCAACAGGAACCGAGGGAACATCACAGAGCTGCACGTGGGGAGGGGCAGGTGGAGCATCAGGAAAAGCTTCTTCACCAAAGGGTGGCTGGGCACAGCAACAGGCTGCCCAGGGCAGCAGGCACAGCCCTGAGCTTGCCAGAGTTCAAGGAGTACTCAAGTACTCGGTCATACAGTCTGACTTTTGGGTTGGATTCAGTAATTCTTGTGGGCCCCTTCCAACTCGGGATATTCTATGACTCTGTGATTGCCACTCCACCCGTGTACGTTAGCTGTGTCAGCAAGAGCAGACTGCTTCAGAACCAGTTACCCCACATGCATATTGCTGCCCTACTACCATAATCCATGGGAAACCTAAGACCTCAATCAGAATTAATGAAACACAAACCAAAGTATATGGAGATTTGCCATTAAAAAATATTCTGAAACACATCAGCACTGCCCACCCGCTTTATATAAAGCTCTAACAGTTGTAGTGTTTTGTTCAGTTGGGTTTTAGGGCTTGAGTTTTAGAGGAAATCATGCATAAAAACCTCCACATGTTGACATTTCTGCTGGTTTTCTTACAGAAAAACATGATGGGTTACTGCTAGTCACGTCGACCATAAAACTGTTTACCTCTTTTGTCCTATCTTACAGCTTCTGTCAAGAGTGATACCATATCACATACCTAAATAACATTCCTGTTTGAAAAACTGGTTCTGAGGCAGCTAGCTGAGTGTGATGTTTCCTTCTACGTGGGCACACACACCGTGCTGCATTGCTGCCTTGCAGGCACCATCTCCAACAGCAGGAAGGAATTAGTGATTATTTAAGAAAGGCTTTTCTGTCTCCTCTGCTATGCTATGTAAGTATAGTAGCAATGCTGTCCTTACTCATCTATATTACACCAGGTTGAAAAGCACATGTAACATTTCAAAACCCTGCAATCTCCCACGGCAACAAACCACTCCTTGAAAGCCCCAAAGTTTAGGTGGAGAAGCTAGCTGAAGTTGCTTTACAGGAGAGCTACCCACGCAGGCTGGGAGCCCAGGCCTTCACAGCTACATCAGCACTATATTTTAAGCACAGGCATCAGCTTGCTCCCTAAAGCCCTCAGTCAAGTCACCCCAGTTACTCGTGCAAAGCCCATCCTTCATGCTCCAAGAGGCACAACTCTGCCCTAGGCATGGGCCCAGCAGCAGCCTGCTCCACCCCAGAGGTGACTGAGACAGAGGGAGCCCCAGACCTGTGCAGAGTTGGCAGTGATGTGGCATGGCTGATACGTGGCCTCAGCCCTCATTCAAGAGGCTGACACGATGCTGCCCCTGTGATTATGCAGCTTAAAAACTACTGGGCCTTCCATATCCAGAAATTTGGACGTGGAGGTTAATGAATTGTTAACAACATGACTTCACTATTATCACTGGATCATAACTTTTACTCTTAAAACCGCCACAGTGAGTTCAACAGACTGTATGAATCATGAAGATAAATACAGCATTACCACGCAACACCTACCCACACAATTACACACAATAAAGCACAGTAACAAGGCAGTTTGTTTGCCACTGAAAGAGGAAGAAGGACAAGTAGGCTTTAACAGTCATACAAGCACAACTTACCTAGCTTTATCAACACTAACCATTTTTGTCTCATGTAACACCTACTGCTTTAATGACTGCAACCAAAAGCCCATGTAACCAGCACCAAGACTGCCCAGCAGAAGTCAGCAGTCAGCCGTGTAGTGCAGCACAGAACTCACAGACCCAGGGAACATTAGCACAGGACAGAAAGCAAAGCAATGCCCATCTCAAGCTTAAAGCAATCAAAGAACAGCCACACCACTGGTGGACACAGGAGAGGAACTGAAGAAGGAGATGCACAATTTTCTTCCAGTGACTCAGTTCTGTGTGAGCACCATTCAAACTCTCTCCATCTCTGCAAGCAGCCAGGCCTCCCAGGAGGTATGTGGACATCTGGACAGACACAAACTACTCTTCTCATGTCTGTTATCAGATAAGGACAGTAAACGGCAGCTATGATCAGACTGATGAAAGCGTAGTAGGGTTTCAGGGCTAAAACAGAGGCCACTGTGGACTCATCTCAACAAACAGCTTGACATGGCTGCCAAAGGTAGACTTCACACCCTACACATTTGCTGTGAGTAACAGCCTTCTTTAAGTCTTGGGGTAGCTATATTGGGTTGTAATCAGATCTACACTTCATTATGAACAGTGAGTTTTAGAAAAGTACCTATTTTTTTTCTTTATGGATCTCTCCAAGCAGTTCTATTTTGTTCAAGTACAGTGGAAAATGGAAGAACGGTGATGGCAGGTTCTTGGGGCAAGACAACTACTCTACCCGAAATCAACACGCATGCTTCTCTGGGATGACCCACACAGGCCAGCTTATCCTTCTCAGAAATCACCACTGAATTGTCCCGAGGCAGCACAGCTGCAGAGATGTGATGTGTGTCTCTAATCCCTTGCCAGAAGGCACCGTGTGAAGAAACACACGGCATTTCTCCTCTGCCACCCAGATTCATGTTTACAAAGTTACCCAAGTGCACAGTCTCACAGTTTGCTGAGCTATTCCTTAGGCTAGATGGGCTACCTGAAAGAAAATGAGCTCCCATTTCTGTTCTTCATTCTGGATAAATGTGTAGAAGAGCTTTTCTTACACAAGCACACACTTCCCACCTTGCTTTACCAGCAGAAAAAGAAAGTTTTAGTCACATTTGATAAATCCATTGACAGCTGTGTGCTGGCAGCCCCTACCTCATTCTCCTCTATACCACAGTTTTGGCCCAGGGTCTAAAAGATCTCTCATCATAGATAAATATTTTAGACATTTCCATCACTACACGTCAGATACTATAAAAACAACCATTAAGTGGTGAAAGTGAGTACAATACCCTCGATTTCTTAACCTCAGGAGCATGTAGGGGAAGACCACATGTTTATATGATGGTAACTCTTCCAACACAGAAGCAAAGCTATCAGTGTTTCTCTTAGGGAACCATCTTGCAGCAAAAGGCTCTGTACCTTATTTGTTTATGCACGGAATTACATTTCGTACAATTCATTTTGAAAACGAGTAAAACAATCTCTAAACTTCATGTTTACCATTTTTTATTTGATATTTCCTCTGCAGAAACAAGGTTCCCTTTCATAATAAAACCTACACAATTGGAAGCTTTCCCTGGTTATTTATCTCTAAATTTTGCATTCAAACTCTATAAAGATTTTTGAAACTGCTTATTTCCATGTCAAATTGTACACTCTACACCTACAGCCTATTCTGGGGAGGGGGAGGTGGCAGCAAGTTGCTGATTATTTTTGACTTTCAAATGAGAAAGATGTAAATTACTTGATTTAAAGACACCTTTTTGCAAGCTGAACTTTATCTAAGCCTGCTATATTCCATCTCATTACAAAAATCTAAGCTGTGTCAGCAAATGAGCACAAGACTCCAGCACTGTTTCTCTTGGGTTTGCAAGAGGGCAAAGCACATAGATCAGAAAGAACACCCTGCTAATTAAACTGAAGCAGATGACTAAAGAAGAGAAGAGCTTGTCATGTGTAGTATCTACCTCAAGAATGATCAGATTAAATATGCAAAATGTGAAGAAAAGGTGGGCAACAGTATTAAGCTCACATTCGAGATCTTAAACAGGCTGCAGGAGTTCTGACAGCTTTTCTAATTATTCACAGTAATGGACACTGGGGGCAAAAGGTAGGAGGGAGAAATACATTTTTCTCCATTATAGGTGCTGAGCACCAGGGCTAAAATCATGCCTGTCTGAACACTGATCAGTTTCTGCAAAGGTTAATAGCAATTAAATGTGGCAAACTAGACTAAATGAGAAACAGGTCATGATACCACTGTACTTGCAAAGAGCAAAATACTTTGCAGAAGAATATTTCTTGCTTAATATTTTTGAAGGTGTGAGAGTACTTAGAATTTGAAAGAGTAATAAGTCTGCTCCTGCTCAAATGAAGACATTTGGTCCCGTTTATTACAGAAGTCAATTTACTAGAACTGTGTTTTATAGCAGCACGGTGTAGTTAATTGTTTAGAAAGCCAAGCTAACCAGTTTCCACTTCAAACATAGGAAGCCACAAAAAAGAAATCAGTAAGAATCTGTCACCTCTGTTAAACCAGCCTTAGACATCAATTAGCTCTTCCAAATGTATGTTTAACAGCTAAAAAAATCAAAATGAAATACATGTATATTAATAAAAGACAGAACGAGGGTTACACGTAGGGATGAAATATCAGATACTACATTTTCTTTCAGTATTTAACTGAAACTGCAGGTATCATAATACTTCAGGTTTTTATTTGTTTTGATCCATAGGATCCAACTAACTCCCAAGCAAATAAAAACAAATCAATCCCATATTTACGAAGCAATAGGATCAGGCTTCTCCAATACTGAATACCTATGTGTGATTTGAATGCTCAGAAGCAAACACAGCAAGGAAACTTAAAAACAATAAAGAAAGAAAATTTAAGAAAATAACAAAGATAACTTACATTGCTATCCTCAGGATCCTCTAAACCATCAGGCCGACTGAGATTGCGTGAAGGCTGACTACACACTACATCATCTTCCAGCTCCCAGAAGGAAGTTCTAGCAGGTGGTCTTTGGATCTCATCAGGATTAAAGGCACCATCTGCTCCATCTGAAGAAAAATTAGTTGATCCATTTTCAGCTTTTTACAGACGTGCCACCTTACACCCTAAATCAAGGCTTTCAAATATTTTTGTTTTAGAGAATGTACGAAAAACAGAAGAGAAATCCACTTTTACAAAAGATACCAGTAAAATTTTGATTAACTTATTCGCTTCAAAAAAAAAGGCATTTAACGATTCTCATCAACAAAGCCAACAAATAAAGGCACTGCACATTCAGTATTGAGACCGTTCTTTAGCTGTACTTAACTTCCTGTATTAAGCTGTATTCACTTCCTTACCTCTTCTTTCCTGAACTGCATAAGGGTTTCCATACTGCAGTACTGGTAGTCTACTTGGCACTGCAGGAACTGGTCCATTCTCCTCCGAGTATGGGTTGCGAAACTGTAATGTCTGCTGTGAAATCTGTCCTTCCATCATCCTCCCAGCTTGATTTCCTGCTGCCTTGCCAAGTTCCTAAATAACCCGAAGTTTAAAGCGTAATTACTTTATGGAGATTTAGGCAAGAGTTGAGGGTTTTTTCAAATTTAAAACAAACAAAAAAACCCACATCCGGTCATCTTCAGACCCTCATTTCATCTTGACCTAATGTCAAACATAACATTTGAGCAAAACTGTCTGTCAATACAAATTGTATAAATAGAACTGCCACATATTTCAAGAAGAATCTGCATCCTTCTCGGAACAAAGAAAAAACTTCAACTGATCTTTACTATTTAACAGTAACAGTGACAACTATGTGCAAATGGGAAAGTTAAGAATGGACGATATAAGAATAAGTGAAGGAGATATAGACTTACTGGACATAATTCCCTACAAACCCTTAAGCAGTAGATATTAAGAACTATGGACTGCATTGCACTGGATCCTCTCTGATACCTAACAGCAGAACACTCACCTACGAGAAGTGTAACTTACTATTAACTTAGCACAACTCAAGGCTGTCTCTTTCAGTAGGAAATGAAAGAGTGTTAGAACAAGTTTTTGCTCAGTATCTTCCACTGGAAAGGAACCAGCTTGGAGAACTTGGAACCAGTATCATTTTTTGTACAATAGAACAGTTACCCTTGCTTGAATTTACATGAATTGTCACATAGAAGCCACACAGATAGCAGTTATTATAAACCATTAAAGGATTTATCTAAATTATATACCACTAAAACTGTAAGTCAATATATACCTTAAATGGCAGTAGTTAAAGCTAAGTGTGGCCAATCCATTGGCTATAATTCTTCCAAAGAAAATCTTCCTTCCGTTTAATTGGAATGGGTTTGGCAAAGAGAGCAGGCAGGTCAAGAAGAACCAAAGGAAAAAACCCCATTTACAAATCAGAACTAAGCAAACATTCTGAGATGTAAGAAAAACAAACATTTTTTCAAACAGATGTTTCCCAGCTATTATTTTTTTTCCATTTCTGTTATAGCATTTATTTAGGTTCTCCTTCCGTATTTGACAGTATGAAGTTAACAAAAGCCTCACACACACAGGAGCACATCTCTTTCTCAAAAGACTTCAAATTGAAATTAAACCTGCAACTTCATATACTTATTTGACCGCATGACAAGTAAAAAAGGAAGTCTCAGTTATTAAAAGGAAGCACCCAACAAACTTCTCTTTACAACAGGTAAGCATCAGTCCAAACACCAGAGGATAAAATATGCAACATCAAGTTTCAGTAATTACTCTGCAACTAGAAATACTCCAGTGAAAAAAAGATGTAAGTTACGCATCCACTGTCGTATAAACAAGTTCTATCAGATTTCAGACATAAAGCTTGGACCCCAAACAGCAACAACAAAGACTTCTTCAAACAGGAAGGAGGAAAAAAGAAGGAGAAAAATGCTATGTATTAATAGGGAGGCAGCTTCCAGAATGTTACCTTTTGATAGAGAGCTTTCTGTAAACACAATACTTTTTATTACTTTTATATTACTTGAGAAAACACTGAAATGCAGAACTGCCTATTTTACTTGGTGGATGTAGCACAGAAAATCTCCTCTTGTAGATCTGATACAGAACTAATGTTCATGTGCTAATGTTTTATCAGATTTACTGGCTGCGTTGCGTATATGATTGAGATGGCCAAGGTTAAATGGCTAGGATTACATCTTAAAATTTTAGTGAGCGTGTAAAACCTAAATAATTAATCTTTACTCAATACAAAGCAGGACCAATTACCAGTGAAATTAAGATTTCCCTTTTTAAAATCAATTTCTTCTACAATATGGAAGCAGTTTAGAATGAGAAGGAATGGAATTAATGCTTTAATTTTAGCATCATATAAGATTAAGACAGAATGCAGATCAAAGTGACTGTAAAAAGGTGCTGTAAAAGAGCCTTAGCCAGAAGTTGGACAACTAGGACAGAGACCAATTCAAAATTAAAGTCTGCAAGTATGTAAATAAAACAGAAAGCAAGTCATTTTACAGGTTTGAGGAGACAGCAAATGAACATTTTTACCATGCTATGTTTGGTGACATTTATAAACAAACACTGATAATGGAGCACAAATTGAAAAGCTGTTTACTGTTCTGTGCTTAACCTTTTAAAATGTGGTTCCAGTCTAGCAAGGCACTTTGATTCTTCATCGTAATGTAAATATCTATAAATCTGGTAGACAAAGTTCCAAGTTTTTACAAGCTCCGTACATTATTATTACAGTTGTGCTCCTTATACGTGGTGTTTAAAATGACCTCCTCCAGCTAAAACAGATTAATTGAAACTCAGAATTTACTTTCTTTTAAATTAGGAAAATATGAAAAAAATACTAAAAAATTATATCACTGTTTAAAAAAAAAGGTTTAAACTTGAGATTCCGGGATTTCAGAAAGTATCTTAATCTGAAATTAATTACAACGTATCAGAATAAAAAATCCCACTTTTAACACACATCTGTCCACACTTCAAACCACATTCTATGGAAAAAACAAACCAAGGAATCCAAACAAGTCTAATTTTTCCACAGCATCACACGGTGATATCAGAATGTAACAAAGACATCATTACTTCTCAGTAAAACACACTTCTGCTCATCTGCCATGTGACACCTGCAAGGTACTTCTAGCATTGGCACATCATTAACGTTCCTAGCTTAACAGTAGAGATAATGAATTTGAGGAGACAGTGGACTCTTGAAAGCAGCCATTCGCTTTCTATCATACGTTTAAAAAACAGTACTGTGTTTGTGTATCATTCTTTTCTTATAAAGATCTGTTTTCAGTTGTATTTTACCAAAGTCACTGCTGTCACGTATGTCAAGCTGCTTTTACTATTACAAGTGGTCAACAAGAGAACTGCAGATGTCAAATGGATTTGGTTGTATGCACACGTCATGAAAAATGCAGCAATTTTACTGCTGAAATGTGTACATCTCTAGCTATAGGACATGACTGGATAAAAGCAAAAATAACCCTAACCACTGGTGGAAAAAATAAACTGTCAAGATAGGCATGTACTATTCACATCTTATGCCAAAATTCCAAAGGGAATAAGATTTACTAATTGTGCTGCCTGTCAGCCAGAAACTCCTGATATCAGAGTTGCTCTAACAAGGAAATGAAATTCCTCCAACTTTTGTTGACTGATCCTTCCCTTAGAGGAAAAGAATCAGCTTCCTTTCCTCCCTTTTAGTATTAGTATTATTACCAGAGCTCGCAGTTTAAAATAACAATTCTGAAGATATTCAGATATGGAAAAGAATCTTTAGACAGTAAGCAAATTCTCAATTAACAGTGAACTACAGTTCCTCAAATCAAAGAGCCCCATGGTTTCCAGTTTACAAGATTTTACAGGAGTACTGACAATACCTGCTCAGGGGTAAGGAGTTCCAGCTGTGATGACAGTTCCTTTATTCGTCTCTCTTTTTCTGCCAGTTGAACCTGTATGAAAATCAGTTTTGATTTACAGTCCTTAGAGTAGTGAACATACAGACGCAGGTTAATCCTGCATGCTATATTGTGATAACAGCATGCAACGACTTCAGTTCATCTTTCAGATGGAAAAGAGCTTGCCTACACTATTCACATGAAACATATAGTACTACTACAAATAATCAAAACCAAACATTCTCTGTAAGTTTATTTGCTGGATAACAGCGGGATGTTGGCAGCCTTCTCCTATCAGTTTTCTGAGAACAGTTGCAGAAAGATGAAATACCAGGTATCCAAACAGGAGAAATGCACCAGTGACACTTTTATGGCAAAGAGGAACACCACTGCCCAGAAACAGCTGCATGTTTGCAAACCTCATCACACTATTCCTAACGGATCCACATGAAAGTTATTTCAGTCATTTACTTCTCTCCATCCCACACGTCCCACAGAAAAACCAAGAGAACCAAAACCTCCCAGCACCTCAAAGACACAAAATTTGTTTCACAAACACCTACCACATGTCTGTTGGGTGATCCGGGAGGAGAGAAATGCAACAGTCATGCTATTCAATTTCTGCAGACTTTCAAATTATTATTTAAATAACTTTTCTCTACAGAGTGTCTTTCTATTTGGATTGGGTTACTTCAGAGACCGTCTCTCCACTAGTTTATCTGGCATATAAGCTCAATGCATCATACAGTTAAGTATATTTTCTTTTTTTTTCCCAATTCTGAAATTCTTTTCCTTCGTTGAGTTCAAAAGAAAGAAATCTACTGATTGCATTGAAAAGCTAACTTTTTCTTCCATCCTCACACCTGCTCAAATGATAACATTTTTCAACTGCAGTCAAAACGTTTTCAACTTTGGAACCAATTATTTATTACTCCTGCTCTTAAGTACAAAATAAATAAGTAAACTCATTTTTCATTAAGTTGTGTGGCAAGTGATCGCTGTTCATTAACAAAATCCAGTATCTTGGGAAGAGTAATGCATTTTATATAGCAAGTTAGAGCTTTAAAAGAGTGTTTAAAATCACACAGGGATAGCACAGCCTACACATAATGCTGAAATGAGCTGTAGATTAATTTAGTATTTTATAATGAATAGGTGTTGCAAGCCCTAATGAGACGGGGCTCCTACTAGAAATAATACAACCACAGTTCAATTTAAGCCTCTTTCATTGGGCAATACAGAGCTTTCCTACCCTATCAACTGAACTAACAATCACCATAATATTGAGTACAAGTCTGAAAGCTGGTCTGGGGGAAATGGGATGCTTTTATCTTCCCCTTGTTTACCCAGGAAGCCAGTGGAACATATGCACTAACAGCACAACCTCAAAGATAAGGCTTTGGGTAAGAAAAAGCTGCTCATTATACTTTTCTGGTACTGCACTACAATTACAGTTGAAATCCTCTAAATTTAGGTAATTCTCTCAAGATGATTTTTGAAGTAATACATCATTCATCTTCAATCTCTCTTGTTAATTCAATGTAAAATGCATTACATATTAGTACAACTGTTATGCAGCATTCAATATGAAGATTTTAGACAAATATGCCAACAAGTATTCCTGTTAATATTACTGTCAGGAACAGGAAGTCAAAAATCCGCTACTTTTTCCTGTAATATTAAAGTTATTTAATGTTGTGGATTTAAAAGAAACTATAAATGACTCATAGCTATTTACTAAGAGTATTACTTAGAGGGTTTGCCTTACTTCAAATGAAACACTAAAAGAATGTGCTGTTCCTACCAAGCAAAGCAGATTTTCTTTTTACAGCAAAAAAAAGTCACATTGAATCCCACTGAAACTGTTTATTCCTTGAACTATTAGAAATGAGCATGTAAGTTAAGAACAGGATACCATTTCATTGTCATGAAAGAACAAAAAAAAACCACAAAACAAATCAGTAACTTACTTTATACTGATCCTCCATTGTTGCAAGCTGTAATTTTATACCCTCATTGATTTTCACTTGTTCTTTCCACTTCAGTTCCAGTTTAGCTAGTTCATCAGCATAAAGACTGCATTTCATCTTCTCACCCTGAAGCAGTTCATAACATGCAATGAAACAGTTGTAACTGTTACCATTTTTATTTCTTTTAAGCAATGGCACTGTGCAACTCTATGCTTTTAGAACTGGACTACTTATAAATGCCTTCAGGGAATCAAGCCTGACTCACTCCAGTTGCTTTGAGCACTGGATATCAAGAAAATGGCATCCAGTACACATTTTTCCTTGAGTTTTCAATATCCTGCTACTTCTCCTTAGTTTCCCTGTTTCTCTGTGTAAACAAAAGCCCTATGCCACACCATATCATTACCCTTTCATTTAAATATGAAATCTTTCCCCTTGCAACTTTTGCAATCACCCTAAATACGTTTCATCCAGAAAGTCAAAGGCAAAGCTTTTCTCAGACTCCGCTACAGAAGCAATAGTCAGTGGATGCTAATGAAGGCTCTCTATTGATGGGCAGTGAGCACAATTACATGGCAGTTATTTTGATATCCTCTCCTGGATATAGAGTCATCTTGCAATAAGAAATAGGATTATAAACCGAGTTCTCAACAGTTTGTGAATTGTTATGACCATCTGAAAATAAAGCCTACTGGTATACTGAAATTCCAAGTTTTTAATTATAACCTTAAATATTACAGTTCTGACTTAGTAGTGTTATTTTTTTAATCTCCAAACAAGAAGCAAATGAATAGGTAATTGAGAGTTAACTCAATAAAAATGTGTTTTATCATATTAACACTTCTATCTTAAGCACGGAGTATCACACAAACAAGCCGCAAGGAAACTCATCTGGGTAGGCTTTGTGGTTTTAAGATTTAGCACCTAGAGCTTTCTGTTCAGCTTTCCAAATCAGTCATTTACTTACTGCCAACATTTGCTTGCATTTCTTATACTTCTCTGTTTTCTCAGCAATTTCTTTATTCATTTCACGTACTTGCTCCTTAACCATGAATTCCGAAACTATATCAGATGAAATGGGGCTAACTGTGAACATTGAAGAAAAATACATGAACATTGATTTTTTGTTCTATAAATGAAGTCTGTATCAAAGAGATGACAGGCCAAACCTGACAGTGCACCAAGAACAGAGTGTTCCATGTCATCCAAAGAGACAAATATATCACTAGCCACACAATACCGAAACGTCAACGGTCACATCAGCACGTGTTCTCTCCCTCTCCTACTGATGATCATAAATAAACACATACATACTACACAGATCAATATAAAAACAGACTGGCAGCTCTCCCATGAGCTCCCAAGAAAGTAAACATTAGAATACTTTCTTTCCAATATTTTGCTAGCTATTTTATTACTCTGCCCAGCAATCTACTTCATCATAACTAATCTTACTGGAATTACAGTTGTCCTAGGAAACACTTGTATTTCATGAAAACAGGATGAAACTGGCCAGAAATTACAACCTACAGTCTACATAGAGAGAAAGGTGTGTCAATTTTAAGGCATCAAGCAGAGAATTAGTCAGCATTTATCAATTTGAGCTGAATAATACACTAGGCTCAGTTATAAGCTAGTATGCCTACTTTATAAGATTAGTTTTCTAAGAGCTTACTAGATCATAAAAATTATAACTTAAACATTTTCTAATAAAACTACTACAGCCTATAAATAATGAGAACATTCTACAGACTTCACGTTGTCACCAAATAACCAGAATTTTACCACAGATTTGATCTGACAGTAGAATATTCCACTGCACAGTTGCTGTAGCACAACTGCAAAATTTGCATGCTACTGTACGCAATTTGAGAATTTAAGAAATAAAAAAAACCCATCCCATTCAAATCAACTCTGTTGGCAAAAATGGTTCTGTGTTAACTACCAAGCAAAACAATCACATTTCAGTCCCACTTAACTGTCTCAAAAAATGCAATGAAATTATCTATGAATCCTATTCCTTGGGAAAAAAAAACAGCTTTAGAGATGAGTTTTCACATTTCTAAACAGCTTTCCTTCCTTTATCTACAACAGAACAACTCTACCTAGTTTATACTAGAAATATGTTTACGGTCTACTTCACAAAGACAACACTTTCAGGTGGATACAAACAGATTGAATGTAAGCTGTTGATACCTGGAGATGCAGGCAACCTTTTGTCTGTAACGATGGCAGTAGCAGTCTCAATGTTAGATGCATCTGTCACTTTCTGCTGATTCCCTGCAATTTTCTTTGTGAAAAGAAATCTTGTTTTGGTATTTTATTAAATGAAATCCAGAGCACAAGGTAACATTTCTTCCACTACAGCCAAAATTGGATGAGGAAGAATGGAAACCAGGAGAAAATAACAAATATACAAACAAATGCTATTCTACTAACACTGAAAATAGTCAATTTTTATAGTCTAATTTCACAAGTTCCTTTTCCCTAGAAAAAGGAACTTTTAAGCAGATTATTAGAACAACTTCTTCTCTATGGAAAAAGTTCCATCAGTTTAAATCTAACACTCCATTAGAATATAAAGTCAGTATTGAGTACTGTACTTCTGGTGCTTTAAGTTAAACAAGTGAAATTTGAGGTTAGTATCAGATCTACAACATAGTCAAGATCTGGAATATTTTTTAAAGAAAAGCCACAAGCATTTTGATGTGACACTTCATTCACCATTGACCTTCTGGATGAGAAACAAATTTTGAAATTAATTTGTTGATCAAAGCCAGGCAGTTTCTCCATTTGTTCTGCAGGCAGTTCAAATAATTTGGCCTTTTTCACTAAATCACATTTATTCACAGAATCACCGAAGTTGGAAAAGGCCTACGAGATCAACCAGTCCAACCATCCACCTATCACTAAAGTTCTCACTAAACCATGTCCCTGATCCTACCACTGCTGTTTTCCACACTTAAGTCTGTCTGCTACTCCCATCACTAGTTCTGCTCTCACATCTGTTCAAAATTTGGCAACAAATTCATTTACACGTGGCATAAGAGTGACATCATTGCAAAATCCTCACTTTTATTTATGCAACAAAGCTTCAAGAATGATGAACATAAAACAGAAATGGAATACACCTTGAAATGTAGAAACATCCTCCCCAGTCAGAGCCTTCCTTTAAGTCCTCCATTCTCCATGACATTTGGACTGGGCTTTCTATTTGATCGCCATTTGTTTTTTGAGGTGGTGGTTATTACTTATGCATTTTCCTGCTTCACTTTCAAACCTCTTCCCTGAACAAAGTTATGCTTTCCACATATATCAGGTGCTACAAACCCGGTGCTTACTTTCAACTGTGCTTTATGGAAGAACACAGTAAACTAAAACCCAACTGTTTGGCACACATTCTGATTATTTTTAAAAGCACCATTGTTGTTGTTTTGCAAAAGGAAATTAAACAGTTGCTTGAAAGTTAGAAAAAGTGCAATTTCTCCATACACTTACTGCCTGTTCTGTAAACTTGTTGACTTGTTTTTGAAGTTTTTGACATTCTTTGAATTTTTCCTTGTAATGGTCAGCAGCCATTTGTAAACGGAGCTTCAGATCTTCAACTTCTCTGCGCAGTTCTTGCTCCGTTGCGTTTGAAGCTTCCTTTAGTAAAAAATTCCAAAAAAGAGAAACTGTTCTCCCTTCTCTTCAAACAGTATTATTTCAAAAACCTTTATTTTCTTATTAAAGAAAGTAAACAGTCTACGTAAGTACTGAATAAGTTCCCATTTTGTACTAAGTATCTAAGAAAGCATTTTTACCCCACAATATTAACAAATTTTTCTCTGACAGGTTTTGTGAATGCACAAAAACTTGAGCACTAACAACTTACCTGTTCATTTTTCAAAGCTGTGATTTTTTTAAGTTCAGCTAAAGCATCAGCAAGCTGCTTTTTCAATTTCTCATTTTCCAGACGTGCACTGTGAAGATCTGCTATTGTCTTATCTCGCACATTTACTGCATCACTCAGCTCTTTGGACACTAGGACAGCTTCTTGTTTGCTAGCCTGAATCTGATCTTCAGCTTTCCGAAGCTGCTCTTTCAAAACAGCCGCATCCTCCTGGGAAAGAGACGAAAAGAATCAATCACTTTAATTTCAACGTTTAAATAAAAGCTGGGAAAGGATTTGCAACACTCAAAAGAAAAATCAAGTCTACTTGGCTGCTCTAGCAAAAAAATAAATAAAAATTACGCTTCATTTGCCTTCTTTGCCAAGAAGAGCATGCAAATACGCCTGATTATAATACAGAGGTCTTCAAACAATCACCATCTCAAACCACACATTTGGGCATTATCATTTTACTTACACTGGATTTGTGTTGCATTTTCAGCTTTAGTTTACACATATTCAATAACAATTTATTTTCCCCACACACAGAACTCATGACAGGCAAGAACGGCCATCCAGCTTCAAAAAATTAAGTTGATCCCACAGTAAGACACTACATACTACAGCAGAATCAGGCATTAGAGGCCTTACAATGTCCACAAGCAGTTTATACAAGACAATGTAAAACAATTTTGAGAAGTCCTTCATGCAATTCCATTGCCCAAGATCTTGCCCAGTAAGCTTTTCAGAAGGACTTGAGAACAAGAAGTAAAAGAAGCATGCAGCACCTAAGACTTGGGACCACAGCAGCTTCATAAGGCAGCCCAAGGGCCCACTGACCAAGCTACATTACTGGCCTCTCAATCCTCAGAAAAGCCCATGATCACAGTATTTACTTTTTTTTATTTTTTATAAGTCACTTGCAGGATCTGAGCTTCCTTAAGAACTGAAGATTTCATATTGATGGGTTTAGACAAAAATCAAGCATCTCTAGTCCACTGTTAATTTTTAATAATCACATAGAAGATTACACAGCAAGTCCAGGGGAATATAGATTCCATAAACATTTATGAAGAGGGATGGACTAAGAGATGCTATGAAGTATCCTTAGGTATTTTTACTGCACATCATGGATCAGTTACATATTTCAGTATACGTCTACAACTTGATAGTGTAAGACAAAAATGTTAATGATCCCACCAGTAATGTCATAAATGCTTCTCTGTGTTAGTAAATGACAAACATTTGGGTGCTTCAGTACTGGTGTACACACCACACATTTTTATTTTAAAGCAAAATACTGAGGTAGGTTAACATGGTCAGAAACAAAACTGTAGAGCAATCAAAAGAAAAGAATTCAAGCTATAACTTAAAAGCAATATAAGCATCTCTTTTTACTACTTCCATTCTCAGTAGCATTACTCTTCTTGTATTTACAATTAAAAGCAACACAAGTTAGAAACATCTCTTTCACAATTTACATTGCTTTTTCAGAGAGAAGACTTCAGAGAGAAAAAAATAGACCAGACAAATAAAATCTGCATCACCTGCATAATCTGACTTCTCCATTTTGTCCCAAAAAACTCTAACTTAACTCTTTGGTTTGGACCAAGAACAGATTTCTGATGCAAAGCACCCAATCATTCTACTGTTACCTGCCACACTTCAAATCACAACACAGAACACTCTCAGGGCAGGGACACTGGAGTCCTTTTGGATAAAATGAAACCAGAATATGTGCATCAAGACCAAACCTAGTAGACTCCAGCATCTAATAGGTAATCTCTTCACAGCAACACACTAAAACTATTCTTAAGTAACCCCCTTGGACCATTGTCAGCATGGATATCAGTTCTTTAGCACATTCACTCTATTACACCAAACTGCTTGCTAACCAGTTATTATCACACTGCATGGAAAGTCACCTTCTCTTTGTAAGTCCTACTGGCACTCCTACTGTTGATTACTCAATTTATGTGATATGAACTGAGGAAATCTTACCCTTTCTCCAGTGTTATATCACCATATCTTAACAGTACCAGACAAAAGTCCTTCAGTACACCTTCTGAAGCCTCCTCTTTCCTTCTCCATCATCCTCGGTATTCTCAACACGGCTGGAATCTTTTCTCTATTCTTCAGTCTCTGTCATGCTTACAACTTCCTAACTCAGAGAAGTGCACCTCTTTTCCTGAACTCACATATCACTTTTTCCAAACACACCTCTGAATTCTTTACGAGGCACTCTGACAAGCTCAGAATGACCAAAACAAAACTGAATTTACTTTCTCCTTTGCTTAATTTCTGCTAAGAACACTACAATCCTTTTGACTCTCAGCCCATTCCCTGAAAATATCAACACCTTCCTTCGTTCATCAAGAACATACTGTCTTAGATATATTTATTTTAAGAGTAGGCCAATTATATTAGCAATGCTTACCTTATTAGATGAGGTGAGCAAAAAAGCTTTCTTCATATTTTCTTTTTCAGCTATAAATAGCTGTAATCTGCCAATCTCCTCCTTATAATACGATATCATGTTTTCTTTGTTTGCATCCAAATTCTTAAACGTCTGGATCTCTTTTACTAGTTTGGTGTTTTCTATTTCTGTATTCTTCAAGTGTATCTGTAATGATGCTAAAAAATGTCAAACCCTTCTTCCACATTAAAAAAAAAAAAAAAACCCTGTCTATTTGTCCTTTTAAATGTTTGCTAAATTCTAACTCATCTCTGAGACAGAGCAGAACTGGTAAAGAGAAAAATAAAACATCTGATAATATCACTGTCCTCACGAGATTTCTTGCTGAAACCCTTTCAGCTTGATCATCTAACAACAGATCCACTCTACAGCTATAAGCTAAGTTCCTGAGTTCTATACATATCAAACCAAGCCTTTGAACCTCTCTCTTCACAAATGCAGAAATACGAAACACAAGCAAAATGACTTGAAGAAAGCAAAAGAGAAATTATTCTTCCAGTTTTATCTACTTACGGTTACCTAGGCAAACAGGACTACACCAACAATATCCAGCTACCAAGACAGGAAACTATAAGAACAACACTAGAGCTGTTTTTAAAACATCAAGTCTATCATATAATGCCTATAAACGATAACTGCTGTATTCGAGTGTTGTCCACTCAAAGACTAGATGATTTCTGTTGCTCATTTACAGACAAAATGCATACACTGAAAGACATTTGGAGACTTTTAAGATGACTTCTAGTATAAAACATGATGTTGCCTGCCACATACAAGTTATTTTCCTATGAATGTAAATAATCTTACGTATTCACACAACTCCTTCCCCAGAACCTAATGATCTCTTTATTTCAACCTACCAACAAGAAACAAGATTTTTCTTTTACACAAAGGAGTAAGAAAACGAACAGTCATCATCAATCAGCTCAAATAAGGCTAGGAGTGACATTTCTAAAGTTTGATCAGTTATCTACTTTGCTAAGCAGAGAGCCACATCAAATTAAGCAGAGTAGTACAGCAGACATAAAAAATTACTTAGATTTCAACATATCAGCACATACATGTACAAGGAATAATATTACCTTATAAAGTTCTTTTTCATCCTTTTCTGTCTTTAACACACATTCAAGTTGGTCTTTCTCAAGCATCACTTTCTTCAGCTTGTCCTTCATACTAAGAAATGAAAAAATTGATTTTAGAAAAACTATTAATGCAGAATCATCAATGTATATGATCTTAAAATAATCTATATGGAAAGAAACCATAAAATAATGAAGGTAAGGAATGAAAAGACTTCATACCTGTCTAACTCAGTTTCTTTTGCAATGGCTTTTTGAGTAACAGCCTTGATGTCTTCCTCAAGCTGAAGCACTTTTAAAGCAACCTCATTGTGCTTCTTCTTCAAATCATCGTTTTCAGTTTTAAGAGTTTCTGACGCGTGAATACTAGTCTATAAAAAAATTGCAAGTGTGTAATTTGAAAATGCACATCCCCAAAACAAAAAAATACCATTTGAATTAATGCTCAAATATATCAGTACTCTTGATTTCTAGAGTATATACAATATATAGGTCTTTATGTATTTTATTTCTAATATCAATGATTATTTCACAAACATTCTGCTTCAAGATTTTTTTAAATAAAGTTTCCTACACAAAACAACAGCCTCCATAAAAATTAGATTTTAGTAATTATTATCGGACAGCAGATCAAAATATACATGCTCCAAATCACATTTCTCATTCAAACTACTGAATAACTCAATAAGCCATGCAGCATTCAAATATGAATTTGAGCATTTTACTTGAAGAGTATTACATTTATACAATTAAAATACTTTCAATTATATATAACATTCTAAAAATGTAAAATATTTGAAATTCCTCAGTGCTTTTACTTTAGAGCGAAAGTAAGCCTACAATGTGAAGTGGACAGCCATTGCATTTCTACTCTTCCATAAAATGTAAGACGTATCTATTTTGAACTGCCTACCTGGTATAAAAATATATTACATTTGCTGTGCTTATTAATGTACTAGCAAGGAATCAATAAAGAGTATGCTTCAATACAAGCATACAGTTACGTGGAAACCACCAGAAATTACCAATATGATAAATAGGATTAATATGAAAAATACATTTCATATCTTTTGCCTGTCTCCTCTTTGCAGATTAGCCAACAGCTGCTCAGATTAAAAAGCAAAGAACTTTTATTTTCATTTGCACATCCTTTCACCTGAAAAGGAAGGGAGTCTTGCATCTGATAACAGCACTCAAGTAAATTCAGAGTATGAGGAATAAATTCAGCCAATGATAATCCTTACAATGAAAAGCTAGTTATGAGCACTCTGCTAGCTCAAGCATTTGAGAGCCTCACGAAGAGATACAGGTTGATGATAACTCCCAGAAGTGACTCCTTTCTCACACTAAGAAACCCAAGATGAGAAATCACATCAATTTCAGCATTCATTATCCTGATTATACTCAGGTCATACCATTCAAAGCAGCGGAGAGTTAAATATCATCATCACTACAGTAAAACAACCATTTATAAACGGGGCCAGAAAAACATTTCCAACACAATGCTCTTCTCCCAAGAAAAGAAATTAGTAACACACAACAAGATAATGCATTACCATTTCTGTTAACAAAATTTAACAAAGCTCAGCTTAATATCAACCAGGACAGTGACATGAATCAAAATGTAAACAAGGTCAAGACAGACTGACCAACATGAGAGACTCCAGCATGACTTACAATGTTTGTGCAGAGACTAAGGTACAAGTTGTCTTTTCACTCTGCATTTGGAAGATAAAAGCACTAGCTCATCTGTTCATTATTTTTAAACAGAACCTAATGCCTTGAAACAACAAAACTGTACTGTTATATCATGAGAAACACATCAACCAGAGTTCATGGAGAACCCCTAATGGACAGATTCCACTTAACTAACGATGTTTTATGTACAATAAAATATAATGAGGACTGCTTTTACTCATTAATTATCAAAAATATGCTGCTCACAAGTGTAATTAAGCCCTGCTTTTACAAGCAACTAAACAGAGGTTTGGACATTATGATTTGGGGAGCAAGGGGGGAAGCGAATTGTAAGAGTGGCATACATAACTGATGTCTCAAACACTTCCTGAACCTTAAATGAGCACCTAAAGTAGATTTTCATTTTTGCTACTCTTAAAAGTAAGCTCGTCTTAAAAGCTCGTCTTAAAAGACGAGCAACCCATTCCATCTACCTGAAATATAATTGGCTTTATAATGTGCCTTAAAATAATTCAGAATTTGGAGAAAGTATCAAAAATACTGTGTTTGTTGAAAAAACTGTTGGAGGACAAGACCAACAACTTTTGCAAGGCTTTTATTTTTGAAAAGCTATCAGCTTCCTGCAAACAAAAGTGCACATACTTTGGCATAATGAAGGCAGGATATTTTAATTAAAGTCTGTATTCCAAGTAAAACTTGCCATATAACCAGAAGCAACAACACATTATAACTGCTTGTCCTTCCCTAGTGCAGTGGAGACTAATTACCCACCTCTGTTTTGAAAGTCTAGTATAGTAAAAAGCCTATTTCAATGCATATCTGTGTTTTCTCTAAACACCACTTTGGCGTAACTGTAACTGTTGTAACCCAAGTGCCTTCAAAAGAATTTAATCTGATACATTATATATACAAACTGTACAAACAGTTCAAACAGGCTGCCAAAGGTAACATACATTAAAAGGAATTAATGGCCTGAAAAAATACACTCCACAAACAACATTACAATTGATGCTGCTTTGCTAGTTATTCTTAAGGGACATGGTATTAAAATGTAAAAGTTCCATACTTAACAGATTCTCACCTAATAAACTTGTTTAGATACAACTAAAGCCTACAGTTTTGAAAGAAGAAAGGATT
This sequence comes from Cyrtonyx montezumae, assembly GCF_038088225.1. Lineage (NCBI taxonomy): Eukaryota > Metazoa > Chordata > Aves > Galliformes > Odontophoridae > Cyrtonyx > Cyrtonyx montezumae. The sequence goes on from NW_027072089.1 coordinate 111,195,811, forward strand.
AATTTTTAGAGACGACTTGTTATTTTACAGAATTCTTAGCAATTCAATTTAGATGCTGCAATCCCAGTCCTATACACTCTGGTTACAGTGGTTTCAGAGCCCATAAAATTTAAAATGAGTGCTCTTTGACTATTTTACAGGTAAAGGTCGACTGTGTTTTAGGCAGAGTCTGAAGTGGAAGAATATAATAAATGTATCAATGTGTACAACCACTAGTACCAAGAATATAATTAAACTGCTGATTAATTTCTCTTAAATTTAGCTGATATGTCTATAAATCTACCTTTCCTTCCAGTGACTTAACTGAAAGACAAACACAATGAAAGCATGAATCATTTTAGAGAACCACTTTAAAAACACCTATTGCAAAGGTTATTTTTTACAATTGGATCTTCTCTGAAATCCAGTTCACAAACACAGCCCCCTCACCTCCACGAGTTGCAACAGTTTCATGGATGGAGGGAAGAAGCAAATTACATCACAAGGGTCAGAATAAGAAGCCAGAAATTATCTAAGTCAGCTTCAGTGCTGCAAAACAAAAGCTACCAGAACAAAAACTAATCTAATTTCTAAGAGTCCAACTAAAGAAATGCAACAAAGAAAACTTAAGGTAGCTGTCAAGAGAATTTATTTCCCAAGAAACAAATTCCAAGTTGAAAAGCTTGATGTACCTTCAGACAGTTAAAGAAAGATAGAACACCCCAAAATCTTTTTTGCTGTCATTCTAAAATGGCAAAAGATTTAAAATTGATTAATTTAAAAAGAATTTCACTGTAATCACATGAAAATCAGTCCTACCCCCTGAAAAAAAACTTCCATTTTAACACTGTCATTCATTCATCTATTCTTCCTTATGAAAGGATGCTAAAATTTTACATATATACAAAATAGATATTTTACATCATTAAGTACATCAGTGGCTTTACATTTGCCTATCCTGACCACAAATGTATGTCACACCCCCTAATCCCCTTTTAAAAGCTAATCCATACCAAAACTATTCGTCTTTGAGTAACAGCTCATATCCACACCCTTTATTTTACTTTTAGAAAACACATCCATTACAAAATAAGACCTAAACTTTAAAAGCAAGCTATGCAACTCTCAAGCTGAGGTAACTACACCAGATTCAAGTTAATATTTTTATTTACTTCTTAAATAATAAAAAAAAATTAAAAAGTGCAGCATCTTTCAAGTTTCAGCTGCTCTTATTTACTTGGATGAAACTTAATGCTGGGGGAATCATTATGTTTCATACCCTATTGAGAATTTCAGACATCTGGATTGATTATCTGCAGGAGCCTCTTGTTTAGCCCACTGATAGCAAAGTAGATCCAACAGAACTGTAAGAAATACATGGCCAGCATCATACCCTGTCTAAATTACCTCAGAGGGCAAGCAATGAACACTACACAGTAACACTATGGCCACTGGAAAATCCATCTGAGTATCTGTCAAGGCCCAAACAACCTGAAATGAAACCTCAAATTGTATCTCCTTTACAAAAGTAAAGTTAATCATTCAGCAAAGTAAAACAGTAAACCAGACTAAAACAAATACAAAGTCTTTATCTTAATCAGTATGACAGGCTACAGAAATACTGCCCTAACCACTCAAATCTTTCTAACCCCAAATCTAATATATCACAACAGTAGTAATTTAAATGTGTTAATTCAACTAACATTATTAAACAGAATGAATACTACATGCCTCTATATTGCACAAAACTAAGGTCTAACTCTATAGAAGTTTATCTACATAACATCAGTCATACTGCAACTGTCATGAAAATTGCAGGCACAAATTTCTTCTCCAGGAGACAACCCAAACATTTACAAACTGACTATGATTTTGCAGCACAGGCATTTCAGAATGTCAGTTTCTTCACTTCCTTGTAACTTCACTAGAAGCTGCAAAAAATCACTCACGAATACGTAACTTGAATTGAAGTACAGGCATTTAACATGTAAGAGTACCTCCACCCATCCAGTGAAATAAATTTAAATCAGTTGGTTTAAGAAATAATCATTCACAGAACAGTCACTGAATCAACAAAACAGGGTTTTCTCTTCACAGAACACTTACAGCACCCTTTGGTACTACAATTGCTGGTGACAAATCAAATTCTGATGGTTTAATCTGTATCTTTAAACTGTTATTTTACACAATAGGCTTTTGCTTTGCTTTTGTTTTAAAACAATGAATCTCCCTGATCCTTTGTCTTTAGGGCATGCAGCACATATAAAAACAATACAGTTTTATTTAAAGTGATTTAAAGAGGCACTGAAAAAATACTTTATTCATTTACTTTTATGCACGCAATCTGAACTAGGTAACTACACCACAGACAGATCACACTGCACAACAGCATTCTGTCACTGTCTAACCAGGGAAATTCTCCTTGTGAGATGGATCAGAGGAACCCTAACACCTGAATAAAATTCTTTTGTGAAAAAAGCTACTGTGCAGGTGGCATACCTCAGCAGACTCTGGATTGAGATGGATATACAATTAAAACAACCTACACCAGGTAGATGAATAAGCTCACTTCTCAAAAGTGAAATAAACTTTCAAAAAAGCTGGCAAAAGAACAAGTTCATTAAGTCAGTACATTCACTTACACATCTCTTTAAGCCAGTGTCACAATAGAAACATTTAGTAGATATTCACAGGGCCAAACAACGAGCTGGTAACTCCTAAGGCTGTCGCTTCTGACTGAAGTTAAAAGTCTAAGAACACCACTGCTCTAGGAATAAGATTTAATGTGAACCTATAAAGAAATCAGCTCAGAAGTACTCTTTGCCCACTAGAGGGAGTCAAAAGATTGCAAAAGATCAGACATGCAAGGTGTCCTCTCTGCAGAAATACAGACAACCTGTGTTTACAAAATCGAACAGCTGCAGTGTCAAAAGAGCAAATCAATGAAGGACTGATATTATAACTGCTGTGTGCTTCCTCTTTTCTAGGAGGTAATATTAAACCTTAGCAGAGTAGACAAGTGCACTGCTGCCAGCAAACACAATTTAAGTACACGCAAAATTGGGAAAACAAAACAAACAACAACAACAACAAAAAGCATGCATTCAGGAATATTTTTAATATTTAGAATGTATAAGATAAATATTAGAAGTATTTGTATAATTATTTAGTGTTATTATTTTGTACATGAAAAGGCAATCAATTTTTGAATCAATGTTCTTCAGCTTTCCTTTTACTTTTAAGGTAAAAGTAGCTTAGTAACGCAGCTCTCACATAAAAGCATGTGCCAGTAAACAAGTGGTCTCAGTAGGAATCAAAAGGAAAGATTTTATGTTGAAAGCAACCTGAGAGAGTTTTGATGACCACGTATCACCTTAAATAAAATTATCACAGTGACTAATTACAGCATCATTTTAACAGTGTTGTATTACTAGAGTTGCAAGCTCTACATACAACAGGATTCAAAATTAAATGTTTTTACTGCCATGATGTTCCTGAGTAACAGCACCAACTCTGAAGTACTAGAAGAAGAAACCAGTAAGAAAAAGATGTGATGATACCACTGAAGTATTTCCAATATTTCTGAAATATTTCCAGTATTTCAGAATCCCCACACATAGTAGCAGGCAGTTAAACTTACATACTTTTTGACAGATGATTTCATGTAATCTGGGGAACAAGGTGTTAACCATTAAAATAGGCTGACGAGGCACAGCCAGGACAGCTTCCACACACCAACACAATGGCAGAGTGTACTTGACTAGGACTGCCATTTCTCCAGGTTGGTAGTGAGCAATTACATTTTCTGTCACTTTATTCTCGTCTTTTCACTTAGTAAACCAGCTTTATCTCAACCCTTCAAATTTCTAACTTCTGCTGTTCCCTCTGGAGGAGGAATTGAGAGAGCCACTGTGCAATGTTCAGCTGCCTATTTGGGTTAGTACTCACACCTGCATTGTGGCTTAATCTAGTCTATCAAATATTATGTGAAATCCATCCCACCTTGTTTATCTGTGACTCACAGTGAAAACAGAATATGCACACTGTACATGGAGAAATCCTTGTTGAAGTTCTGAAAACATCATTTTGTATACACAAACACACATCAATTCATTCCCTTTTCTACACGAACGGCAAAATATATTTCCAACAGACAAAATGCTGAAAGAACCAAACGCTTCCTCTTGGATCTATCCAATTCCCAGTACAGAGCTGGGAATTCTGCAGGGAAAGCAAAAGCACTGCTTGAACACGTGCTCCATTTGAGCACCAACACTGGCTAAAACAAATCTGGGTGTCATGCAAATATTCTTTTTCTGTGATAGCAGCAATGAAAATCTTAAGAAAACTAGGTTAAAGAACCACTGTGTAGAAAACTAATAGAAAAAGTTGTTTTGTTGTTTGTTTTTTTTTTTTTACTCAAACATAAAATAAAAAGCTAACCCTAAAATAGAAGCCTTTAAAAGCAGAAGGTGACTTGGAACACTATACATGCAAGCCTTGCACAAGAAACAATGCTCCAACAACTCTAGTTTTTTTCATTTTTCCTCCCATTTTTGGCAGAAAATGACAAAGACATCTTGTAAGAAGGTAACTAAAGACTATCTTTTGAACCAGAAAGGTTGCAATTACCTCCGTAAGAGACTCCCCCCAAAAGAGTCCATAAAGAACTACTTACAAAGCATCCCAACACGTCAAAAGGCAGACACAGCACAATAGCTTCACTGCCCAGAACTATATGACAGTAACTAGGCAAGGAAGAGAGCAATAATCAAGAGTAGGAGGGAAACAGTAATTTGGTAGAACTGTGACATTGTTCATTTTAGGAAATCATTTTTTTCTATGAACATTTCTCATTGGTCCCAAATAACCCCTGAGCTATTTCTGAAAACAAAAGGCTAAAAAATCAGTACCAAGAAAAGGGGAAATTATCCGAAGGGCATATAAACAAATATGAATAAAAAGGGGATATTAAGAGAACTGTATTTTAACCAATCATTTTCATATTACAGATTCAGAGCTTTTCTGTCACTAGTTTCACTTCTATTTGTTGCACTGCATCAAAATAAGATAACTTATATTACAACACCTAGTGACGCAATCCAAACTCTGTCCAACTCAATTATTTTAAAGGCTACAAAAATGATCTGAGGGCTGGAACAACTCTCCTATGATAGAAAAAAACTGAGAGTTGTGGTTGTTCAGATTGGAGGAGTCTTTGGGGAGACCACACTGTGACCCTTTAATATTTAAAGGGAGTTTCTAAGACACAGAGAGACATTATACCAGGGCCACTGCAACACGATGAGGGAATCACAGTTCTTAACTGAAACAGGGCAGATTTAGATTTAGATGTAATTAAGAATTTCTTTCCAAGAGAGTGGTAAAACAGGCTGCCCAGAAAAGCTGTGGCTGTCCCAACCCTGGAAGTGCTCATCCACAGGTTGGATGGGGCCACGGGCAGCCTGACATAGTGGAAGGTATCCTTGTCCCCATCAGGTGATCTCCAACAGTCCTTTCAACAACCCAATACATACATAGTTCAGATTAGTTTAATACGGTGTAGTTTAATAATGTATTTGATCAAAAGATGAGAATATTAGCTCAGATAGCCATATTATTTGTCCTAAGGAAACTAAGCAAGGTTTTTATGGTTAACAAGAAGTACTATTTGTGCATGTCTTGATGGAAGTACTTGCAAAAAGGAAAGAAAAACAATGTTGGAAAAAGAGGTCTCGAGGTGAAACTAAGTTTATCTTAACAGAATTCAAGATTTCTATCACCTATAGCTTCCTCTTAAACTACAAAAGTAATGATATATAGCTTTTACTGTAATTCTGTTTTTCTTCCATGGGCTACTTAAGTAACTGTTTTTCTTTAATATGCTCTGAAGAATATAAAAAGTTTTTGTTGCTTTTTTTTTTAACTAGATATCTAAATTTTGTCTAAATAAACAAAGATTTTTAAAAAATAAAATAGGATAAAAAAAAGTAATTTGAAAAAATTCTATGTAGCAAATATTTAAAGTATAGCTGAAAATCTATATGCATGTGACAAGAAAGCACCAGGAACAAAAGAAGGAAGAATCCGTAGCACTATTTTGTTAAATTATTCATTCATTAAATTAAATGGGGAAAAAAAGAAAAAAAAGGCCTAAACCTAAACCACCCAATTCATATCTAAGCACAGGCAGAGATTAGTTCTGCTATTATATAAAATAACTATATTTTAATTACTTAACATTTCAAGGTTATCCCTTGTGGCCTTAGGAAAAAAAAATGTGAATTAATGGAGTGTTTAGGTTTCTTGCCAGTAACAATTATTCATGTCACATGAAGCTGACTAGATTAGCTGACTTTACTTATTTCAAACAAACCATACACAGCTATTGTAATTGAACTGAGTGCTGCGTAACTGCTGCTCAGGAATCTTTAAATCAATCCATTAACCCACTGTACGGTGTTCCCAGCAAAGATAAATCATATAACCTCTTGACCTGTTGTTGTATAGGAGTAGGGACAAAATGAGAGAAAGGAAAAAGGGAAGTGATCTTGCAGCTTCAAAGATTTGAGAGAAAGCTGCATATGAAGTATGCTTTATTCAACTTTCTGATGCTGAACAAGTTAAATTACTTCATCTGATTCAGCAAATGCAAATTTAATTTGAGAATAACAATGGATTTACATTCTGCTTATATATATATAAATAGGAATGTATGTGTATACACGTATAAACATATGCAAAAAATTTCAACTGAGCAGAAATTCTTTTAGGGAAAAAAATAATATTAAAGTAGCAAAGTAATAAAGGCATCAAAGACTTAAGCAAGACAAAATAAATGCATGTTTTAGGAAAATACTAAAGTATTCCAGACAAGTGGAGGTGCATCAACCAAGTCCAAGCAGACTCCCAGTCACAGCTCAGCTAATATAAAAGTGTTAAGTTCTTCACACTGCATCACCATTTCAACAAAATAGAAAAACTGCAGTTAAAACATTCCCGAAATTAAATTCTAAGTTCTGGTATCTTAACAGAAAAATTATTTTTGTTTATAGGAATTCACAGCTAAGCATGAGAAATATCGTTACATTTTTGTTCCTAACTTCTCATACCGGGCAGCTGTCAAAAATCCCATCTGACAAGTTGTTCTAAAAATGCATTCCAGATTGAATGTGGATTAGAACTGACAATCATTCAAGCAGTTTTAAAAATAAGACTCTCAAATAACAATTAAAGGTACCTATGTAGCTCACTCACTTATCCATCAAGCTTCTGATTCTTCAAATAAGTGAAATGCATGCTTTCAAGTACTTAATTCTAGTCTTGTTAACTTAAACTGATCCTCCCAGGTGCTTAAAACTAAAATAATTCATATATAGGATTTTACACTTTTTTCCTAATGTAGATCTTATTACTGCCGTTTTCCTTAACTAACATCATAGCTCACTGCACTACAACCTAAAGTAAACTATGAAGACTCAAATTCTTTCAACAAATTCCTTGCTACCACAGGTGTATCAGGCAGAACTGTTGACATATACATACTAGTACATCAAAACAGCCTATTAACTGCTGTCCACAGCTAAATTATATAGGCATCATTACTTCAAATTTGTCCATGTCACCACCTCCCTCCCACATGTTCTTAATTTTCTCCTAGAAGTTGTTTAAAAAAAGAAAAAAGCAGCAGTGTAAATATTTATATCAGGTTCAGATTTTGTGTGTCTTTGTTATAGTACACATTTACTCCTTACCATATGTAGAATTCCAAATTAAGCTAGCTTTGGTTCAGGCTAGATTTACATTATTAATTAAAACTGTAACTTAATTTTTAAGGTCTTCTGTTTCAGAATCATTAGATCTTCGTGAAACCTTTTAGAGAAGCCAACAGCAGTTCCTTTTCACTCTTAGCACGTCTTGCTGTAGCATTCTTCATCTTTGTCCTGTCCAAGTCTCAATCTTTGTTTTAATACCAACATTTTTCTAAAAATTTACTATTTATTACCATTTCCAATGCCCTGCATTCCATATAATTATTCCTTAATGAGAGTTATTTGAAAAACCATCCTTCACTTAAAGGTAACGCAAGCAAACTTTGAACTACAAACGACTTCTCCACAATGAATTCCACAATTAAATGTCAAACATCTGCTAAGAGTCGTCATCGATTACTTTACCACGCCTGGTACCAAAAAGCTTAAATATTTTAACCATTTTACGACATAAAAGGAATAGTGGCAGGAGGTTAATTGGAACTGACCTATTCTAGTGTAAATGTCTAACTAATTGCTGAGGGGTTTTGATAGCTGATTTTCACTCAGTTTAACTGGATCTTGAAAAAGCAGGATTACAGACGTTATGAGTTGGCTTTTATCAATAAAACAACTAACCTCTTGCTCTGTTTGCAGTTGGGCACATCTCTGCTTCTCAAGGTTAAGTTCTTTTTCCAGTCTTTCAACTTGATCACGGAGTTGTAATGTTTCTTTCTCCAGAACAGAAGTCACCTTTAATAGCTCTTCTTTTTCTTTTACTATTTTTTCAATTTTAAACTGAAGAAGGAAAAAAAAAAAAAAAGAATTCTTAGCATTGTTTCTCCCCTCAATTCCTAAGCAGTATGTGGATGACAAACCACTCCAGTGTTCGAGCAGAAGCACAAAGTATGTGTCTTCTGGCTAGGTGATTTTACAGCTTCATCTTCTTTCCCATATTACTGAAGCTTCACTACTCTAAGTACATTACCATTACATTACAGTACTACTATTCCATTATAGAGCAACTTTTATTAACATCTTAATTCATCCTCTTTTATCCACTTTAAAAGAAGCGCTTTTACAGTGCTATATTTGTTGCCACTTGGCAAGAGCTAATTAAGACAGTAACAGCTTCGAGACAAAATGGCTGCAGTATAAATACACACACAAGAACAATGTGGAAGGAATTTGGGGGAAGAAAAAAAGGAAAAAATGAAAAACACAACAGATGTGTTCCCCCAGCCCACCTGCAGTTCTCTTTTTAGGAGAGCACTGATGGCAGTGATGGACAAGCAGCCTATGCTGAGTGCAATGCCATACCTTTAACATATTTCAACATTGACTCCTTAACATGCAAGCGTTCTGAAGTCCAATCTAAAACTGAAAACCATACCAGGAATATATCCATTTTGTGTATAACCTAGAGTATTCTCCTTGCATGTTCCTCAAGATTCCACCCAATTCATGGATCTTTGTGTGCAGATAAGTACGTATAAAACGTAAGAATGCATAAAGTGAAAATATTATAAGAAACATTGAATCAAACCTCAAGAAGTCCAGCTTTTGTGGTCACCACAAGCATGTCAGAGTTGCCTTCATCCTCCATAGTGAGCAATTCTTCAACAGGAGAAGAGGTTCGGAACTGGAAAGGTGTGCTTGCTCCTCGGATTTCTCCTTTGTGAGTCACATAACAGAACTGGTAAAATTCTCCATCATCATTTGGTAGGTAATATCCTGTCAAAATAAATTCAGATTTAAAGAGACACGCTACACAAATTAATTTATTTTGCAAGCTTCCATGTAGAAGCACATATCAGAGCATACATGACTTAGGAATTTCGTTCTCATTATTGGTTTTACAGTACATAGACCATCACAACAGTAAACAGGAAAATTTCATCCTTCTCACTAATTTTTATTCCCAAAATTTCCCCTAGCTTTTTATTTATTTCCTTATTATAAGACACAGAGGCCTAGGACAGTATCAGTTAACAGACATCATATACACACACATCACCTTAAATACATTAGGTATAACTGACACTTATATTCTTAATGAGTACAAGGACAGTTAACTCACTCCAGTTATTGCTACTAGCAGGTACAGAAAAATCCACTGTTTTTAAACAAGGCAATAAACTAACACAAGTAGTTATTTCAGGACTTTAATACTCTATTATTATTTTTTCTTTATATTTTAAGTAATACATCTGCACTCACAAACACTGAAGCCACTGAAGCAGAACATAAGCATTAAACGACTTTAATGAAGGTGCTCTTTTTACATGTAGGTATGAACATTTAGACTTTTTAACATCCATAAAATCCTGACTGCATATCACCTTTCTGTATGAACCTGTCACTGGTAACTTACACTGACGGTCCCTCACTCTTTTTTTTTTAAATAGGAACAATGGATAATCAACTCATGCCATCTGTAACTGATTTTACAGATGTGTTTTTTCCCCATTATTTCCCTTCTCCAGGCTGAAAAGCCCAACAGAAGGAAGTTCTGAAGGTCATCTAGACCAACTTCCTGCTCAAAAAGAGACTTCAGCAGCAGTCTAGGCCAAGCATGTGGAACTCTTATCCTTCCAAATGTTCCTGGGATACCTGTTCAAGTGCTGCTACTACTAGTTCTTCACCTCCTTTGGTGAAAGAAATCTTCTTGATGATAAATCTAAAGCACTTAAGCCACAATCTATAGCCATTGTTCCTTTTTATGTGGTCAGCCACTATTGAGAATATTATGTAACTGTTCTGAAGGTTCTTCTTAACTTTGATTTTCATCTCTCAGCTCTCATTTTCTTGTTCTACCACATCTTTTTGAGTCTGGAAAGGGAAAGGACCCGATATCCACATGGCGTTGAAAATGTAATTACGGTATAAACTTGTAAAGTAAACTTGTTAGAAGTCCATAGACTAAAGACATGTAAAGCCACAATGCACTAAGAAATGCCAGGATTAAAAAGCCTTGCCATTGATTAAATGACATCACTCTGTGTTTGGATAGTTTCCAGCTTCTCTTTCCATCAGTCACGAACACTGTCCAATTACTATGTAAAAATATAATGACTCACACAATTATTTATACAATTTCCTTGACACCTAAAATAAGAATCAATTTCACATTGATAAGAAAGCACAGAAAAGACTTATGCAGAAAATTCCCTTCCAACATATGCTTTTAAAAATCTAGAACTACTCCAACCCTAAATATCTTAATACATAAGTAAGTTAAAAAAAAATGGAGAACCTAGAAAATGCAGGCAAATACTGTTGTTTTTTTTTTAAATTCACCTTGAAAGTTCAGTACACAGTTGACAGTTGATCCTTCCACATAATTTTCTGGCATAGGTGACCACAGAAATGTGTAATAATCTCTTGCAGTACTCCAACCAACCTAAAATAAAGTAAACCATAACAACAAAAACAGAACAGAAAAAAAAAAGGAGAGAAAAATATTAAGCAGAAAAATATGCTATACATAGTTCAGATATCACAGCCTGGCCTTTACAACATACCATAAGATGCATATTTCTTACTTAGTATGAAATAAAAGATACTTAATGTTTACAAATCAGGAATATTTTAACAAGCATGTCAAAGATTTAGCATGCATTTTATTAAGCTTGTTACCTAAGTCAATAAATGCGACTAAGGTAATAAAAGGGTCCATATAAATTAAAACACCAGACAGTTTTCAGTATAAATTAAACTCATATTTGATACTTTTTTTTTTTTTTTTTTTTTGCAAAGATACAGAAAATATAAAAAGATTAATTCAGGAGTTTATCTTGAGATTTTTCTATGGCAGGACCTGCACATCTCACCATTTTATGTTCACAATCCAAAAGGGTGATCATAAAATGAGAAAGAATGAAATAACAGCTCTTCCCTACTGAAAAGGCAAGATTTGATAGTCCTAAGCTAGCACTTTTTCAACAGCTTCCACAACATTAATGACCAGCATTTCATTTTTCCCATACATAGAACATGCTGTGTCTGCAGGAAGAAGATAAGGCATGAAAACTTAGTTCAGCCAAGCTAGAGCAGTCTACCTGCTAACTTCAATAAACACCAGGTTTTCATAAAGACCACAGATCTTTGCAATAAGAAATGCAATGAAATATATTCCAACAAGCTTGAAACAGAGTCGTAGAATTCCATGAAATTTGGAAAAGAGCACTAAGATCATCTAATCTAGTTTAAACATCAACCCATCACCACCACGCCTACTAAACCATGTTCCTCATTGTTCCAGAATCACAAAGATGTAACATTTCCAGCAATGGTGACTGCAGTACCTCCCTGGGCACCCATTTCAATAAGCCACAACTCTTTCTGAAAATATTTTTTTCTAATATCCAACCTGAACCTCCTCTGGCACAACTAAAAGCCCATTGCTGTTACCTGGGAGAAGAGGCCAAGCCCTGCCTCAGCACAAACTCCTTTCATGCAGCTGCAGAGAGTGGTATGGCCACAATGAGCTTCCCTCAGATTAAACAGCCTCAGTTCCCTCAGCCACTCCCCATAAGACTCACGGTCCAGTGACTTCATCAGCCTTATTGCCCTTCTCTGGACACGCTCCAGGGCCTCAATATCCTTCTTGTAGCAAGGGGCCCAAAACTGAACTCAGAACTCAAGGCATGGCTTCATCAGTGCTCAGTACAATCACCTCCCTGCTCCTGCTGACTACAGTATTTCTGATACGAGCCAGGATGCCACTGGCCTTCTTGGTGACCTGGCTTATGTTCATCTGGCTGTCAGCTACCACCCTCAGATCCCTTTCCTCCATGCAGCTCGCCAGCCACACTGCCCCAAGTCTGTAGCACTGCATATACTCATCTAAGCCTGAAATCAAGAGCAATTACTATAAGGCAGTGGGTATCACTATAGAAAAATAATAGCATAGTGGTAGTGGAGAATAACCTGTTCCAATGCACTAAAGAAAATATCAAAAATCTGTCAAAAAGTATATGCAACAGTTTTTGCAGTAACAAAGTATGGTGTCCTGGAGTAAAGAAAGAAAAGGGACAAATGGTCCACCAAATTTATCAGCGTTTCAGAAAAGAGAGGAAAAAAAAGACAAAAAAGTAAGTTGCCAGTCAGGTTTATAAATTAAGTAGTTTTTAAGTTTTTTAGTTGCTTGCATAAAAAAAAAGGTGGGGAGAGAAAAAGGTGCTTGTATGGGTAATGAGAACAACAAAACTGAAAGTAATTAAATAGTAAATACATAGTTAAACATTTCAAGTATATAAAAAAAATTACCATTTAAAAAAATTCTGAAGACGTGATTCTACAGCTTTCTAATACAGAAGTACTACTTCTCTCTGCCTTAGTAAGTGCAGCAATATTTACTGTTCAGGGAAAAATGTGTATATATACATATATATATATATACATATATATATATATATCTGAGATGACCAGGCTTTTCATACATTAATAAAACGCAAAGGTGAACAACAGCAAAAACATCAAATGCTAACAATAAGCATTTTTTTAAAGGCAATATTCATTAGAGAGAAGTTGGGTTGACTTGATACAATCACCAAAATGGAACCAACTGTTCTATTTCAAGCCTATTCTCAGCCAAATTTTTGAAGATTTCTCTGATATCCCCTATTGAGAAACTTTTAAAGATATGAATGAAATGAAATCTCCTGGGGCTGTTATTCCCACATTATAAAATATTTCAGAAATAGAAAGGAAAGCTCTTCCGGTAACTTGGGGGGACAAAAGCAAAACTTCTGTAATAAACATCCACAGGAAAAATATCCTGCAATGTTTTCATATTAGTCATCTTTTTAAATCTAATTCAGATGCAAATATCCCTTCCTTCACTGAAGCTGCTTTCACTTCTGTAAAAAAAGAACCATGTATATATAATATACCATTATTTGTTGCCCTACAGCATAGAAAACTTTTTAAATGTAGAAACTGGATTCTCAATAATTGGTCTTACGGGGGAAAGGATGAGGGGTGCTGTTAACTTTTGTTTTAATTTTAGAAGGGAAACAACTCTTCACCATGTTTGTTCTGAACAGAGTAATTTAATCTCTTCAGAGTACTCCAGTTTTTCTTTGTTTTAAAAACAATGGGGGGAAAAAGACAGCAAAAAAAAAAATCAACACACATACATATCCTCCTTTCCTGAGTAAAATGGTAATTCCTTCTGATAATCAGGCACTTCACAAAAATAAGAGAGGAAGCAAAATCCAGTGGATGTAAAACCAAAGAATGGTTCTCAGCATGATCCCCCCCCTTCAGGCATCCAATTCAGTCTCCTACTGAACTTTTCTCCCAGTCTGAGGTATTTAAAAAATAAAAGAATAAATTCGACATTGATGTGTAAACAGAATAACCTACCCTGAAATTAAAAAAGTTAGAAATATACGCATTACTGTTAGAAATAAACTTTTTGGGGTGTGGGGGTGTTTGAAATTTTAATTAAACTAATACAAAGACCCATTACACAGACAGCAAATTAACCAATTCTTCCTGCCCATTTCTGAGTTGGTGCCAAATACGTACACATAGTACGTGGGTTATTGGTAAAGAAAGAATTGCGACACATCACAAGCCAGTGGGCAATACCCTGGGAAGTTTACCAGGTTTCTCCCTCAACTTCCCCTATTTCAGGTCACCCATCACCTGCTTCCTCTGCCAAAGCTCCCGTCTTACACTTCTGATTCTCAGAAACCAACTACTTCCTAACAAGGCATAAGCAAGGTCATCCACATAAGCAGATTTCCCAGTGGTTACTTTCATACATGGGATTTCAGAAAACAGGCTTCCCTGCTAGGAATTGCATATATAAAAACATGACAATGCAGGGAAGAAAATATGAACAAATCTCAAAATCCTCACAGTTACATAAATAAGAAAGGAGAAGGTTGTGTATTGTGCAGCAAACAAGTTAGTAAACAATGATTATCCATCCTTCCACAGGATTACTTCTTAAGTGAAAGAAATAAGGAGTGAAAACAAAGTAATTATATGCTGAGAAGAAAATAGAGAAGTAACAGATGCTGTAAGTCAAGGATCTTTATCTTTAAAACAACTATTTTTCTATTTTTAACAATCTAAAAAAATAGAATAAGATTTTCAATACGAAAGCACCATCAACCAAAACAGTATCTATACCAAAATAGCTACAGACAACAAAGAGATTTCCTTAGTGATGTAATTTCACATCAGTTAAAAAAGAAAATACATCATCAACTACCAACATAAACCCAAAATTCCAAAGGGCAAAGCAAGTATACACTAGCAGATACACACTTGCTTCCCACCAGAAATCTAAACTGAGCTATTTCAACAGGATGCACTGTGGAACTTCCTGAGAGCAAGGAAGAGTAGAAAAGGCACAGTTTACAATTCTAAAACAAAATCATGGCATGAGCAATGGCAAATAATACAATATTCCCATTCAAGTACAGAAACACTACAAAATATAGAAGAACTCCGGCAAAAATAATAAATAAAAATAAAAAACCCTGAATGTTAGAGGAAGAAAAAAAGAGAATAACTTGTCAAACTAAAGTACAAGGCTTCCTATGAACTCTGACCTCAAGTTCTCCGTCCAATGTCCAATGTACTGACGGGCTGCAATGATGCCACTACTTTTTAAGGAATTAAGTGAAAACTCAGAATCATAGAATTCTTAGAGGTAGAACAAACCTTTAGAGGTCATCTAGAACAATTCACCTGCAATGAATAGGGACACCAACAGCCAGATCAGGTTGCTCAGAGCCTGGTTGATCCTGACCTTGAGTGTATCCAGGGCTGGGGCTTCCACCACTTTTCTGGGCAAACTATTCCAGTGCCTCACCACACCCACTGCAGAAGACTTTTTCCTTATATCTAAACTAAATCTCCTCTTTATGTTTGAAACCATTTCCCCTTGTCCTATCGCAGCAGACCCTGCTAAAGAGTCTCTCCTTTCTTATAGCACTGTTTAGATACCAAAAGGCCACCGTAATTTCTCCCTGGAACCTCCTCCTCATGCTCAGCAGCCCAAGCTCTCCCAGTCTGTCCTCACAGCAGAGGTGTTTCATCCCTTGGATCATATTTGAGGTCCTCAGAGCTGTTTGTCCAAAGGTAAAAACCAAAAAAAATTTGTGTTCTTATTTCTTAGCCAAAAGACAAAACAAGACTCAGATGGTGCAACTCCCCTGAATACATACATGATAGATCTATGTTATAACCAAAATTAGGATTAGTTTCTGCTGCTAACCTAGTACTTGGTACACCTTTCCAGCCTCTGTTTCTCTTGCTTTAATTATTCTCACAAACTTTGCTCAGAAATTATTTCTGAACAGAAAGTTACGTGTACATTGCAATGCTCTTATTTCTACATATTAACAGATTAACAGCTCAGAATCCAATCCTACTTCAACAATCTCTACCCACGTTTTCAAGTCAAACACAAAATACACAGCTCAAAATCACACCTCCTACAAAATGTCATATCCAGATTACATTACCATGTGCAATGTGTTACTCAAACAATACTCATACAGTTTGCTTTCTTTTCGTAAAACAGGAAGCTTTAATAGTCCACTATAGAGCATTAAGACATCATAAGCTACTTTTTAGTTACATAACCTATTCCGTAGTCACAGTGTAAATGCTGAAGTTCAGTAAACGTAAGGTGACAAACACTGAGTGCTTTTCAGCCTGGCTGAGCTGGTGGGGATGACTCAGCTGTCTGCAATACCCACACAGCTCCTCTCTACTAATAGGTATCCAGTTGTCAGAGTTGGTTACCCTGTGCTGCCCTGCACATACAAGTCCTTTTACCACCAAATAGACCCACAGTGGGATTAGCTTCCCCCACAATAACATTTTATTCACAATATATTCCCACATTTCACCCACAGTACATTTCCACCAAGAGGCTAGGAAAAAAAAATCAGCTGACTAATAAACTAAACAATGCAAAGAATTAAAAAAAAAAAAAAAAAAAACATCTAACAGCACAGTTGGGAACTCTCCATATGCCTTATACACTTTATTATTGAAGAAAAATAATGATCAACTATTTTATTTTAATCTGTCTCCTTTGACTTGCATCTGATTTATCTTGAGGTTTTTCTGAAAGTTGTCTTACAACTATACAGTGTTTAAAATGTAAAAGTATTTTCAAACTTTTATTTCTTGACTTATTTGTCACAATCATGTAAAAAAATTGTGTGTGTGTGTGTGTGTGTGTGTGTGCCATTTCAACTCAATCTGGAGCATGACTGCTTCAAGGAAGTACTGTTGCACAAGAAGCTCGTTCAGCCTTTTCTTCACTGACCTCTAGTAGTTCTCCTACAACCACAAGAACAGCACCTTTCACTCTGCTCCGTTGGACAGCATCTTACCCAACTACATAGCACGTGTACTCCCTACAGATCAAAGAAGCAAATCCAGGAGAAACCTGTTCAGCTGAAGCAACACTGACATGTCCAATGGGCTCGTACTGTACATACCTAATATGATGCAACTCTAAAAGAACTACCAGAGTTAAAATTAATTCCTTTTTGTTATCCAGAAAGGAAACTATGCAGTTTGGAATATTATTTGACAAAGAGCTCTTCAGTATTGCAAGTATACAGTGATCTCTCTCTCAAAGAAAGAAATCACATGTCCAAATCCCAAAGCTGTTCATCTCTGCTGAATGTTACAAACACGTACAGGCAACCTTTTAACTCAGGCTATTGAGAACATATGGTATTTTTTGCTATATCAAGGTAATATCAGGTTCCTAACCTATTATCATTTCTTGTTGGTTGCACTTCTATCTCATAGTTCAGAATAATATGTGAAAGTGACACTGACAGGGTGCCTAGAAAATATAATCAACTTTCTTTCCTATTAGGTATAAATCAAAATACAGAAATATGAACACTCTAAAAGAAAACCTGGTACACATGTAGATGACTGCCCAATGAAATGTTATGACAGATCAAAGAGTCACAAAGTTACTGTTTACTTTAAGAGATAAAAATGAACAAGTAGAAAAAAAAAAGGTGCTTGTGTTTCAGTAAAATATTAATTTAACACATTTCATGAGAACAGTATTAGCACAACCTTTTTATTTCAAAATTGCTACCAGCTAATGACCATTTTGTTATGTCACTTGTGTGTTAAGAGACAAGCCTACTACAGCAAATATTTTCAGAAAACTAATGACACTTCAAATTGAATGTGAAAATCTCTTATTAAAATAACATCCTGTAATCCTATCTAGAGAGGAAACTGTGAATGCCATTACAACAGACTTTTTTTTTTAAACTATTTGTAAGAGAAATATTTAAATTATTTGAAATATGACTTTCTAAAGACAGAAAATAGAAAAAAAAAAGAAAAAGAAAGAAGAGAACCACCATAACTGGTGGATATAGTAATTCTCAATTCTCAAAACATGTGGAATTCCAGTAATTCTTTCCCAACTATTTTAAAAAACAGTACATACTGTTCACTAAACATTCCTGTATCTGTTATGTTGGGCTGTTGATGATTCCATGACAGAAAAAAAAAATGTATTTCAATACTACTGTGGTCA
The DNA here is from genome assembly GCF_038088225.1 of Cyrtonyx montezumae. NCBI lineage: Eukaryota > Metazoa > Chordata > Aves > Galliformes > Odontophoridae > Cyrtonyx > Cyrtonyx montezumae. The sequence continues at coordinate 111,214,099 of NW_027072089.1, forward strand.
GTAACACATCCCCAGCTGTTGCCCTATACTCACATATTTACAGATCACATTATAAAGTAATTGTTACCTAGAATATCAGCCTATGACACAACCAGGACTTTGAAATTACTCAGACAAGTTGCGCTGGTATTTGCAGTTCAAAGTTCAAAGAAGACAAAATAACCCAGAGGACTGCAAAGAAAGCACATCTATAGCTTGTTTTTTCCTTTGTGACAAGACTATCAGCCATCTTGACAATCCACTGCAAATTTTACAGATCACAGACAAGGTAATTCCAAGGTTTGCTATAAATCAGTGCACCAAAAGGACAGAAATTAATCTGCATGTAAACACACGAACTGCAGTGATGCACAAACAGTACCTGAGGTATGACCTCCTAAATAATGAGCACCTTTTCAGATCAAGCCTGTAGCTCCTGTATTCAAATAACCTTTAAAGATCTTCCCAATCCTAGTTATTTATTTTTCCATACGTTAAGTTACCAGAAATTCGGACCATCATTTTTAGATTGTGGAAATTAAAAATGTGCACCTTAAGAATGAATTTCCTTTTCTTCTCTAGGTGTATATTGTGGCAGTCAATACCAAAAGTACATCAGAACAGCAGTGTTGATTACTTAAAAAATGAGTTATTATTATTGGAACCAAGGAAAAGAAAATATCTGATTAGTTAATGATGAAGCATAACTGAAGCCATTATATTAAAGTAAGTAAGATTCCCATCTGATACCACAGGTCTTCCCAGCATGCCAGCCTCTGCAGAATTAAATCTTCAGCAACTTAGATATTACTACAATCTACACCACAAATATATATACCTCTAATTCTGCTCTCTTGAAGTAACACACCTTATCATGTCCATTAAATTATTTCACTGCACTTTTGAGATACGTAGTAAAGCTTCATCTTCTGCAGACTGAACATCTGCTAGCCCAACTTGCACACATCTGCCCTACACAGAGTCACAAGCAATTCTTCCTAAAAGCCAAACACTCTTTTCCAAACACTTCCACAAATCTGGACATTACATACTAATAATGCAAAAAAAATGTGGCCATATGATTATTTCATTTTATCATAAAACAAAGTAACAAACTGTAGAGGTCCCCATCCGGAGACTAGGACCACCTACCAGCCAGCCAATTTTTGCAAACAGATGTAGAACACATACTAATTGTCTTCCCTCATTTCAAAGGTTTCGATTTGGATTACCCTAAGGGCATTTCCAGATTTCAACTCATCAAAGAGAAGGGGAGGAGAAGGAGACACTGAGCTTGGATAGTTCTGAGAGTACAGATCTCCTATTAAACCTATCAGGAACAGTAAGCCTTCTCCCCTCAGGGACTCTAGGAACATCAGGATCCTCTGCACAGAATCCCTCATTAGAGGGAAAGCAAATCTCAAATTCTAGTTCCCATAAAACAGCACAAAGAGGAATTCAGGCTAAGGAAGCACATGCCAAGCACTAGACACTGTAAAACTACTTTGTTTGGTGTTTTTTTCCCCCTTGGTAACGAGCATGGTAAAACTAATCAAGATCTTCTAGTGTTTCATTACAAATGACCCTCCAGAACACCACAATAGCAGAAAAGAAATAGCAGTAATGAATGACAACAGATTGGGAGACTCAGTCAAAAACATCCAGTAAAGAACAGGGAAAAAAAAGAAAGAAACATGCAAAAAAAAAACCAAACATAGGACTGCATACTCAGCACTTTAAAACAAATGCGAGGGTAACACTATTCATTACTGTTCTTTTTCCACCGAGTTTTTGCCAAAGGTATAGTTAACATACTCATATATGCCCATTAGACAGGTCTAGTTTGTAAGAAAACTGGTGTAACTGAAACATCCTGCTCTTCCATATTCACTGCATATGCAACATTACCCTCTTAATATACGAACACTGTGCTTGCATTATCAATAGACAACTCTCCCAAACAATTCATCTGCAACATAAGCAAGAAATTACTTGCTTGGCATAACAGAACACCAAAACTGACCAGTTTAAATCACACTAGGAACAACAAAAAAAAACAAACATCCTATCTATAGCATACACACAAGTTAAATTCTAGAATGCCTGCATGTTTCAAAATTTATTTAGTTCTTTGGAATAATGTCGTATGAGACAAATATTTAGCTTAGTTCTGTGTTTCTAGACCTATTCTACCTCCCAACAAGACCTTTTTGACATTACAGCATCACAGTACTAAATAGATGCCACACTCAGTAAGGAAAATGCAATATCCAGTAGACATAAAAAACTGGAAACAGGAGAGCACAAAGGTGTTAAATACAAAGAGTGGAAAAAACACACACCAGGTAAAAAAAAATTTTAAAAATACTAAGAAAACAAAAAGCAAATAAATTCCATAAATAAATAAAACAACCACACAGAAAGAAAGCCTTATAATTAATTTCTCACTGCTACAAAGGATTCCATTTTTAACATGACTTTTTCCACGTAAGTTGCATAAACTAGGACAGTTTTTACACATGCAAGTACATATGCAATAAAAACAGTCTATGTAATACACTGAAACCAAGGAAATGTTTAAAATCTCAGAAGCGAGAATCTAAGAATTGGTGTTAAGAAATCTGTTTTTGTTTCTAGAACTACTCGTTTTTTAGAGAATTCTGAAAAGATCTGACAGAACTTATATTATCATTCCACACCAAGCAGCCATGCCAATTAACCAGGCCTAGCCCTTCCCCTCTTCCCCCACTTTCCTAATCCACCCGCTTCCATCAGTGATGACAGGAGAGCTGCCAACTGCATCACGCAGTGACCAAACTGAGGAATCAAACCAGCTGGGAAACGAGGTGGTAAAAGCTGGGGGTTGAGATGGTATTTTTCAGTCAGATCATTTCCCTGATCCATTTTGCCGTGCAGCTGCATAAACAGCTGGACTAGAAAAACAAGCAGGATGACACAAGGACACAGATAATCAGTGTTTACTGAAGAGATCACTGTGGCTGTAGAACTGAACTTTCAATTTGAACCTTCTCAGCAGTGTGTGGTGATAGGATGAGGGAAAACGGCCACAGACTGAAGCATAGGAAGTTCTGCACAAATGTGCATGGGAACTTCTCCACAGTGCAGTGACGGAGCAGTGGCACAGCTGCACAGAGAGGTGGTGGAGTTTCCTTCTCTGGAGACGTTCCAGACCCGCCTGGACGCCTACCTGTGCAACCTGGGCTAGGGAGCTGCTTGGGCAGGGGGTTGGACTCAGTGATCTCCAGAGGTCCCTTCCAACCCCTACAATTCTGTGATTCTGTGAAATCACGAACTTCTAAGAGGTGCCTATAAATTTTGTTCAATACAATAAGAAAAAAGTTCTTAGTGAACCAGATGAGCAAACACGGGAGGGAATACAGCTGAAGCCACTGCCCCCTAAAATAGAACAGTAGCCAACCATCAACACTACAATGTTCACAGGAAAAAATCTCAGTGAAAATGAAGCATGAACTATTTACTTTACTGTAAGCATTACTCACACACATACTGTTGAACAGCACTGATAGAGCTGGCTTCATTTACCTCACAGTACTGTAACTACAGCAAGATGCTGTATTTGTAACACCCAGTGACAACAGAAAACAATTCTCATCCTTTTCCCCATCTTGCAATATTTCCTTCCCTTGTGCTGATGAGAATGAGGTGGACTGGAAATTCAGCTGTGAAATCCCCCAGTAGTAGTTTACTCCCAAAACTCTGCATTTAACCTGAAATCAATTCCATGATTTTATTCATCACACAAGAACTTCTTTCACAGCAAGGAGAGGAAGAAAAGAAGTAAAAGAAAGGGAAGATGTGTTACAGCTGTGTTACGTTCTGTCAGCTCAGTGCTTCTCAAACAATTACTTAAGCTATACTGCCTGCAATTGTCAAATAAAAACCTCATACCTCAATAGCTGATGAAATTATCACTACAGACAATGAAACCAAAGATAGTTGTACATCAGACATAGCATTATATGCAGTCACTGAAAAAACAGATTTTCTGCTGCATTTAAAAACAAATCTGTATTTTTAGGAACCCTAATTTGCCTCCCTCACTTAGACTGATTCAAACAAAACCACAACATTTATTTCTCATTTAAATAATTTTGAAATGCTTGTGTAACCTGATCAGCAATCTCTTTTAAGTTTTGACTTTTCTTCCATTGCATTCACGCTGTTAACTAAACATCAAGTGTGCTGTCACACTCCTATTTGTCAAAACAGATCATCAAAACACACGTACATATTTTTAACCAGTTCCCACTGGAAATCAGCCTGCTTGTAGTTAATGCCTCCCTTACACAACTCACTCAACATATGATTAAAAACTCTCCTTCCAAATCATTTCCATTTAATTCTCTACCACTTCACAGCTTCCCTTTACTCCAGCACTCTTGTACTCATCACTCCACTCTCATCTTCATTAAAAGCTCAGACTCTACCAGGAGTAACTAATAGACAGCGATGTTTCTTCTTACATTTATGAGGAAGTTCCTATTATTTTCAGTTTTCTCTTTTTTTAACTGGTGAAGAAGACAGTGAACATGTGAAAAACAGAAATAGATCAAGTTTTACTTACCTTGAAAATACCAACCCAGTCTTTCTGATGAGGATGGATAAACTGGGTCAGAGTGTAGTGACATTCAAGGTGTGCGTTCGGAAGATAACTTTTTGCCACATTTTGAAAAATCACATGAGCAAAATTGGAAGTTTGTAAAGCGTTAGCTGAAGATGAAACTTCTTGAAAGGATGACATGATTGATCTGCAACAAAATTGTACAAGCAGTTCTTCACTATACTGAAGTAACAAAGTTAGAAAATAAGCTATTTGAAAGATACCAGAGAAAATAAACATTCGCTCCTCTAGTTTGACATCAGACAGCTACAGAGCAAGCCCAACAAAATGCACTGCCTCAGCTTCACTCCGAAACAATAACTTCTCAGATTGAAAGGGCAGTCACCTCAGTGATGAAACCAAGACAGAGAGAAAGCACCACTAAACTGAATGCTCTAACACAGAGTACCAGAAAGTGGGAAATAAAAGTGCTGGGAAAATGAGACAGGGTTCTGATTTAATTAAATGTCTTTAATGATTCCAGATGCTTCAGGGAAACCTGTATTGCTCAGTGTGTTTGACAGTATTACCATAAATAAAATTTTGCTCCCCTCTCAGTAGAGGAAAGCAAGCTTCAATTAAGACATTTTAACAAACAACAAATTTATCTTAACAGTTGTTCTTTTCTTTCTTTCTCTCTTCTTCAAAAAGATTTCTCCTCTCTTCTGTTATTGGCAGTCTGGGAACACCTTTTGCTGTTCCCGCTTCAAAAACAGACACCCTTACTCCCGTACATTTACCAATAACAACAGTCTGAACTGGTGGCAGTCATTCTGTGTGCAGTTTGATGCATTAGCACTAAGTCAGTTGGAAACTGGTATTGAAACTAACTTTATAGTGACCTGGCAAACACACACCTCAGACCAGGTAACCACCAAGTGCGTGACACGACACACTCATCTACTGAAGATATGTATGTGGAAACCAATCTTAAAAAGGGATGGGTCAGTGCAAGTCTCAAGAAGCTGGAAGATTAAAAGCTGCTTGTTTATCTCCCACAACCTTTTTAAAATTTTTTTTATTTTTTCAACGGTTAAGAAATAAGCAGCAAAGAACTCGTTGCCTGAAATAAAACACCCTGAAGTGAACCGGTATTTATCGTGCAGGACAAGGTTAGTATTGTCCAAATCTGTGTAACACAAGAAGGATGTTAATTTGATAAATGCTAACAAATAAATGTTGTTTTGTACCCTGAACAAACTTTTAAAATAAGATTACACTTGAGATACTTCACAAAAACACTCCGAATTATTAAAAGGTACAAACCAAAAGAAACAGAACAGCCTTCGCATCTGAAGCTAATTAACAATGAAATGAGACAAACCGCGTCAGCTCTCATCGCCCGTTAGTAAAACATTAAGATGTAACTTTCTTAAAACAGATTTGTCGTAAGAACACGCGACGAAGAAGAAACGACTTCAGCAGCCTGCTCTGGTTTCCAGCCCTTGGCCGGAGCACTCCCGCATCCAGACCTGCGCAGGGCGGCCCGAGCAGCCGGGATGAGCGCCTACCGGCGGGGACACAAGAGAGGAAGAGGAGGAGGAAGAGTTACGGCTGGGCTTCGCCAGCGGCGTGACAAGCGATTCTCTCGGGAAGGCAGCCAGCCAGGCGAGAAGGACGGGATTGAGGAAAGGCAGGAGGCCGGGCCGGTTCCTCCTTCTGCCCTTCTGCCGTGGCCCCGGCTATACCTGCCCGCGCCAGCACCCCTCAGCAGCGCCTGCTCAGGGAGGGGGAGCTCCGCACCCCCCGCCCGCGGTACAGTCCCTTCCTGCTCCGGCCCACGGCAGCCGGCAGGGGAGGGGGGGGGAAGGGGGGCCGCCCGGTGGCGCAGTGCCGCCGCCCGCTGCCTCACGTCCCTGCCCGGCCCTGCGGGTGCCGGGGTCCGGCGGGGAAGGGGCTGCCGGCACTACCAGCCCCCCTCGGCCGCGCCCGGCAGCGTTCCTTACCTAAGCAGGCGCGGAGGACGCCGGGGACATCAACATGGGGCCTCCGCCATCAGCGCCGCGCAGTCCCGCCCGCTCGCGTCACTTCCAGCGCCGGCCCTGCCCGCGGGGGGCGGGGAAGCGACGGTTTGGCCGGGCTCTGAGGTTCGTGCTGGACGAGTTGTAGCTCCCGTACAGAACGAGGGAGATGAACGACGTTCAGTGATGAGTAACTGGTATGTCGAGCTTCTCCCAGGACACAGAGCGTGACCGCTGCTGCAAATGGTCTTTGAAATCACCTTTGACTCTTTACCGCCACTGTCTCATTTCTGTTTCCATTCTCAATGGATTATGTGGAGAGGTGTAATGAGCAGGTTATTGACTAGAGTATTTGACAAGGGGACTGGCTTTTTAATGGTTGCCCCTAATGAAACTAAGCTGGAGCACAGAAACTCCAGTTATTAATGGTTGTCTGAAAACAAACTTAACGTCTTCATGTGTAACCTGTACAACAGGTTATTAAGTAATCATTTTTATTTCTATACATAATTAATAATTCCTTATATTATTCGTATGTTCCATTTTTCCCGGGAAAGCCATACATTTCCTGCATTATATACAAATCCATTGTTTTAGAATCATGAAGTCACTAAGGTTGGAAAAATATACTAAGGTCATCTAGTCCAACCACCAGCCCATCACCACCATGCCCGGTAACCATATCTCTCAGTGTCACACCTACCCTTGAACACCTCGAGGGATGGTGACTCCACCACTCCCTGAGCAGCCTTTTCACTCTTTCTGAGAAGGAATTTTTCTTATCATCCAACCTGAACATATCCTGACACTACTTAAAATCATTACCTCTCATCCTGTCACTAGTTACCTGAAGGAAGAAGCCAGCCCCCACCTCACTACAACCTTCTTTCAGGAAGAAGACACAAGAAGTGTGTGTGCAAGACGTTTTTTTCTCTAAAGATCACGTGAATTTGTGTAGAGGTAAGTGAAAATGGTGAGATAATGAGCCAGAAATATTTCTGAGGAGGTAGGGAGAGCTATTCTCCCTTATCTCTACCCACCATTTCTTCTTCTCGCTGCTCTTTGCACCACATGTGATAAAGGCTTGTCTAAGAGTTACAAGACACTGTTCTGCTGTGAAAGAACTATAGTTTCACAGTCATTATCTGCAAAAGTATAAAGAGTGATGAAACAAATAGTTTTGCTTTCACTAACCATCATTATGATCCTACTTCATGGAATATTTTATTAAGATGTTCTTTCTTTCACAGCTAGCATAGTTTTCATAGTAAAAGCCTGGGGAAAAAAATGCTCTGTTTCCTAATTTTAAAAAGTTAGCCACAGTTCTGAGTTTTTAAAGAATCTTGAGTATTTCTATATTCAGTCAAGAGAACTAGTTATGATTTAGTCGTATTTCTATATTATTATTTATATTGTTAAATGTCAAGTAGGAGATAAACTGTATATGCTTGTTGTGATTTGTACAAAGTAAATATTAAGGACAAATAAGTCAAGACTAATCTCATCTTTCCTTGTACTTAAATCACATTTTTTAGGGGAAAGCATGAACTTAACCTTAACCTTATAAGTTTAGAACATTTTATTCCATTATTTAAATTAAGAACATTTCTTACTGAAATAAATGTCATTTAAGAAGCATTGTCACTGATGTATCATAATTTTAGATAGCAGTCTTACCCCTCTAGGAATTTGACTATTCTACATAAATATTGTGTAGACCCTTTTCTCATTTTGTTATTGCCACTTTGATAATGAAAGTACACTGTCAAACCTGTGCACCACGATCACCAGGATCAACAATTAGCATGCTTGTACTGCTGCAAAGAAAGATTTTAATCACAGAAATTGCAATTGGAATTGGTGAAATTTGTGCTTCATAGAATCACAGAATCATGGAATGGTTGGGGTTGAAAGGGACTTCTGGAGTCATCTGGTCCCAAAAGCAGCTAAGGTTAAACACATTTCTAATTTCAAGGCTGTAAACTGTTCAAGCAGGGTCCCTTAACGTACCCTACCTAAGGTAGTGTCCACATGGCTCTTGAATATCTCCAGGGCAGGTGACTCCACAGCCTCTCTGTGCAACCTGTTCCAGTGCTCAGCCATCCTCACAGTAAAATTTTTCCTCGTGCTTAGACAAAACTTCTGTTGTTCCAGATTGTGCCCACTGCCTTTTGTTCTATCACTGGGCACCACTGAGAAGAGTCCAGTCCCATCCTCTTGATACCCTCCTTTCAAATAACTTTTACACATTGATAACCCCCCTGAGCCTTCCTGTTCCCAGGCTGAACAGGCCCAGCTCTCTCAGCCTTTCTTCATGGGGGAGCTGTTCTAGTCCCTTAATCATTTAGTAGCCCTAACTCACTTCAGGAGCTCCATCTCTCTCTTGTACAGCAGAGGACTTGGTCTCAGAATTAATGGTATGAATTTACTAGGCAGAGATCATAAGGTGCTAACTCTTTAAATTCATTTATGTAATATAAACCTTTTGAAAATCTCTTGAGTAGAAAAATATAATATTTTTCCCTTATTGTTTATATTCTCTGCAATATATTTAATATTGTAACGTAAAATAACCTGATAGCTTTCTGGTGAATGTCCAGCCATGTGAGACTCTAATACACTTATTCAATTAGAAAAGCTCGTTATGGGTAGGGTGTCAATAATCCTGTCTTTAGGCTGACTCCCACCTTTCCAACAACACTGATTTTAAGAACACAGGAAATTGTTTTTGTTCAAACAGTATTTTATAATAGATTTGTCATTTATACCAGAATTTTAAGCATGTAGAATCATTGCTTAACCAATGTTTAGTTTTATGTTTATTGTTTTAAGGAAGAAATTGCCATCATCAAGCATCTTTCTGACACAGTCCTCCCTATCTATGTCATGGAATCAGAACCACTGAGGTTGAAGGAGGCTTCCAGTGTAGTTCTAATGAGGGCAGCTTACTCATGGTCTTGCCCAGGTATGTTCTGAATATATCCAAGGATTGAGATTCCACCATCACTTAAAGTACTTGCTCTGGTGCTTTACAACACTAACAGTAGAAAAGTTTCTTTATACCAGGTCAGAATCCCTTGTGTTTCAGTTTTGTCCCTTGCCTCTTCTTTCACTACACATCTAAAGGTAAAAATATATGTGAATGCAGTAACTGGATTTGAGCATTACCAAATTCTGAAGGAGTTGGACATACAGATCAAGATGTAAAAATTCCTCTGTTTTGTAATTATGCAGAGATTTTTTGTACTAAGCATGAGACCTGCACAAGTCCCTCTTCAGGCATAAGATGAGGAATAAAAACTCCAAGCAGAAACTAACCAGAATTGCCACAGGAAGCATGGGGCATGTTACAAACTCTTGGTAAACAGTCTTACACATTTAGAAATCATTTACTGTTTTCAAGACGACGCTGTCTTACTAAACTTGTGTGCTCTGTTAGCAATTTACTGCCTTGAAATTAGAAATGTGAATGTCACATGTGTTTAACCTTGTCTACATTTGAACTTCTATTCAGATTAAGACCCAATGTATTTCTGTTTACTGTTGATATTATGGCCTGAACCAAAGCCACAATGAATTTTGGATCCAGATCTGGATTATTCCCTTGAGACCCATCTTTGCTTTAAATGAGTGACAGAAATATTGTGTATTTCTACTTTTTATGACCAGAGAAAGGTACTTTACGTCTTGGATATTCCATCTATTGGCATGACATGTTGATATTGATGAAGTGTGGTAAGGAAACGCTTTGGTTCTAATGGTTTGATTTCATTTTGCTTCAACTCATATTTAAACACTCCCAACTTTTAAGAGTATGGGCCATGAGAGATGTAAAATATATAGATCGATGTCACTAATCGGAAGCTTTTTCTGGTCACGTTGTAAAGCACACTTAATCAACTTCTTTAAGATCATGTTACAGAAAGCTATTAACTCTACTCTTAAAACAGTTAAATAGTTATAAATAATGTTTTATATTACAGCTGACAACACCGAATTGACCAGCGTTTAAGGAAATCTAATCACAGGGCATACGGACTTTGCCTTCCAGTAAGATGGTGTGGCAAAACTTTGGAACATATTAGCAATCACACACTGTTGCTAACATTTCCTATTAAGGAGAAAGTTTCTCTCTGTATATTTTGGATTTCTTTTCCAACACTTAATTGCAGGTGATGAAAAAAAGCTATTCAAAAGCTGCCAAGATTTTTAGATCTCTGTGAGTGAGATTGATGAAATTTGTAGCTTTTCCCAAAAGAGTGTAGGTGAGAGCAGACGTAAATTTTGTATGTGTGTGTATGTACGCGTGTAACAGAAAGAGGAGAGAGCAAGAGCTTACTCCTGAGGTGTGAGACTTGGCAGCATTGCACTGTACAATGGGCACAAGAAACCGCATGTCTGTAAATGACCGCATTTGAATTGCTGCTATTTCACTATTGGGTTACTGTATTGTTAAAGTGAAAAGGAATGTTTTTAATAAATGCAAATAACAAATTAAATGCTTGCACACACTGAGGCTTTACTCTCTGGTGTGTAATTAATATATGTGCACTGGAGACCAAGGTCTGGGGGAGTGTTTCATTTCTTATTTATGATGTTAGCAGGTTGGGTTTGGGTTTTTCAGTTTTTTGGGTTTTTGTTTTTTGGGTGTTTTTTTTTTTTTTTTTTTGCCTTTAGCACACCTCTTACAAGCACACAAAGAACTGCATGTACATGACCACTGAGTAGGTGTCATTTAAATCTTAACAGATATAAAACAGGTAAATACCTTTGCTTTGTGTGCTTTGGTAGATTTACTGTTTCTCCCAGCCTCTTATCTTTGCTATCCTAAAGTAATAGGAAGCTCCCAAATGGCCAACATTTTGTTTTCAGAGGCAGGAAAACTTCCTGTGGTAGGAAACAAACAAGCAAGGAGATTTCAAAGCTCTTATCCCTGAGGGCAAAGCCCTCAGCCCTGAGGATGGAGAACAGAAAAACAGTTACCATAGCCATACAAACATGCTGCTTGTATCTCCTTCCTGGTCCCTTCAGTGCTGACTGCCATCACTGACACCATGCAGGAGTGGCTGTACAGGCTCTATCTGTAAGGAGCCTGGCAGCTCCCCTGTTTTCTGCTAATAGTATGTATTTTTCTCTAAGGATATAAGAATATCTGAGTCCTTACACTAATGATGCTGTGCCTGACCTGGGACTTGAGACAGCCAGCCCTTCTTTTCTCTGTAGTCCTGCATTTGGTTTGGAGAGCGGTCTGCTTTGTTCCTATCTGTACAGAAAACACCTCATCCAACAGATCTGGAGTCCTCCTGCTGCTGGAACTCTCAATTCTGACATAAGGAGTTCTCATATTCTGGGCTAGAATAGTAACTATGTTTTTGCATACATTATGTGCAAATCAACTACTAGGAAATGTAGCACTTGGAATTGGTGTTTGATTTATCCTCCTGATAGTCCTTCTGTTTATTAACATCGGGCAGATTAGAATATACTGGATTTTCTGTGCAAAATTGTATACGGAAAGTAATCCAGATTTTCCAATTTTTTTCATCAAGCACAATTCCACTTAGAAACGCAAGCTATGTCACCACACACAGTTTTGGAAAAATTTTCACCTTTCCTTATTTTAGCACTGCAGTATTAAAAATAATACTGCAGTGCTTACATTTCTGCAACGTTCTACAAGTAGGAGCATATTTAGCAAACGACCTTCTTTTTCACTAATAAGTACTTTACATTATAAAGTAGCAGAGTTAGCAATTTTCTCCAGAGTGAAGTTGTGTGCTAGAACTGGATCTTTCAATCAAAATGTACTTTGCATTATTAACATGGGTAACAACTCTTTGTCTTTTAAAAATACAGTAATGTCACAGCCATGACATATGGTTTTGGTTTATTATATGGCAAGGATTTTCTGGGTCTGTAAATAGTGTTTTGTATACAGACATGACAGTTAGAATCTGGTTTTAAAATGTATTTCATACCAGTGCAGCATTCAGTTCATATATCCACATATCCTGAACATACCATGTTTGTGCTGAAGGTGACTCCTTGAGGCTTTATTAATGTGCCTGCTGAAATCTACCACTCAGCCCTGACTAAGCTTGTCAGTAGCATCTGTTGACAGCGCATGGCCTCTCAGAAGTACAGCATTTTCTGAAGCAGGGCCATCAAGGTGTGCATGTCCCTCCATAAGGCACCAAATCATCTTAAAAGTGTCTGGGAACTTTACCCAAAATAAGCAGCACATTGATATATATTTATTTTAGGGCTCTCAAAATCCAGGCATTTTTTTCCGCTTAGAAGAAATGCCAAAAATGATTTCAGTATGCAGTTCTCTCTCTCCTTCCCAGACCTTTCTTGACTTGCAGTCTCCACTCTGTGGCAATTAGTCAGCTGCCATGAGAGAGCTCCTTGGCTATATATTCTTCCTAATACTGTTCTGTATTCAAGTATAGTCAACCTTAGTTGGTGCTATTGTTATTCATAGTTGTGCAAGAGACAAATCCAGCTCATTTGGCAATGGGAATTTCAACAAACTTTAGAGTGGGATTAATTTTTTTCCCCACAGAAGAGGAGATTCATGAACTGCACCCTCTGAATGTCTAACATCATACTGATCTGCCACTTACACATTGTTTCTTGATCACTTTACACTCAATATTTAACCAAGAAATAATTTGTAACTTAACAGTACTTGGCCCTCAGTATTATTAGGAAGCGTGAAATATACTCAGTGATGGTATGAAAGTTATTTCCAATAGGGCTTATGAAGTACAGCTGAGCAAGTATGACCTCCTGATCTCAAAGTGTTTGTTTACTGGGAACTATATTCCAGTTCTCTACATTTAATCTGTCTTGGACCAGGCTGACATTCCCTGACTAGATTTATTGTATCTCTGGAGGCTATTACAAACACAACATTGTCACTGCTTATCAAGTAAAATGATAATAGGATTATATTCCTCTAGTGATAATGATATAGCTATGTTCATTTTTAATAATAACACACCACAGCTTGATTTCATGTTCAGTGAAGATAATATGTTACTAGGGGGAAAAAACCCAAAACATTCAAAAGGTACTTTTCTTTCAGACAAATCCATTATGGAAAATATTTCCCTGTCCATCTTATTTGTCATTCAAAGCTTCAGCTTGTGTATATAAGCAGGTGTAGCGTGTCCATTTTACAGAAGTAATAATATTGAGGAAAACTCAGAAAATTCCAGTTTTCCTAAAGTAACAACCCTGGATTTTGGAAACTGGTCATGGTGTTTCTTCTTGTGCATCTTTTCCTAGATTTGGCCAGATGTCAAAAGGCAGACACAGCAAACGGTTTTGCATTTCAATTATAGTTAGTTATACTCAAGGAATAGATTCATCTGTGATCAGTGGTATTAATTACTATTATCATTAGTGATGTTTGTTTAATTAATATTAACAGGATTAATTATTAATAATAATCATTAATTTATTAGTTATTAATAATATTAATAGGATTAATACCATAGCCAAGTTTTAGTTTAGTGCTGTATATTTAAAAAGAAGACTCTTAAGTGTGTTTCTTAACTGGATTTAACTGTTGTTCTGGCTACTCAACATCTCTATATAACGTTATTCATATTTTATCTCCCAGCTCAGACAATAAAAATGTAATTACTTCTTAACTTTGGTAAGTTGTGCCTTAACAAAAGATTTTACTTTTCTTAATTTAGGAAGGCAAAGAACTTATCCCTCTTTTTTCTCTTTTTTTTTCTTTGGTGAGTGGGTCAGAGTACTGACACTTTACAAAATGTTCCTATTTGTTTGGTGACTGATACTCTTGTGACTCTGCTCTACTGGAATTCATATCACAGTCACCACAGATGAAGTATGCTGTGAGTTCTAAATAAATTGGCCAATAGCTCTTACATTAGCTCAGCAGTTTCTTTTCCTTTTTTTTTTTTAATTCTGTGTTCATAGAAATGTTCTGATTTGATACATTTAACATAAATTAATTATACTTAGGTTTGTTGTCAAGAGTTGTATATAGTAACTATGTGCTAGTAACTAGGCAGTAGATAATCAAGCTTAGTGCTATGTGTAAATTCTAAATCGTAATTGTGGCCTTTGATAAAATGGCATTTCATTCTTGCATGGGGCCTCTTGGCATTAACACATGCTGTGGGCAGAAACTAATACAGAAGAATGAATGCTGGCTGCAAACATCTGCATACCATTGTTATGTGAGAAAGCAGCTGATCAATATGAAGGGTTTTCCAAAAGTTTGACCTTCTGATAGGTCGCAGATACGTTGTAAATCACCTTTATTTTATTTTATTTTTTTCTTCTCTTTAATGATGTTCTAAAATGTTAAAAGCCTTGTTCTGTTTTGTTTCTGCTAAGCGTATATTATGTTCTGAAAGTATTGTGCATCCAAATAAATGTTGTCAATTGTGAGAATTGCACTGTATATAGTTACCACTGCTTTTTGTGTTATCTTTTTCTTTTTTCCTATTCTTAGTAAATATTTGTTTCCAATTCTCTCTCATCTCACTGGGCAGGGAGAGTGAGTGAACAGCTTTATGGTGCTGAGCTGCTTGCCAGGTTAAACCACAACACAAGGTTTTGCTCAGGAGCGCACCACACAGAGAAACTGTTTCTGAAGTAATGTGCTCTACACTTAAGAAGACCCAAGAAATGAATAATTGCCAATATTCTTGTTTATTTTTACACCATGACGGGGTTAGTTCAGGATTTTTACTCTTAACACAAGTTTGATGTTTAAATACTGCTATATATGTATGCAGGTTGGATGAAATTTTTCTTTTTTTTTTCTATGTTTTTCATACTTTTTCTGTGTTTTACATGCAGATCTTGACTGTGACCATTAAATTTGAGGTCAACTTACTTTGTTGCTCTTCCACACTGCTTTTCCATGTTACCTTACCATGTTCATTTTCTTTTCCTATGTCAGTATCTCATAACTGACAGAAGGGCACTGACAGACAATTGGGGAGCAATACACCCACAGGTACTATATTTGTTGCACTGCAGGCAGTGGTCAAAATAAAGTAAGCGTGATCAATACCAAGTATTTATCATATGTAGCAATATCTATTTTGGAAGTTTTTTTCCTTAACTGTTCATCTAAAACCGAACCAAAGTCATCATCCTCATTGCATTACTGTGTCATGTGAAATAAGCATGTAAAAATAAGCTAGTGTACACAATGATTAACAGTTAAAGCACAAAGGAAAACAATTTGCTGAGGAGCAGGTATACAGGTAACTGCTTTACACTTAACATAAAAATTAGCCTTCTTTACACTGATTTCTTTTTACTTATATCATGTCCCAGAACTTAGTGGACACAATGTACACTATCAGTATATATGTAGCACTATCAGTATAAATAGCAGCTGCTTTCTGTAACATAAGTGGTCTGCCAGCTCTCATATTTTAACTTCCATGTTACAGTGTCACAAATACAGTGTCACATGGAGCACACCTAAGGTCTGCACATATTTCATACAGGAGAAGAAATAAATGTCACTTGAACACAAAGGTCTTGACTTAGCATCCTTTTGGTGTGATGTGAATAAATACTCGGAAGCTTTTGATTGTAGAAGACTCTGAGATGACAGCAGGGTACTGTACCGACCAATATCAGGGCACTGTATCTTTTTCTCTGCAATTCTCAGGATTCTGCAGAAATGAGCCTATATCAGTCTACAAAGCAAGATGATAATGGCAACTATGCATGAACAATAGCAAGGTAATATGGCTTAATGAACATGGAAATAATGGCAACAAGCATGATGTGAATGTATGATAAGGACGATCAAGAAAGTTGTATTTGCTTTCCCTTTGCTGTCAGTGATGGGTTGTGTGACACTGGGAGGCACAATGATATTGAGAGAGAAGAGCCTCTGGGATCCACCTAGGTTTGGGGAGCAAGGCTGACTTAGATTGATCTGGCAGCCAACAGATCAGTTTTTGTAATGACATCCATACTATTTTTGATAAAGCACTACAAGATCGATCTGTTGATAAAAACAGATATGTACCAGTTACATATTTACTATTTGTCATTCTCACATATAATTTATCTTTATGATATCCTTTTTGCTGTGTTAAAAAAATGAACTGTTTTCTAACAGTAGAGTAACGAGGAGATTGGCTAGCTTGCCTTTACAAAATAGTTCCTTCCTTCCATAGTCAGTCAGATATTTTGAGGTCCAATTTCGTGCTTAAATCATAAGGCTGGTATTACTGCTTTTAAGATACAATACACCATTGATGGAACAAAACTTTAAAGCCAATTAAATGTTGGCAATCTTCCTACCACTGCCAAAGTAACACTTGTTAACAGTTCCCCTCTGTGGCATGTTTGCAGTGTAATCACTGATTTCTGGAAAGCTTTTTTGGCACTTCAAGATATTTTGAAATATCTAATGAATTTATTTTTATAGGCAATTTCAGGCTTTGCTCATATTAATTTAAAGCATTTTACTTAAAAACTAGGTCTTTTTTGCATTCAAATGAGGTATGCACCCACATTTTAGCACATGGGAAAGATATTCTTTAATTTGTAGAAATAAACTATACAAACAATAATTTATCTGCATTTTAACTAGTTAAAAATTTAAGAAATCATCTCATACAAATCCTTATGAAATACTCCCTTAACTAGCTGTGAGTAAGGAGATACTGCTGCTTTACAAAAAAAAAAAAAAAAAAATCAGAGCATTTTTATCCTGTGGTTTACTGTAAATAAAACTTTTCATGGCTATTTACTTAAAAATATTTCAGTCTTAACAAAGACTTTTTTCTTCATCTTGCATGGAAAGAATGTGATTAGGTTGGGAAAGAAATAAGAAACACAAAATAAAAGTAACTAGCAAGGCTTAATTTATAATGAGATAAACTTTTATGAAAGGCAAAATTATTTTTAACAAAAAGAGCCAATTTTACTGTAAGACTGCTAAAAGTTCAAACATCACTGCAGGGCATTTTGGAGGAGAAGAAATAAAAGCAGCTGGATTTCGTTTTAGTCTATTTTCTCTCAAATGTTCTGCACTTTTATAGTCTGTACCATCTAGTCCTACAAATGTTTTCTTCTTACAGTGTCTATTTTAAGATAAAATTCTAAAGTACTAGTATAATAAATATCAGTGTTCAGTATGTGAGCAGAGATTAATCAAATTTCATGTATTTTGTCTGTCTACAGAATCATGTTCTGTACAAAAGCATAGTAAGATAGGAGTGGACATGTCAATGGACAATACTGTTTATTCACAGGTGTGTTGGCAAAGTAAGGTAAGCCTCAGTCTGCTGTACTTTTAGCATCAGGACTCTCCTTTTTGCAGTTTCTCACGCTATGTTTGGAAATGATTGTGCTGTATTTTTATTTTGATAGTACAAAGCTCATATACCTATACAAATAAAACCCTCTTAGACACTATAAAGTTCTAGAAAAGGTGCAGCTGTTCAGGCAAAGCTGCGTCTTGTAAGGAGAATTTAAATTCTGTATGTGACTACCACAATGAGTGATACCAGGAGGTTCTGCTTGCTTGTTCCCAATCCCCAAGAACATCAAATCAATCATTTTCTAACTCAGTTCAGCTTTAGCTTAGCTTTTTGCAGTCAGCTGGAAAAAGATAAATGACTCTGAAATTGCAAGGCAGTGAAGAATCAGGCAGGAAGGTAAAAACCCCATTAACGAGCAGAGTTAAAGTTACACATGATTATGTGTAAAATTCAGGTTTTAATGACTTTCAAAGACCTTATTTGGATGAGTACAGATTTCTGCCAGCATAGCTATATTGATGGGGAATCACACCTCAACAGAATTTGTGCTCAAGATGTTTGTTAACCTCGTCACCACTGAGGAAATAAATAAACACAGCTCAGTAGCTTCATTCACTTGGCACTCTTCAAATGGCATGTTGGAAGAAACAAGTGAGCTTATGAAAATACTGGCATATATGAGTCTCTGGAGCTTCAAATAATTTGCAAAGTGCTAGCAAATCAAAGAGTTTCTGTTTTTTCTGTCTCTTTCCCATGCCTTAGCTGCAGGAATCTTTTTTCTCTTCTTAAGTTGTACTGTCTCAGTGCACAGCTGAAGGGCATTGAGAATAAGCAACTGAGTGAAGGCATGAGATCAGCCTGTGGAGTGGTGACATGTGCCAGATTAAAGCAATTGTATAACCACAGCCTTGTTTCCTGCCCACAAGATCCCTTTATGTTGAGCTGCATTAATTTAACTGTGTATCATCCACTGTTTTATAGGGGCAAGTATACAAGTATACACGGTGGTACTGACAGAAGAGCCAAGTGCGTGTATAGGGAGAGAAAGCTTATTCTATTCTGTACTAACACATAAGTGAGTGAATACCTGACTATGTGAGACCTGAGGTCTCCTGGTAACTACACTACTCAAGGAATCTATGAATGACAACAATACAGAACAGCTACAAAAAAGAAAAACACACAACACCCTCTGACATAGTTCAAGTACTCTGATAACTAAAGGAGTACCTCTGCATAGGCACCACAACAAAATAAGGCAAGTTTTGCCCTCTAGAATAGATTAACTGTTCTGCTCACGAGTTGAACAGCTCTGACAGACACTGTGCTCTGAAAGGCAGCATTTGTCTGTGTCTATCCTGCTCGCCCTTAGAGCTCAGCCCTGCTCCCTCACACTGAGTCTGGAGCTCTCCCCACACTGGTCTCCAAGCCCCTTTGGAACCCACACTGCAGACACATAGCACAGTTCTCACTGGCTTGTTGCTAACGGATGGTGATAATCCCTCTGTCAGACCTTTGGGAACTGCTATTGGGGTTGCAACACAATGAAGCTGGTCATGAAGCTGAACAGAAAAGGATCTGGGAGTGTTAGCTGACATCTGGCTGAATATGAGCCAGCTGTGTGCCCAGATGGCCAAGAAAGCCAACGGTATCCTGGCTTGTATGAGAATTAGTATAATCAGCAGGACCAGGGAGATGATCATAAGTATTCAGCCCTGTCTAGGCCACACGTTGAGTACTGTGTTCAGGTTTGAGTCCCTCACTACAAGGAAGATATTAAAGCCCTGGAACATGTCCAGAGAAGGGGAACAAAGTTGTTAGGTGTCTGGAGCACAAGTCTTATGAGGAGCAGCTGAGGGAACTGGGGTTTGTCTGAAGGAGGCTTGGAGGAGACCTTACTGACTACAACTGCCTGAAAGGAAGATGTAGTGAGGTGGGGACCAGCCTCTTCTCCCAGGTAACAGCAACAGGACGAGATGTAGTGGCTTTAAGTTGCACAGGAGAGATTCAGATTGGATCTTAGGGAAAAATTCTCAAAGAGCAGTTGAGCATTGGAACAGGCTGCTCTGGGATGTAGTTGAGTAACCATCCATGAAGGTGTTCAAGAAATGCATAGACATGGCACTGAGAGACATGGTTTAGTGGGCATGGTGATGACGGGCTGATGTTCGGACTAAATTATCATAGTGGTCTTTTATAAGTTTAATGATTCTATAATGAATGCCAACAGCTGTCTCCCACTCAGGTGAGAAAAACACCTTTCTGCTCACAGCAAGAACACCACGTACACCACGCCGTTTTCATACTGTAGGGCCGAGCAAGGCCCCACATAAAACCGTGTGTGACCTCTGCCTTCAAACAACATCCAACCCACCACCAAGCCCTGACCCCGCTTCGGGAGTCCGGGTGAGGCCCCACTCTTCCCGGCTGTCCCACCCCGCCCCTTTGGAAGCAAACGCCTCCGTGGCGCAGTGCCACGGCGCGGCCCGCTGTCTCCCTTTACGGAGCGGCCTCGGCACGGAAGCCCGCTGCGCGGTCGGGTTACAGCCGCCAGCCGCGCTGCCCCAATACGGCGCCCCAGCACCCGCCCCGCTCCTGTCACGGGCCGCGGCGGAGCCGGGCGGTCACGGGGAGGAGCCTGCGCCGCCACGGGCTGCGCTCTGCTGTGCGCCGGCCGTGGTTGGCTGCCGCGGCTGCCGCTCGAGGGGCGGCGGCGGAGCCGGGGGAGGAGGCGGCGGGGAGGGCGGTGGTTGGCCGGAGGTCACTCGGCGCCGAGGCGCAGCATGGCCGCGGCCGTGGTGCTCGGGGGACCGGCAGGCTGGTGGCGGTGGCACCGGCGGGTGCGTGCCGCTCGAGCGGCGATGGGTAAGGACCTGTCCCTCCTCGCGGCTTCGCGCTGACACGGGCGGCGGGCAGGCCGGGCATGGCGGCGTCGCAGGGCCCCGCGCCGTCACGGGTGGCCCCGCGCCGTGCGGGCCCCGCGCCGTCCTGCCGGGCGGCGGCCGAGGGGAACGAACCCACGGCGGCACGGAGCCCGGTACGCTGCTCAGATGTGCGAAGGTCGCCTCAGGGACTCGGAGTGGCCTCACCGCATCAGTGCTCTGCCTCCTTTACTGCGTGCGTGGAGGGGGACGGAGCCCACACGTGTTCTCTGCGGAGCCAGAGACGCGTTAATGATACTAGAGAATAGGATCTGTTCTGTTCGGCAGTCTTAATCGTTGCACCCGCTTACTTCCCCTAACCTGAAGGCAGACCCAGCAGCACTTTTTCTTGTGAGAACTCCACACGTGCTCGATTCACCGGTGGTGAAGGAGGGGACACAATTCAGTGTCCTCTCAGTGCCATGAGAAGAGGAATGCACTGGCAGAAGCTGCCCAAACCTTTTCCTACTCTGAGCTTTACAAAGCATGTTTCAGCCTTGCAGTTTTACCTGCTCGAGCAGATAACTGAAAGCATTCTCTCGGCAGCATTTTCAGTGTCATTTTGGGAGTGATGTACATAACCAGCCAATATCGGTAGCAGCTCACGTATATCATGTTAGGCTCCCAACAGACCAGTAGGTGAAGACTTCTCAAGTAGTAAAATGAAAGAGATATATTATTTTATGTAGTATATGGTTCTAAAATCGTGGCACTTAAAGAGATTTGGGAATTACTCGGATAATTAAAGTAAGATTTTAAATTCTGGTTTGCCCTTAAACCTCATTTAAATTGATCAGTAAAAAGTGCTTGGCACTTAATTTTGAAATTAGCTTTCAGTGTTATCTTGCTCAGTTTTATCTCTGTTAATAATGCGTGATTTTTATGATTGCAGCTCTGATTTTATGCCAAATAATAGCTCGAGTGCAGCAGGTGTACTGGTCATGTGATAGTAAAGTTAAATACAAGAGACCTGCCTGTGCATTTAGTACCTTTAGAGACACTGCAATTTTTCTAGCAACAGCTTCCAATGCATTTTGAATTTTTTGTGTATTGTAGTCATCAGGAATAGTTGTATAAGAGCTTTGACATCCCATCCTGATCAATATCCCAGTGGTCATATTTCATGTTGAGACACATCAACATGTGACAGCGCACGTTGAGATTGTTGGTGGTGAGCACAGCTGTAAAACGCAACCAAAACCACCACAATGACTCTTTAAGTTGAGAAATGCAGTTTGTCATTGCCTGAAGACCTGATCAAGAAACTGACTATAAGTAGAAATTGTCTCTATGGAATCTCCCACAGAACAAAGTTTCACCCACAGTGTTTAAGCTGTGACTTAGTAGTGACTGCACTGAAAGTCCTGTTGACTCTGAAAAGTGTTCATGGGGTGAAGGTCTAAGCATTATGCTTTCTTATCTGCTAAGATCTATCGCACTGTTATGTGTCTTTATTAGGTTTGCAACCCTTTGGTTTTGAGTAGACGAAGAGTTGTATATTGATTAGGGAGTTCAATGAGCATCATTCTGAGTGAAATGCTGTGCTAGAGAAGGAACTCTGCCCACTCTGACTAATCTGTCCAACACAACATGGCGTGTCCATAACAGTTCTGTCAGTGGACTCTTGCTTTTCACTTACTGAATGTTCCTTAGTTTTAGTTGCTCTTGGACAACAAACCATGATGGGTTATTTCTTCTGTACATACTAGAGACTGTTAAATTTTCTGGGAGGAAATAGGTTAAAGCTTATTTTGGAAAAGCATCTTGGTTATGTATGCTTGTGTACTGGCAAACTGGATAGCTGACAGAGAAAGTGTTGTATTGTGATGTGCAGCTGATACTGTTGCTGATAAAGGTGCTTCTTGGAGAGGGTGTCAGTGATCTTCAAGCAGTTTTTTGGGTTGGGTGTAGATAAATCCTTCCTAGGGACTGCTAGTAGGGATGAAGGAAAAGGGATGTTTGTGGCTGAGAGAGGAAGATGTACAAATGAAAGAAACGCATCAGCTGAGAGAACTGTTGTCAGAGAAGACAGTACCCTACTAGAGAATGCAAATCTCATTGCAAACAGTTTTGGATGAGTAAAAGGAACCCATTCAACTAACAGTTTAAGTCACTTCTGTTTGATGCACTTGCTGCGTGTGAACTGTTGGATGATTCTGTACTTTGATGCAGAGAAGCATTAATTACTAAGTAAGGATTACAACGGAAAGACCTACTGCTCTAAAGCCCAGCGCATTACTCAATTAAGAGATCAAGTGTACACTTGATGTTCTTTTTAGATGAAAAGTACTTAGTATATGTTTTTGTCTTTATTACATTAACAGACATTTAATGAGCTATACCTACAGATAAGAAAAATGATGTAAGAATACTGACAGTTAGAAGATAGTGTGTCCATTTTTCATCAGCAGACTTTTACAGAGGCAAGGAGAACCAAGTGGGACATTTTCAGTGTAAAGTTGGCCAAATTTAGAGTCTTGTAATCTTCTTAAATTATGATTTTGGCAGAATGCAGTTCTCAAAATCACTGCATAAACTTTAAGTCTGTCACCCTTGGGCAATTTAAATTCCATTGGCAAAGGCTTCTAAAAAAGAAAGACCTGATTCTACATGAGCATGGCTAAACTTCCTAACTTCTGTGTTTCTTCATCTATTTCCCTCCAGAATCTACTTCAGTAGACACTGTATGAGTTTCCATAGAGAACTCTGCACAAAACACAGAAGCTCTCGCTGATCCTTTCTTTCAAAGCAGGAAAAAGAAAAGAGTATTGTTTTTTTTTTTTTTTCATTGTACCAGATCTTTATTTACTGAATCTGTGGCAACAGCTTTCATTTAATGGCTCATACTGAGCTGTCATCATGTTTCCCTGTCCATGTCAAAATGCTTCACATGTAACTGTACTTCCTGAACAAAAAGAGCAACCTTCGTCAGCTTCAGCTCACTATGGGCATCTTCCCATGCTTGTGTTAACTCTATTCTACTGAATGGATGGAAAAGAACCCTAAGTTCAGTGACCCAGAGAGATCATTAATGTGACTCATGCTTGCACTGGTTAGGGAATTCATACCAGACTAGAATTTGGGGACTCTTATCCTTTGTGCCAGTTATGTGTACTGCATTTGACACTGGATCTAGGAATTCCAGCCCAGGAGTTAGGCAGTTTTAGTGAACATACTTCAAGGTGTATTTTGTGCAGCCAAAAAGTAAGTAAAAGAGTTGATATTACAGTTGAAAAATCACTAATTCCTTGGTGCAGTTTTTGGCCAGTTAGGATGTGCCTTAGTGTACAGGCAGGCTGGACCTTTTCCAGCCCTCCTGTCTGTGATTTAGTCCAGCTGATAGTTATTTTTTTCTTGGAATACAAGAAAAAATTGATTCTGCACTCCATATTATATTGTCTGCACAGTTTACTCTTTGCAGTGAATTCAGAGCACCACTGGAGTTGAAATCCTTTCTTAAAGCTCTAAGAATCATTACTTTAGGAGATAGCTGTGAGTTTAAAAGATCATTTTGCACTGTTATTGTTCAGGTTAAAAAGAAAGTTACTTTAAATAGTAGGTATTAGCTAGGAAAGACTTGCGTTTGAGGTCATTGACAGGCCAGGTATTCTAAGGACAGGATTAAAGACAGGTTGCTGTCTGTGCACTTCTGACTTCCCTTTCTTAATGGACGTATTTTGTTCAAGAAAATACATTCTGAAATTCATGAACTTGTACCGATTTTCTTTCTGAAATTATATTTAAGGGAAAATTTACATGCAATTACACAGATTTAATCAAGTCTATATATTATAGGCTAACTTGTCAATGCAAAACATTTATCTTTATTGTGTACAAGTCCTCACTATGGTGGGAGGACTGTGAGCAGATCCTTATCGGTGCAGTCTTCACAGGCACAAGAGTCCTTGTGCACAAAACCCCTCAACAGAATAATGAAGACTCTCCTGGAAAAAGCCAAAATTCTTTAGAGTTAGTGTTAGCTGTCTATGCTAACAATTAATTTCATGTATAAATTAACTTATGCTACTGGTCCTATTTCCAGTGAAGGAAAATTAATTGTATGTGGTATAGGCAATTATTTCAAAAGTATTTTCCGTTGCTCCTGCTACTGATGTTTTATCCTCTGTTAGCTGCTGGAAATGAACTGGGCATTTTTTCAGCCATGGATTGCAGTAGATTTTCTGATTAAAGTAAAACAGACTTGGTGCCACAAGGACAATGTCTGCAAATGTTTACACAGTTGATGGGATTAGTTAAGTATATGTGTATGTGGATTTGCAGAATATGAATCCAGAGGTTCTTGAATGATACACTTAAAAAAACAAGTGTGTTCTATGTATCCAGAACCATAATGTAAACAGTGCCTAGATATTCAAGCTGGACATCACTTTCCACGGTACCTGTGGAGTTTCATCTAATATGAAAGTCTGAAGAACCATGTCATCTTAAACACCCACTGTCTAAAAACCTTCTGTTGGCTTAAATTCTGTTATATTATGTGCCGTGATTTTAGAAATAATAAATTGATTAAAATGTGATTGAAATCAGCACTGTTGGGTATGTCTGTAAGGTAATTTTATCAATCTTTTGAAACAGTTTTCCTGTATTAGAGTACCTGAGGATCTGGAGGTTTCTTAAAGTTATCAAATTATATAATTTTAAAGTGGCCAATGTAATGTTGGACTGTGAGAAGGTAATGAAGAGGTCAGAAGCTGAGTCAGGAATTGGACTGTTACTCTGAGATGTCCCATTTTGTATAGATTTGAACATTAATTAGCATGGAAAAGGAAATGGCACTTGATTCATCAACTTTTAAGAAAAGAGATGACCAACAGAGTCAGCCAAACAGGAAAGCAGTAGAACACAGTGACACAGAACTGTTAACACAGATCAGGATGTTTCATATTCCAGCTTGTACACAGGCATTTTGGGAATATTGTGAAATAATGGAGCTCAAGGAAGGCATTATGGTAGAATTAGTTAGCTTCATGGGCATTTACATTGAGAAGATGGCCTTTGAGAAATAATAGAAGTACTTGTTGGCAAGAGGTCTGTTGTTATGGTCCAGGTGCCAGGGGAATTTTCATATCTTGACTGTAGAATGTGATGATAGGCAATTGTGGAAAGTCCTTAAAGCAGAGCAGCCTTCTGTGGCATGATGGAGGCAAGGAAGGCAGGATGCAGAGAAAAAATTAACACAAAGCAGTATGAGCAAAATATCCTTCTCAGTTCCCAGCATTTCCTCAAAGAACAAGACAAAATTACACGCGCTGAAGCAGGTGGACAAGTTTTGACATAACTGAGAAAAGCTGCATCTCGTGTGATTGAAGCTTTACTGGAGTTAAGGTAAATAACATCCACTGGTATTAAGAGGCAGAGAAGGAAAGATGGTGAAAACCAGGACTTGAACCTCTGCAGGAGACTGGAGGCTTCTGGCTTGCAAATGGTATTTTTAGGTCAATGGAAGTGATGTACTTGGAAAGACCGACTCATAGAAATGGTGAGAAGGGACTTCAGGATGATTGCTATGACTGATGGTGGTGTGTTAAGCTCTTTGTTCATTTGTTTCCTAGATTTGGCACGTAGCACTTTTTTAAAAAGCAGTGTGCTCTTTCCGTGACTTATCTCAGTTTGTACTGTTTTCCCAGTACAGTTTTATTTTAAACTGAGCTACTTCTGTAGCTACATAATTACTGCAGGCATCTGTTGAAACTATCTCAGACCAAAGTTCTCTCAACAAACCTGATCTATTAAGTGTGGCACTTCCAAAATAGTGCCGGAGATGAAAGAGCATGACCATTGCTGGCTAAGAAGGAGCTTAAAGTAAGAAAGACTTTAAAACGATTAATCAAGTGTTATTGGCCTAGAGAGGATTTTTCACTAAGCACTGAGACCTCTTAGAGCCTAGATCCAGCTTAAGCGCTTCTGTATGTGTGCTTCTGAGTTGCTGTAGTTCCACAGCTGGCTGCTTAGTTGCTACATGCTGTAGCATTTATTCTGCATAACATTTTCCTTTCCTGTAAAATAGGAATTACCTCGTGTGATCAACAACAAGATCTAGGAACCATCAGTCAGCATTGGGTTTAGAGTGTTAATAGTAATGAAACACTGCTTGTAGTATGTGAGTGCATGCTGTGCTACTTTCTATCCACCATGCTACAGGCCTGCAAAACTAGTGACTATCCAGCCTTTGATAGTCACTAGCTACTTGTAAAAAGTAACTGGCTAAAAGCACGGTGTTTTCTATCAGTTGTCAATTATGCTTTATAGCTCTACTTTGGTAGCAGAGAAAATAGAATACAGCACACATTCCAGTAAAAACTTAATCATTTTGTGTTTACAGTATATATATTTTTTTAATATTTGCTTTTAAACTGTAACACAGGTGATTCTATGGCTCAAAGAATTGGCAGCAATTTCTTACGGAGAATTTCACCTTTAGATTTGGGCTTTACATCTGACTTCAGGATCAGAATAGCCTGGCTATTGCCTGTTTGTTAGTGTAAAGGCAAAGGGACCAGCACAAACAAGGAGATGTTACAAAAAGGATGGGCTTACCCATCTCTGAGGATCTAGGCTCCCAAGGAAAGAACCCCAGTTGGAAGGATCTCCAACAAGAGATCCTTCCTCAGTGGTAGTCAGCTCGTAACTGAGGTCTAGGGGGTGCAGCCTGGCTCCACCCCTTCGAGTCATACAGGTGAATTGCCCTCACCTGTGCTTCCAGTGCTGACCAGATCTTTGCTCCATGGTGCTCAGTCAGTGGTTCAGGCCATGACTCAACAGTTCCCATACAGTCAGGAACTGCAGGAAATAAACTGGCAGCCTCAGTTCACTTTTAGAGAACAAGTGAAATATCTTGGGCCTGTAGCCAAGATTGCAAAGAATTAGTCTATAAAATATATATAAGAATTGATATTGCATATCCAGTTTAGGATTTAGACATGTAACTGTGATAAGCCTGAATACTTCTGAGTCCTCTTCTCAGACTGAAACTCTGATTTTAGCTTTCAGGGATGCTACCGAAGTTTGATTATTACTACAGTTTTTAAAACATCTACATATTCCCCATTTAAATCATTTTATCTGACAAGCAGAAAAGTCATTCTGGGATGGTGTTAGTGGCTTAATGTAAGCTTTGCAGTTTAAGTTGCGCAGAATACGATTCACATTTCCACACTTTTTAAGTTTAAATATTTAAGTTGTTCAAGACATTGCACGCTAATTACATGTTAGCTTTTATTGTATTATTATCACATTTAGATATATGAAATATATATTCATATATGAATTCATATTTAGAAAGATATGAAAATATTGATATTTATTGTTTTGAAATCAGTGTGTTCTAGGGCAATGGCTTCCAAAACCCCTGTTGGATTCATTGGTCTCGGTAACATGGGAAATCCAATGGCAAAAAACCTGATAAAACATGGATATCCAGTTATTGCTTATGATGTTTTCCCAGAAGCTTGCAAGGAATTTCAAGACCTGGGTGCTCAGGTACAGTAGTACACTTTCTGTATTCTGACAGTAACTGTATATATTTAGTGGTGCTTACATGTAATGGGTTTTAAATAATGTTTGGGGGTTTTGTTTGTTTGTTTGTTTTTGTATTGGCGAAGATCCTATTAAGAACTAAAGAACTTAGTGAATACAGTCAGAATCTGAAATTTTACATCGAGTGAAGACATGATTCCATCTCAAGCTATTTTCATGGTGTTTGCCAGAATTGCTATGTTTCGTTGGGTTTTTTTATTATTTTTTTTTCTGTGTTTTTGTTGTGTTTTCTTTTATGAGGGTAAGTTGATGGCTGTTCTTTCACCTCCTTTCTGTTGCTTCCTCCTTCCCCAGGTCTAGATGGCCAGTGAACTGCTTTTCATCTGGTTCCTACTTTGACCTTTTCAGATTAGATGACCCTAGTTAAAAATTCCTGCTGGCATAGCTGTAAGGGTTATAGGGACATATGAGCTTTCCTGCTGCTTCAAGGTGCAGTCCTCATGGGTTAGGGAAAAATCTAATTATTTAAGTGCTTATTTTCTTGGAGGCGAGGAAGGTTATAGTGAGAGAAGAGGAAGGAATGAAAAGGGAAAAGGGGAGAAGGAAATTGATCACATTAAGGAGGCTTACCTTCCTGCCATATACCCTGTGAAATCTTGGCCCTGTTCCAGTCAGTGCTATTGCTTTTGTTAGTCTGTTAATACACCCAGAAGCTCATTTCATTTCTCACATGGTTCGGGCTGTCTTTTCTGAGTGTCTGAAACATATTTGTGTGGCTTTGACATACTTCATAGAAGTTTAGATAGTCATGGAAGAAGGATAGGTGCATAGGACATGGAAATAGAGAACATGCTTGAATTAAGAGAAACCAGTGTAAAAATCATACGTGGAGGAAAATTTGCAGCAGTGGCAAGGAAATTTTAGATAAATCTAGAAAGAAGAACTGTATGCCATGAAAGTCTGAACTTCTGGAGCTAATTGCAACTGTTTTAAATAATCAAGGTTTCTGACAGATAAAAAAGTGCACCTCTTAATAATTAATTGCAATTCCCCTTAAATAATCACAAAATTTTGTCCCTAAGTGGGAAAGTAAGCTTTTCAGCTTGTTTTCCTAACTACTGTTTTTAATTGAAGTAGCTGAGACCCTCAGAGATTAACCAGATTTTGAGTAAGAGGCTGTGCAAACAAAATGGTTTGAGCAATCGCTTATATTCTGAATTCACTTTCTGCTGTGAGACCACTATGCCTGCCCATTTGGCTAACTTACTGCTACAGTAATAGAATCTTTAGCATCCACTCAAGTCTCTGTGTATGATATTAACAGTGAACTGTTATGTTCCCAGAGCCAAAGGTATGTTTTAAGATCATAAATCACTAATAGAGTACCTGAGTAGGCTTGAACACAAACAAGACACACAGAAAATATTTGAACATAACTTCCTCTTTTTGATCTACAGGTGTAAATCCTGCCTCAATACTTTTTTCAGGACTTAGAAACTTGTGGGTCCAAGGGGCCTTGTAGAAACTGATGTAGAAGGAACATTGGGCTCTGAGGACTGCTTTTTCTTTCATCTGGCTTGTGGAGTAAAACTATCAGGAATGTTGCAGAGGTGAAAAGATGCTCCCTGAGAGACAGTAAATATCTGCAGATGTCCATTGTTTAAAGTCAGTGCTACTGCCAGGGTAGGTGGAAGACAAGGGTTATTTGATTGTAAGAACTACATGTTCTATGACTCCAATTTCCTTATCCTCTGAAGAAAGAACTGGGAGGTAGTCTATGTAAGAAAGCAGCCACCTGACTGCTGATGGTGACTGGTAAGGGAATAACTGGCTGAGTGGGAGTTATTCACCCCTCTAGCAGCTGGGGTGAAACTTGGGGAAAGTTACAAGTTTACAAACAGGGGTATAATGAGTAGTACTGTGAGCAAATGAGCTTCCTGCACTCTATTTCTACCCTTTTTTGCTTTCCTCACAGTTTATGCACAACACTGTGAGAAAGAAAACACTTACGTATGGGAACTGTTGAATCACAGCCTGAACCACTGATTGATCACCTGAGGTGAGCACTGAGTCAGCTGCAGGAGCACAGGTGAAGGCAATTCACTGTGTGACCGGAAGGGGTGGAGTCTGGCTCCACCTCTCCCAGACCCCATTTAAGGGCTGACCGCCACTGGGGAAGGTTTCCTGTTGGAGATCCCTCCTCTGTGGAGTTCTGGGTGAGCCTCAACCATCAGTGACAGCTGAGCCTTTTCTTATTTACTGGTTGTCTTCATACCATCCAGATAAGCCATACAAAATATACCATCCACTTTCATTATTTTGTGTGGGTACTATTCCTTCGGCTTATTCACCCTACAACTTACTATGCCTCAGTTTGTGTATCTTCATATCTTGAATTCGGAAATACTGTTGAAGTCAGCTGATGAATAAAGCAGCATAAACGTGGAGTAGTTTTTTAGTGCATATAGTGAGGATCACATTTCAGGCAAGCAGATCTGTTCATTGACTCACTGTATAAAGAAAACAATATGGAAGCATCAGATATAAGCAGATGTATATGGTGGAGGACGTAAGCCAGTGACCACTATGAAGAAAAGTCTCTGCTATCCAATTGCATACGGCAAAAATTAGCTTGAACTGACTCATGTCAGAACATGCATGGAACTTGGGCTGCCACTCTGACCTAGTATGGTCTGTATTAGTAGTTAGTAATTAGTATTTTGTATTTTTTCTATAGTTACATGCATATTCATAAAAATTTCAAATGCTTATTGTTTTTTAATAGCATCCAAATCATTCAAGTTCAATTATAGTTCTGAGATATGAAGTTCCAAATAAAAAAATTCTGTGCTGCTTGTTGAAAGAACTAGATAGGTTTCATCTGGGATTATTAATTATGTTTGTACCAAAAAGCCAACAATGACAATTCCCACTTTATTTCCCGCATTCTTTGCTGCCTACTTCAAGATGGCAAAATGACTTTCCTTTGTCTGATTGCAGAAGCACTGCTACAGTTAGCATGAATTCTTAATCTCTTTTTTTGTTTTATTTGAAAGAGAGTTTTGTATTTGGGAAGATATGAATGGAAAAATGAATTTATTTGTAGATGACTACTGTAGTTTGTCTTTTATCTGTGTTGCCTGAGCTTTCTATATATCTGTCAGACAGCAATAAAAGAGCTTCACCCTATCTATAAAGCCAAGTGGAAATGTGAGGCTGATACAGTTTTTTTTGTTGTGTGCGCATTATTGCATTTTTCAACTTGTTGAAAGATGAAAACAGACTGCCTGGTCTTCAGCTGATAGCTTGCAAACCTTTGAATACTGAATTTCATATTTTCAAATGAGATGTATATAAATCCAGGTTCTAATTACATGCTTCCTCTCCACTCCTCTAATAATACACACTGGGACTGAACTGAACCAGAGACACTGAACTAAAGTCAAAGGTGTCATACACAAGTCATAAAATTAACTAATCAGGTGTAGAAGCTTTTTCTGCTTATAATTGCCTCATTTATTCTTCCTAATGTTTGTTCTTTAGGCTAGGATATCTTTCGTTTTTGTATCTGTGTGTGATACCAGATGTTTTATATAGTATTCACTTATACTTTCAAAACAAAATGTACAAGTTTTTAAGTAATTTTTTTTTTATTTTAGAACTTTTTACAGTGCATATACGAAGTTTCCTTTATTTACTTATTTTACTGTAACAGCAGTCAATAAGTTTCTTTGGTGTATTCCAGAAGTCCTTTAAGATGTCATTTGTAATTTCTTCAAAATGTGTACAAAAAAAAAAAAAATACTTTCTTGGGCACTAAGACCTTATAAAACCAATATATATTAGAAGATAATATATTCATAAAAGTGCCTTTAGTGTTAAAGATAACATAAAATATTAACAAATTCCTGTAGGTATAAACAAATACGGAATTGTGGAACGAGGTCATTGATTTGCTCATTTGTATACCTTAGATAAAGGAATCAATCTTTAGGAAGCTTTTAAACTGCAATTTCTTAAACCCTAATGCCATGGAGAATGGAAATTCAGATGTATTCGTACTGAATAATAAATGCATATGAAATTGTACTTTAAATATTTCTTTAAAATTATAATATATTTTTCCAGTTGTTTAGACATTCTGGTCAATGATGCTTGAGCTGATAATTTTTTTCTTAAAAAATGTCAACTATAATATTTTGAGAAACATCAATTAGTTTATCTGATGTTATTTATGGCGAGCTTGGGGGTACAGTAAGTCCTTTTTTTTTTCTTTTTCCTCAGTCTTCCTCTCTCAATACAGCATTGGAAGAGAGGAATCCAAGAAAAAGAAATTTCAAGGGATTGGAATCTGAGGAAAAAGATGATGTTTTTGTGATCCTCAATGTTGTTCCTACTTAGAAACATAGAGCAGTATTTTGATTAGTGGCATGTTTTAAAGTGAGCTGAAGATTCATGAATGGATTACAAACGTTTCCACTGATGGAGGAACAGAACATCCTTTTTTAATTTATATTTATATTTTATTTTAATTTTTATGTTACTAATTCAAAGTAATTGACATTTCCATTATGAAGGCAGATCTTGCATTCTAGTTCTTACCAATGACTTGCAAATTTTGTAAATTCTGCAAATGTTTTACAGCTCGTTCTCAAAAAATGGAAGCTTGCTTGAATTTTCTTTTTTTTTTCTTTTAAAGGTAACGGATTCCCCTGCAGATGTAGCTGAAAGAGCAGACAGAATTATTACCATGCTGCCTTCAAGTTCAAATTCAATAGAAGTTTACACCGGAGCAAATGGAATTCTAAAGTAAGAATTTACTGTAGTCTGAAGAATACCCTCTTGTACTCAAATCACAGTTATAGTTTTTGTCAAATAATAGCTTGTAGTTGAAATGCTAAGTCAGGGCTGGAGCCAGTGATTGAGCACCTGATGTGATGGCAAGTCCAACCCAAGGGAGCTCAGGTGTGTAAAATGTACCTGAATAACCAAAAGGGGTGGAGCCAGGATCCACCCCTTCACAGACCTCATTTAAGGGTTGGCAGTGGTTGTGAGGGTATCTTGTATGGAGTTCCCTACCTACCCAAGGGCCTCATAGACCTGCTGAAGTTAAGCAGCTTCTTTTTCTTGTTTCTGTTCCTACTGCTGTTGTGTCTGAGTAGATCCTTACTTGCTGTAGCCTGCGATCTTGCTGCTATGCTGCCTTGTTGCTCTTTCTATTGCATTACATGTCCGTTGCTGTAACCTTTGCTGTGCTTTCAACACACTTAAATTGATTCTCTTATTTTTTTCATTGTTGATATGTCTAATTACATGAGAACTCTTAATCTGTGATTGTTTTGATTGGCTTATGGCTAAAATCAAATTTTATTTCCGGTAGAGTGGTTATTTATGTGAATTTGAGACAACTGACTTACTGAACTTCATAGTTGTATATTTCTCTTATAGATAAGGTTATGTACTGCAGGCAGGGGTACGTAGAATAGTTGCTGACAACATTTATGTTTACTTTTCTCTTTGATATCAGTTCCCGTAAATGAAGTAATATGAGGAGATGCCATTGTTTCTCGCTGTATTGAAAGTTTCTTAACATAGAATGGCTGACAAAGCTATTAATTTCAGCTCTTACTGTCTGTAGTCTCAGCAGACTTCCTGTTGTGGATAAAGGAATTTTGGGATTTTTAGGCAAAAATGAAGTACGGATTATTGAAAATTCTTGAATCTAGTGTTACATATCACACAAAACCAAATTGTCTTACTGGGTAAACTACAGTAACATCTGCATCTGTTCATACTTAAGAGTGAAGATCAACATTTACAGCCAATTCCTTACTTTTAGAGATAATAGGCTTTTCTGAGTGTAAAAGGTAGCTTGATCAACTTCTCATTTTGGCTTTCTGAAAGTACTTTTATACAGTTATTTTTAACAGTATGGTGTTCTAAATAGCTTGAGGTTTTGAGCCCAGAGTGCAGTGGTTTTAATGGATCTTCTACAGAAGAAGTAGACTGTAGGGTTGCTTCAAGATTCAGACCAGCATATGTTCCAGCATAAGGTTCCTGAATACTTGAAAGAGGAGGCACTTCTGCTGTTCCCTAAACCCTGAAGTAAGTCTGCTTTTGAGATAATTAGTATGAGGATACTAGTTTTGTGTCTGACTGATTTGACCAGAGGATAAAATGTATAAGCAATTCATCTGAATCCTCAGTTTTGTTTTGTTATTATTTTCCAAACTCAGGTAGGCTTCAGTCTTTGATTCAGGAAGAAAACTATTTCACTTTGGATTATCTTTCCCTGATTATTACTCAAGAAAATATCTGAAGAGTTTGTTTTTTCTGTAGCAGTGGTTTTATTAGCTTTTGTGGAGGGATTCCCACTGAGCCTAAAATCCATCATTTGCAGTTCTAATAATGGAGATAGTTTTGAGGCTTGCCAAATTAAAATACTATTGATTTATTAAACTTTCTTCTGGCTGTGTGTACACTGCTTCTAGCAAGATGACTAAGGCCACTCTTTACCTAGAGCTATCCACCTTAATAACATAGAGGAAGAAACATACATACAGATGAGAAAAATATAGTAGGTCTTCTAAAGCTAATGACATTTATAGTTATTGATTGTAGGCTATGTTAAGGGGCAGTGACTAGAAAATGGATTTTTTTTCTCCTTCTAACACTGGTGGAATTAATAGTTGCTGTCTTTCCTTACTGTCTATAGTTTAATTTTGCATGAAGCAGGACTGAGCAGATCTAAGTCTCTGTAGCTTAGACCCTTCAGGGAAGAAGGGTAATTGGATCATTCCCACAAATCTGGGTAAACAGCTGTGGGAGAACTGTATCCAGGATGGCAGTGCTTGGCAGTACTTGCTGCCTGCATTATACCAGTTAATACAGTTAATCTTCTGAATACCTAATACTGAGGGAAACAGGATACAGAGAGCTGTCATGTCTCTTAATCTGCATATTCAAGAGAAGAAAGTGTCATCTGACAGCAGTGATTGTTTCTTTGTCTTCTTCACTGACAACTTGTTTGACCTTGATCCTTTTTTTAGAAAAACTTTTTGAGCTTTTTCTGAATAAAACATTGGTGTTCTAGGAACATTAAAGAGTTAACTTAATCATCCTGCTGTTTCCAGGGAGCTTGTTCCACAGCATGCTGTGCCATAGAATAATGAGATAATTAAGGTTGGAAAAGACCTTTAAGATCATGAAGTCCATCCACCAAACCATTCCTACGTGTCCCCGAGTGCTATGTGTATATGGTTCTTGAAT
Organism: Cyrtonyx montezumae; assembly: GCF_038088225.1. Lineage (NCBI taxonomy): Eukaryota > Metazoa > Chordata > Aves > Galliformes > Odontophoridae > Cyrtonyx > Cyrtonyx montezumae. The sequence continues at coordinate 111,249,653 of NW_027072089.1, forward strand.
GCCTTCCAGTATGGTGACTCCATCACTTCCCTGGGCAGCCTGTTCCAGTGCCTTGCCACTCTTTCTAGGAGGAAATTTTTATTTATATCAACCTGGAACTCCCCTGGCACAGCTAAGGTCTGAAGTGTTAGTTGTCTCTGCTGATGCAAGGGAAGTACACTATTCTTCTATGGCTTTAAATGAAAAGAGGAGATATTTAGGTGAGATGTTAGGAAAAAATACTTTACTCAGGATAGTTAAGCACTGGCACCAACTGCCCGGAGAAGCTGTGGATGTCTCATCTTTGGAGGTGTTCAAGACCAGGTTGGATGGGGCCTTGGGCTGCCTGAGCTGATGAGTGTCTGCCCTGCCCATGGCATGGGTTTGGAGCTCAATGATCTTGAAGGTCCATTCCAACCCAAGCCATTCTATAATTCTTTGATTACCACTCGTCCTACCAGGGAGAAGAGGCCAACCCCCACCTCGCTGTAATTTCAGGGAGCTGTAGAGAGTGATAAGGTCTCCCTTGAGACTCTTCATCTCCCAGTGCAGAAAGGCTCTTTGTCTAATGTATCATGTAGCTTTAAATTACTCACCTTTTTATGACTTAAAAATTATGCTGTTTGGTTTCATAGTGCTTGTGGGTCCAGTGGACTTTAAATAATAGTGGAATTGAATGAAAGGATGGCTAAATGTTCACAGGCTTTTTTGTTGCTGTTGTTAAAGGCGACTGTTTTAGAAGTTAATTGCATTTTTTTAATCACCTCTGCAACTTATGTTCCACCATTTCAGATACAGTTCATCTGCATAAAATTACTAGTTGTCAGCATGGAAACTTTTCTACGTGCTTTGTATTTAGGTCTGTAATAGGCTTTTGATATTCAAGTTATAATCTTTATGTAAAATAAATTGTGAAAATAATTAAAAGATGCAATCAGACCATTCTGATAAGATGCTTAAGATACTGTGTATGGAAAGAAAACTATATTAGGGTATATAAAATTTTAAGCAATATCAGCATTTAGTTCCATTGCTTAGAATGTATCTTTGGTGATTTATATATGATGTTACAACTGTTAAAGCTTGTAAGATGGCAGGTTTTCCTAGTGAACTCTTTGTTTTTTGGTGGCTTTTTTTTCTTTCTTTAATAGTATTTAGGAAAAAAACTTATATCTGTGCTCAAGTGTTCAGGTCTTACTGTGTTTTCAGTCATTCAAACTCAGTGCAGTTTACATACTCAGGAGCACGCATGCTGAGTAGACCTTGCTCAGTAGATTTTAAAACTTGAATTATTAGTGTACAAAAATGTGTATTTATCATGCTGAGGAATGATGCTATGGTAATTGCACCAGATATTTAACAATAATTAATCTTTATTTTAGGAAAGTGAAAAAAGGCTCATTATTAATAGATTCCAGTACCATAGACCCTTCAGTTTCAAAAGAATTGGCTAAAGCGGTTGAAAAAATGGGAGCTGTGTTCATGGATGCTCCAGTTTCAGGAGGTAAGTCTTCCTCAACATTTACCTCATTGCTTAAGTTGTCTTGTTAGCTAACTTAGCTGCCACCTGCCCTTGTTGGTACAGGTTGCTTTTCTTGCTATATGTGTACTATTCTTTTTTGCTTCATTACATTGAAGAAAATGCTGTCTGTTTTCTGTGTCATGGACAGATTTTTACCTCTGTAAAAAAAGTTCAATGCTTTTTGTGAAACAAGACACAATTCTGTTTGTCATCTCTCGCCTGAAGGCAGTGGTGTGGCAGTAGAGGACCTCAGGCCAATAAACTAGATATTTCAGTGCAGTGTATTTTTTGTTCTTTGATGCAGTTTTACTGAAATCTTTGGAGCAGTTGAGGAAGGCTGGTGTGTAAGTTGCTTTAGGAATGTTTTTATCATCTAGGAATATGCTTTTGTGATAGACTTAAATTAACTGAGTTATACGTGATATGTGCTCTTTTTAATTTAGCTTCTTTCCCTGGTGTAGGGGGCCTGCTTTGGCAGGGGGGTTGGACTCGATGATGTCCAGAGGTCCCTTCCAACCCCTACAATTCTGTGATTTTGTATGCATTAAAGCTAAGAGGACAAAAAGAGATTTAACTGCTAAGAAATGAGAGCAGGAGCTTTTCTCTCTTTTATAATGGTTGAAGCGTGTGTTCATTGTCTGTTACTGCAGCCGGAGATTGCTGGCTACTGATTTGAGTACTGCATCTATTGTAAAAAAAAAAAAAAAAAAAAAAAAAAAAAAGTATATATATATATATATAGGGTAGGGAACTCTCATTTTGTGCATGGAAGAGAGCAGAAGCTTAAAATCAAGGTTTTGAAAACAGAACCATTGCTAATTGCTGTTGTTGTTGAATTATTATCTGAGACTTTTAGAACTGGAAGATGAGGAAACTCATTTTGTATGGGAAAATCTTTTTTTTTCATTTTACAGTGCACTCTAAAAAATTAATGTAAATGGTTTTCCTTACTGTATTAAGGTGATATTTACATTTGAAAGAGAATAAAAATGCAAAAGGTATGAGAGAATTTGGTTTTACATCACTTATCAAAGGTATAATAAACAAGCTAGAAAGCTTACAGCTGCTTTTTTAAGTCATCAGGAGTCTAGATAAGAATCAAAACCTATTTTTTAATCTTCAAGTAAAAACTGAGGTAGGACTTGGCAACATGTTAAAAGCCAAAATATTAATCGGAATTCTAAATTCTGTAGTGAATACAGAGTAGGAAGAGACAAAGGATATTCAAGACCATAATGGGAAAGGAAGGATTCCTGTTTTCAGCCAAAATATTAGACATTGTTTTATAAAGCTAGATAAGTTGTCAGCAGAGGAATAAAAAGCATGGAAAAATATATGTTGTGGGTGGTGTGCATGTATATCCAATCCTTTTCTAAATATAGTGTAGCCTTATTACTATTCCTTACACAATTCTGACATCTTTTATGTGGTTCTCTTCAATCCCTTTCCCCCAAGTATGTTTATCTGAGGGAATTACTTATTTTTTGGACATATCTGTAATTTTGCTTTTACTGATAATTTCTTGCTTTAAGGCTGATTATGCTATGCCTATGAAGAAGGAAAGAAAAATTTGATCCAAGAACAACTCTAGCAGTCTTCTAGGTTTTGTTTCTTGGAAAGAAGTGCTGAGACTGGGTTAATAGTATACAATATTGTTGCCTAGTCTGAATACAAATGCCTGTTTTGATGTTTAGTGGCTCATCTAAATACAAATTATTTGCTGTTTGAGATGAATTTCAGAGTGAATGATATTCTGAAGGAGGGAGAAAATTTGTTTCTTTCTAGTATGTCTGTGAATGCCAAATAGCACACTGTTCACATCATGTTCTAAGAGCAGCCCGTTGCTAGAAAACTGGAGGTTAAGTTTGTCAGAAAGATCTTCAGTGTTATGCTTAGGTTTTCATTTCTTTCAAAACCTAACACGTCTTGTCTTTGGGGTATTTTTGTGTGTCCTAACTGTGTTATTGGCCACTAGACAGATCACTAGATGAAGAGGTATGCTCGGCTCTCTAATGGGCAGATGTTTTTCTGTTACTGTGAAATGCTATGGCCTTATCAGGAGTGTTAATGAGGGAACGTGTGGGATGAAAGAGGAATCAGCAAGCCAAGCTGTCATTTCTGTACTTGTGTGCTTACTAGTTCTTACTGGCAGGTTATTCCACTTGTGTTTTCAAGTATTTAGGGCATGCCTAATGGACATTAATATTAATCTGTGGTATAATAAAACTTTCAAAAACCAAAAAATATTTTGAAAGTTGCTTGATCTACTAACCTCATGGAAGAATACTAGTCATCTTTATTCCTACTCTGACACTGCAAATAAAGTGTTCTGAGGCCTTGAGTTAGAGACAGATTATAGCATCCTGTTTGCAACCTTACTCCTGAAAGATTCTTTCCCATAGTCTCTTTCAGGTGGGCCTAAGCTGCTAGTATAGTAATGCTGTGCTCTTTGTACCTTTCGACAAGTGTTCACCTGTAGCTTACAGTCAAGACTCATTAAGTGGAAGCTAATGTACTTTGTTACTATAGTGTTATTTCGTATTGACTAACTTTGGAAAATACTTCTCAGCAGGTGCATACAGATTATGCTGCTAATGCTGTTTAGGGATAACACTTGCTTTGTCCTGGAATTAAGATCTCTTGGTCCCCATGAGAAAGCTGTGTCACAGTTCAGTGCTGCCCTGCTTTGTGAGCTCTTTGTGAGAGTACATAAATGTTTTCAAAATCCATGTTTGTTTAATATTTTTTTTAAACTCAGTGCAGCAAACATTTTTGTAAAGATTAGATTCTGCAACTTCGTACATGTAAAAGGTTTTTAATGCACAAATTATCACAAGCGAGAACTGACTTCCGTTTCCACTAAAAAAAGTACTAGATGAGCAAGAAGTCTAAATTTAGCCTTGAGAACACAGGTCAAGTTAGTCTTCACACTGGAAGTTTAATTCTCACCATGCAGTTCAGAGCAAACTCTTCTGGTGTTTTTGTGGATGTCAGTAACTTCAGTCTTTATTTGAATTCAGTACACACAATATAGATTGTCTAAACTACAGCAGGTAATTTTTTTTATTTCCAATGTAATATCTTCATTTCAAGCACTATTAGTGTTCAGATACTATCTTTTCAATTTTTTTTTACTTTTGAAATTTTATCAGCTCCTGTTTGGTCCAAAATATGTTGCACTGCATTTTGCTGTATCTTCACAAAAAGATGTCAGCTTGATTAGCTCTTATGTTTCTGGTATTACAGATACATAATTGGAAACTGTTGAAGTATGGTCCTCTAGAGACTTAGGTAGATATTTCCCCTCACTGTCTACTTTAGTCAGGGTGAGAGTCAATAAAAATGTCAGGCTGCTAATTGTTAATAAGAGCTGTCATAGGGAACTGGAGTCACGCTAAAACGGCAATAAACACATTTTTTTCTAGGAACCATGGGCTGGAGTCTTTAATCCAGCTGTCATTTCAAATTATTTCATCTTGCAGTAGTGCTTCCATAAGCTCACACTAACTGTCAAGTGATGGAAGGAATATTAGTAAAAACACTGACAAAATGAGACTTCTGTCTGATAATGGAGTACAATGTGAGATCTGGAAGCATGAGTTACAGGCTTCATGTCCCCTTTATTTCTTGAGCTTTATGCTTTTTTCTTTTTTTTTTTTTATAAATTCAATATCATGATTTTGTGGCAGTTGGTTAGTTGACTGAACAGGAACAGCTTTAAACTAAAGGAGGTGAGACTTACATTAGATGTCTGAGAGATTTTTTTTTTCTCTGAGAAGTTGGTGAGGTGCTTAAGCAGGCTGCTCAGAGAAGCTGTAGATGCAGCCTTGGAGGTGTTTAAGGATGATGGGGCCCTGGGCAGCCTGATCTGGTGGGAGGCATCACTGCCCATGGCAGTAGGTTAGAACTGGATGGGCTCTTGAGGTCCCTTCCAACTTAAATCATGCTATGATTTGGTGTTTCAAACATCTCTAACTTGAGAGATGATGTACTTTTTTTTTTACTAGACAGAAGACATGAAAGAAGGAATTCTGTGTTCAGTAGCGGGGAGGTTTTGTTTGTATTTGTCTTTTTGGCCTTGTAACACATTTAAATCACTGCATTAAAATCCTTGAAACACTGTCAAGAAGAAACCTGCATTGTGATTTCTGGATTTATGCTTTTTGTTCTAAAGCCTCTACATGCATATTCAGGACTGCCACAAGTATAGTACCTACCTCACTTCTTCCTCTGCTCCTCGGTTTCTCTGTTTGTGTTTTTGCCAAATGTTTCTGATCTTAATCATTTTTTGGCAAAGTTTACTACTGCCCCAAAATCACAAAAAAATTGCAGCATGCAGCCTTTAATATTAAAGTATTATGGGAAATGCTGCTGAATTTTTCTGTAACTTACATGAGGCTGAAGTCATGCAAGAAGTGTCTGATAACAGGAAGGGACGTGTCAGACTGCCATTGAAGGAGGCTGAAATGACAACAAAGAAATGCTTTTGAAATTTGAGGTGCTCAAAAAGCTTCTGATTCCTAATACCTTTAAAATATTTGAAACTATTTAACATTTTTTACATTTTTTCAAAATGAAACTTGTTTAATAGAATTCTGTTTTCTTGGAGAGAAGAAGGAAAGGAGTGAAGGCCTTAATAAAATATGCACATTATCAAAATGACTTTGAGGAAGTATAAATCCTTTGCAGAAATCATTGTGTTGGCAGCAGCTTCTGTTGCAGAAGGATTAATTTGTATGTTTACCAACATGATAACTTTGAGTGTATTTCTCTTCTGTGGGTGTGTTGCACTTTTTATTTCCATTTTTGTGGAGAATGCAAAAGATTGTTTATTTTTGGTTGGTTATATACTGATTTATTTAGAGTGTCATCTGAAAATGTTCACTGGGTGGAGAGAATCATCATTCCTACAATGACTTAAGGGGTGGAATTACTACTTTTTATTAAAACACAGTGTATGTTTTGGCTTTAAAACTGTGTGTAGTCTAGCCAACTAGTGACCCATGTGTAGGGAAACATATCTGTCTCCATTTATTTGAAGGTGTAAAGATGAGTTATTCAGGCAGGCCCAATGGGATATAACCAGGAATAATAGCCTGGAAATTATTAAGGAAAGAAAAATGCATGCTGTGTCTACCAGGAAAAACTTCCTAACAACGCTCTTCACACTGTGGAATAACTTTCCAAAGGGGATGGTTAAAGCCAAACATCTCAACATGCTTTAAAATGTACTGGGCAAAGCACTAGGAACTGTTGTGTAGGGAAAAAACTGTTAACTGGCAAAGGAATGGCTGCATGATCTAATAGGTCTTTTCCATCTCTAATGTCTACAGTTTAGTTGTGTACTCACACATGGTGTTCAAAACAATTAAAAGAAAATTGTCCAGATGGAAGTTGAAAATCCCTGTGGCACTCTTTGAAAAAGAGCAATGGACAACTGTGAAATTATGGCCAACATTCCTTTTCTTGGTAGAACTGTTACTAATATCCATTGCTGCATGCAAACTGTTACTGAATGCCTAATAGCTTCTCTGTTTACTTGTGGCTCATCACATCAAGTGGTTAGAGATACAGGGTAGGAAAGATCTTTAGATTCCAGCCAGTCGTCCTAGGATATGAAAACTTTTTTTTTTAGATTTGATTACTTCTTCTGGAGAACTTTCAAAGTGAAGGAGGTCCTGGTGGTGGCTGGAAATGTTTCTGGAATGCACTGATTACTCTGAAGCTTTATACCAGATTTGTTCTCCTTTTAATTGTCCACGAGCATCATCTTTTTCTATTTTTGCTCATTACACTGTTGTTCAAAGAATGTGTTGTTCATCTAATTAGGGAACCTAGCATGACTCTTGTGCCTTGGGATGGTGGGGATGATCAGCAGCAGCCTTAGTAACACCCTGTCTCTTTCTGAATTGTTACTTCTGTACTGCACTAAATGTGGATGGCATACCTCAAGGCTGAGCCCAACACAATGGCACACTGGAGCTAGATGGATAAATTGGAGCAGGTAGAACAGAACTGGAAGTATACTGTGCCTTCGCTGCAGCCTTCTCCTTGAACACAATCCTCATCAGCTGCAAGCACTCGAGGTGCCTTGGAGAAAATGCAGGTTATTCCAAGTCTTAATTAAAAGCTGTTGTACTTGGAACAATTCAGTGTTGCCTTCAGTGTACTTTTTCAGTCTGCAGGTGCAACTTCCTGTTTAAACAAACAAAATAACCCCACACCAATTCAAAGAAACCTGACTTGGTTAAGTGAGTTTGGTCCCTGAAGAGCTAAGATTACAAAGTTTTAATTTGTCTTACTCTGCAAAACACATCAATAAGTCTTACACTGAATACGTATGAAGAAACATTAATATCCTAAGTACCTGAATTAGTGTCTTGGAATGTTTTCATGCAAAATACTCTTTTGAAGATGGCTCCTTTGTTAGCCCCATTAACCACGTGCTATTTTAAAGGTCTAGAATAAAACAGGAGAAACTTTGCTATTGGAGCAACTATTCTTCATCAGTAGTGCAGAGACCTTTGAGGCTGGTCTTGAAAGTATGGCATTCATTGATCTTTAAAATGGCTGAATTCAACCAATTCCAGTGGGAAGAAAGTTGATCTTCAATTGCCCCTCATCTGAATGATGCTTGTATTATGAGTTATTTCCGCTGTTAAAATCATGGTGAAGAGTGGAGAGAGGTAGGAGTTTAGGTGGGAAAACCATTGAAAGTTGCTGGCTTGCAGGAAGTTGTCTTGGAGAGCATCTTTGTTCTGACAAATTTCTTAAGTAGTGCCAATAAAAAGAGGAAAAAATGGGCTATGAGAAGTATTCCCTCCACACTTTAAACAAATACTTGAGAATTACTCAATTTTTGTTACTTTAGTATTGCCAGCTTTGAGATGATTCAGAAGCTTAAACTTCTGTTCTTGATTAATCCTCAGAGAGGTCATAGAAAGAAAGATTTCCTAACACTTTCTGCTTCAGCTACATTAAAAAAATCTGTGATTTGTATGACTAAATAAAAGTGTAAGAAAAATAGTATGCTCTCTTACTGTTGATACACAGTTCAGCTGTGAGCACACAAACCATGTGAATGTTCATCTTTCCGTTTCTTCAACAGTGTTTAGTCCTGTTTGCTACTCCTATCTCCTCAAATGCAGAGGACAACTGAGTTCCTGAACTGAGAAGATAGAGCTTCTGATTACAGTTCTCTTAATACCAAACACAGTATACAACCTGAAGTAGAAACAAAATGACTTGCTGCACTGTATCTGACCTTCAACTTTAACCCTGAAAATGTAGTTACTTCTTTCGTTCCTATAGTTAATTTAGCTGGAAGAACAACTGTGGAAGAATTTTCAGTTCGTCTCCAATAAAATTGGAAAGGAAGTGTAAAACGTGTATCGTTTTATTGACTTTATGTATTTTGAATCACATAATGATTTGATGGTATCATTATATGGTATTTAACTCTTCATAAACTTCTGGGGCTTTTTTAATATGTAATTTAGATCACTGGCAATAATACTAATCTGACATGATTACTCATTTATTTTATTTGAGTTGTTGCAAACTATTAGATCCTAGTTGCTCTGCAAATACATAGCTTAACCATGTTCAGTCAGAAACAACGTTTTTTTACTGTCCTTTTGTTTTCAATCTGTTTATTTCCTTTGCTTTATATATGGTAGGAATTCATGGCTTGTGGCTGTTCATGTTCTTGCTGTAGTGAGTACAGAGAAGATCATTTGGACTTCAGCAAAGGAGTGTGCTTCTTGTGTTGTTTGTTAGGTCTCTTGGTTTTGCTTAAAATCATGACTTTTCAGTATTCACTATAAATTTAGCTTTTAACTGTAGATAGTCCATATGGGTATGTGATTATGTGTAGTTAGCTTTTCAAACGTGGTTGATTTGTGATGTCCCATATTTGTCTGATATGAGTCTGTTTCCTGAAATTGCTGCAATCACTAGTGGTCCAAAAACAGTATGAGATATCAACTATGTAATCTTCTCCCTTGAATAATGTGTTGAGTATGCTGAAAGAGTATATATTTTTCTTTGAGAATTTAGTAGGCAGTTGGGGGGGGGGAACCTCTTTGCTCGCATATTATCAGTACATGAAGCACTGTTGTAATAGAGCTCTGTTTTAGAGCTTTCCTATCTCTAGAGATATTCATCTTGAAGTTTATGTTAGTGGGAAGCTAGGGGTGACACTAGGGCAGTGTGACAGTTTTGTAGTTGGAAGACCAAATGAGAAGCTGGTGTAGATCTGGCAGACAGGCAAACTTCCTGAGCTTCCATCTACTCATCGGCTTTGGCCTGAATCCTGGCTGCCTCTGAGTGCTCCCACCTGCTCCAAGATGGATTTCTCACAGAGAACATTAATAGCATCGCTCAGTGCCTCCATGTGTCATAATAAGTTATAAAGTTTGACTGCTGTGGAACAATGCAATAAATGTTTCCCAGAGCCAGCACAAATGTACCTGAAAACATGTGTTCCAGCGCTGGACAGAAGTGGACTGCAGGAAGGCATTTCTACTACTGAAGTAACTGATGTGTAATGAAGAAGATGGTGATAATCTGTTACTGTTCTGTCATTGGCCCTTTATTTTTGCACTCTACTATTATACTTAGCAATTCATACTACTGAAGGTGATTATGTGCACTTACTGTGTTGTTTTCCTTAGCAGATAATTATTACCAAATTTGAATGGAGCATGTTTTGGTAACAGGGTTAAAGGACCCTAAGAAGATTGAAACAGTAGGCAGCAAAGCTTGTTAAGGAGGTTTTATTTTACTAGCCCTCAAGAATTCAGAATATGGCTTGCTTACTACTTGAAGTCCAAATGTCCCTTATAGGCTCTGTTTCAGAGCCAGCATCAAATCTATGCTATACTTGTCTAAAAATCCAAACATGCACTCTTGGCCCTAACTGTTTACTGAATTAGAACCTGACTGTATCCACTTGCACTGTATCTAATTTATCATTAGTTAACCACAAAAACTAAAGTTATTTATATGCTGGCACCTAACAGCTTCACTATAGTTAAGGGTCTGTTGGCATGTCCATTATAAACCTTCCCTTCGAGAGGTTTATAACTTGGTGGTTTTGCTTTTGCTTCAGGCTCAAATGCCCCATTTTCATCCAAGCACAAATTCTTCTACAGAATTTCATTTAAATCAGTTTGGCCGTTCTTTATTTTAGACGTGTATGTTGGGGAGCGGAAGTGATCATAGCATTTAATTTTGGTTTCAGGAACTTTTTGGTCAGACTATATAATGAAAGAAAAATGGTGCTTTTTATTACAGTTTTTTTGTAGGCACTTAACCCTTCCTTGGATGTGCTGAAGTTATTAAAACCATGCTTTTTTTCAAGTTGCTCCCAGCGCTCATATGCCAAATATCCTCTCCCATCAATCCACCCATCTTGTCTGTCTGACCCAACAATGTGCTTTGAGGAAGCAGCTTCGGGCTTCTGGCATTGAACAGTTTGGGGGAAGTGAATGCTGTAACATACAGTGGATGTTCTGTTGAGAAGCCTTAAGCCAGCCAATACAGCAAAGCAAACAGATGGAGTTTAATTAGAAAAAGACAGGCCAAATGCAGTTGTCAGTCAAATACAGCCCTATGTGGCTAAGAGTGGCATTTGCTATGACTCTGCCATTGCCTGTGGGATGTGTGTGAATTACTACTTGGGTGCACTAATCCTCTCAGTCTAAAAGTGGTGTGCATTACTATTTTCACATACTCGTGGATTCTGAACCACAGCGGCATTTTGGCTCCTCCTGAGTAATAAATTTTTACCAAAGTACTGTAGCATTACACTAATTAAATTCTTGCCACACAAATAACATATCTTTAATGACTCAGTAGTACTTATAGTAACACAGTGCCAGTGTTCTTTTAAATGGTAGTTTAAGAATATAAAGGAGAAGGATTATGAGCAGAGAGATGGGAGCTTTTATTAGACCGAATAATACAGTTGAAAATTGAAAACAAGTCTTTGAGACAGTTCTTTCATCACATTATGTAAGAAGCAGTAAAGTACAATAGCTTTTTTTTCCTTTGCTATTGTATTACACAGAAGAAAACACTAATGAGTAGAATACAAAGTGGGAAAGAGGGTATGTGGGTTGGCAATTTCTTCTGTCCTCATCAGTTTGAGGTCATCCATTTCAGGTAGTACATGTGGATTTGTACAGTGACTCTTACTGACTGGACAAATACATAGTAAAACTGTATTTAAATTTAAATTTTTTTAGTAAAAAATTTTTGTTTTGTCTTCTGTCTTATTTACAAGAAAGAAAACGAGAGTAAAATTAAGTGTGGGGACAGATAGCAGCAGCTTTCACATCCCTGGGCCATTGAGATCCCACTGAAGCATTTAAGTCTTCCATGTTTTGTTTTTTTTTTCCTAGCTCCAGATGTTGAAAAATTCCTAAGTGTTACAAATCTTAAATGCTTTAGAGACATCTCATTTCAAATTTCATTAGTTTATTTTTAACTCATTGGCATTAATGTTTAAAAGCACTCAAGGCTAAAACTGTGGTGTATGTTAAAACCCCTATTTTCAGTTTTGTATTCTGAAAACAGAAGCTCCCAAACGCAACAGATGTCACAAGATGTATGATCCAGTTCATCATCACAGCTTTAAGTAAGATTGTCACTGGTATTTCCTTACTGATTAGAATCAAGAAATTTAAACTATGTGTAGTTAAGGGATGCTGTCGTTATAACTAGCTGTAGGTTAGCCCATTACTGGATATGTCTGTAAAGCTCCAATGCAGCTTAAAACTCTTTAAGTGTCTGGGTCTGAGAGGTGTTGTTTTTTGATTTGTTTTTTTTAAGTAGTTCAGCAATAACAGGATGAGGCACATCTAAGAGTATTAACTTGGGAATCTCTTTCATCCTGAATGAATCACAGAGGATTTCTTGTTTGGTGTCATATATCCAAGGATTTATTGTTCTCTATTTTTCATATCTAGCCTTGTTGATATATAATTTAAACCTTGTCAAAAGAAAGCACAAGAAAGATGGAGGACTCTTGGAACAGCTCCAGAAGAGGGAGAAGAGGGCCACTGAAATGATCAGAGGATTGGAGCACTTCTCCTATGAGGAAAGGTGAAGGGAGCTGAGCTTGTTTAGCCTGGAGAAGGCTCCAAGGTGACCTCACTGGCCTTCCAGTATGTGAAGGGAAAGTATAGACATGAGGGATAACAACTGCTTACATGGATTGATAGCGATAGGACAAGAGGGGAATAGTTTTAGAGTGATGGGAGATTTAGGTTAGATATTAGGAAGAGCCTTTTCACTTAGAGGGTGGTTATGCACTGGAACAGGTTGCCCAGAGATGTTGTAAATGCCTGGAGGCATTCAGGGCAAGGCTGCATGTGGCTCTTGGCAGCCTGGTCTAGTGGTCAGTGACCCTGCCCATAGGAGAGGACCTGAGGCAAGATGATCCTTGAGGTCCTTTTCAACCCAATCCATTCTATGATTCTGTGATGATTCTATGAAATCACTATGAAATTTGACACAGTGATCCATTGTGCTATGTATTCTGCTGTTTTTAATGAGGCCACAGCTGGGAATGAGCATTCTTGAGTCTCTGTTACTTGATTCTATAATGACTTGAGTATCTTCTACACCGGCTCATGAAATAAAAAGCATTTTCTAAATTCCAAATGTTGCTCTGGGTTTCCAGTGACAGAATATTCAGGTCTTCTTGGGAGAAAGTGAGCTGGAAAAGTTTTATTGGCTGGAAGGTACTTGTCTGTAAGTACCTGGCACAGACTGCAGTTGCAAAAGAAGCAACTAGGAGTGTTTCTTTTATTGGTGTGTGGCTTTAGCATGGAGTTTTTACTGTTCCTAATGCTCATATAGGTTGCTGAAATTGTACAACTTCGTCTGCAACTTTGCCAGGTCTCTAGGAAACTATCTACTTATTCACGGTCACTTGCACGTGTTGCTTCAACTGAATCTTACACTGTTTGGGTTGTTTTTTGTTTGTTCTTTTACTTTCCCAATGAGGATGTGTTTTTGATGGTGGTATGATATGGAAATAGTAAAACTTTGGTAGGTGATCTGTACAGCACTTGATTACTTTGTCTCTCTAGTCATATAGTCCCTGTGAAAATCAAGAACTGTAATTGTCAGTATGAATAAGTACTGCAATGAGATAGAACTCTGTAATTTTCTTTGTGTTTAACCTGCATGAAAATCAAGGGGAGAGAGAGAGAAATTTAGTTCATCCATAAAGCCGCTGTATTAAGTGTTGCATGCTCTTTACTTTTTTTTCTTAAAAAACAAATGCAAGCAAACTAAAAAAGGACAGAAAGATGCGCCTGATTTTTTGTGCTAGTTCTTATATATTTGCAAAACCCTCTTTAATATTTCTATTAGCATTTAGAAATTACTAATATTAGCTCACATCTAACCTGTATGCTGTATAACCATAATAGAACAACTATCAAAAAGTACACAAAAAATAACAGGCTGGTATTCCTGTTTATTTGAACAGGAGATTATTTCTTAAAAATACATCCTGTGACTTTTATATCCCATAAAACAGAAGTTAAAAAAATAATAAATCTGATGAATTTGGTGATAATGGAAGTATTATCTTGAGATATAAATGAGTGCTGCCTCTTCTAAAAGTAATTTCTATTATTACAATGATGCAACATAATGATAACTTCATAAACTACAGTGTTTTAGCTATTAACTAATAATATTTGAATGCTTCACCTTCATATTATGCAAGCAACAAGTGTTCCTCATTACTTTGACTCTGAGTGCAGTTGGCCTGCAAGCAATTTCTTACTGTGAGCTTCTTCATTAGCAGAAATGCTGCAAGATTAATTTTCTGGATTTTCTCTTGTTTACCGTAGTATTGTGATATCCTTTAGGGTTCTTACTACTGTGGAAAAGTAAATAAGGATTTAATTGCAGCTCTCTGCTCAGTGCTAAGCCAGACACTTGGCAGGCTAGTGTCTTGAGGGTTTCTTTTCTCTATCTTGCAATGACCTTAACTTGACCTAAAATTAATACTTTCTGTAGGGATTGCAATGGCTTAGGCTCGGGAAGGGTTCTTGTCTGTCACTTTGTGGTTGCTTTGCATGTATGCATGTGCATGCGTTTAAGTTGTCTGCGCTTTTAGTTGCTAACAAAGATGGAAAAACTAATCATACATTTTAATGCAATTTGCATTAAACTGCTTCCATATACTTTGTATAGCTGCACAGACATTTAGATAACATCTTTTTAAATAATGCATGCTGGAAATACAGTAGCTTTAAGATATCTGTCAGTCTGTCTGTTTTAAATCCATTTAAAATACTAATCATAATTCATGTTCCCTCATTCTTTCCACATTTAGGAGTGTTACCTGGGTTTGGAATAGACAGCTGTCTCAAACACTGCCCGCATTTTTAAAGGAATAAGAAGTCTTGGCAGACACTGGAACAATTAATTGCCTTTTTCAGCCAAGTCAGGTTAGGAAAGTATTTCTGCGGGAGGGGGGCTGGGTGGGAGGAGAATACAACCTCCTGGCTTCAAGTTTGACTTCTATTAACCCTTTAGGAATGGTAGACTTTCTGCTAAGTAAGGTTCTCTGTCTCTGGCAATTGTGAAATTGATTTCTTAATTAAAAGATTCTAAACCCTTTATATAAGACCAATACGTTTTATTTGGGGGAGATGTCTGAGATGAGATGGCAAGTACTGAGTCTAATTCATGATGGGTTTAAAAATCTCTGAAGTGAAATAAGCACTAGAATCTGTGATAAGAAACCCTAGCCTCCTCTGTTATATATGCTTTTAAAATGAAAGGGATTGTCTGAGACACAGGATCGTGTTATCTCCTTGTGTTAGGACAAAGTAATTCTGCATTGAATTTGCCCACCACATTAAACACCTTGACTTAACCACCAATGTCTAGTTAAAATTTAATTTCTACCTCCATATTTTCACTTATTTTCATTCTTAAACCAGAACAGGTACTAAATATAGTGTTCTAAATATAATGTTCTAATTAGATATGTATTTGCATTCCTGAAATATTTAGTTAGAAGCATCAGAAAAGTTACGCAGTCTGCTTTCTCACAATTCTGTGTATCTTATGGTGCCAGGGATTCAGTTTATGGCAAAGAATTTCCAAAGGAGTTGCTTTTTTTGGCACCTGGATGCTCTTGTACCAAAGACTGTTTGGTTGTTTGTTTGTTTCAATTGTCTTTTTATGGAATAAACTACTAGTAGTTTAGATTGGAAACTGTAAAGTTAAACTTTTTGGAATCATTACTGCCCCGAGTGGGAATATAAACCATATTGAACAAAATTTATTTAGTCTATTAAAAAGTCAACCTAAAACTACTTTTAATTAGTTTACACTATTACATCACTTCTAGTGGGGAGTAGAACTTAGGCAGAGTAAAAGGAGCTCTATCAGGTGAGCTGACTGTGGCCCATATGGGGCTTTAAGATAATGATGAGTTTAAATTTCCTCTTAGAGCTAAGTGAGAATAAAACTGGAGGCAATAAATACTCTTGGCCAAGGCCATTAAATGAAAAAGCTGGGAATTCTCCAGCTCTTGACTTAAATTGTTTGTTTATCAGCTGGCGCCTAGTCTGGAGTCAAGAGCTGGAGATTTCTATCTGTGACAGAACTTTGAAACTCTTGCAGGACACTTTCATTTTAACTTAAGGTAACTTGAGTTTATAGCTTTGGCTTTAAAGATTACTAATGATTTACTCATTTCCTTACCATTTAACCAGAGAGGACTTTTTCCCAGGAAGGAATCTGTGTTTATTTAGGGCCTTTGTCTGCGGAGGGATTAAAAGGCAGCCCACCAGCATTGTGAACTTGATGGTAATAAAAGGTCACCAACACACACCATAAAAACGTTCTTACTATGGAATTAATTATACAGTGTAATTTTACAAAGCATTTCAGTAACCCTCCTTTTAGACTTCTGCTGCATCTGATTTTTCCTCAAATGGGGAAGAATTCAATTTTGAGGGTTGTGCGAATTAGACTGTGTGTATGAGTACAAGTGTAATACACTCATCAGCAAGTTCAACTTGTTATTTAAAACAACTGTAAAATCCTAACTGGTTAGATCTGGACATTAAAAAGCTTTAAAACTTAAATAAAACACTGCAACAGAAGCAACGCAGCAAGGAAAAAAAACTAGTTAAGAAATGCAAATGATTAACTTAAACATTGTTGCTGTGTTTGGTGTTTTTATAGAATATTGCATATTTTCCAAACCATTAAGCACTGATCACACAGAATCCTGTTATGTTTTCTAAGCCACCAGGTGGCATTGTAGCCTAGCCTGCTCAAAATTGGCACTTGATCGTTTATGGAAACTAGTACAGAATACAATTCTCCCCTTCATTTATTTATTTTCTCTAGGTTTTAGGACTTATTTTTATAATATATTATAATTAATATTCCTTTAAAAAATAGTGTTTTATTGCTACGTTTTGTTTACAAACATTAAAAAATGTTAGGACTGCCCTACCAGAGTATTTACCCTTTGGCAAGGTGATAGTCTTCTGGGTTGCTCACAAAAATTTCTTGAAAGCTGTGGAGTCAGAGGCATAAGAGAATTTGTAGAAGAATCCACATGGTTTCTTGTATGAAGTGTGAAGGTATCTTGATATCTTCAAAATAGAATTGAAGAAGCAAATTTATTGAAGTTGTTTTTGAATATTCTTTTGCCTTATAAATTTTTCCTGGTTTTCTGATTACTATTTAATCATATCCTCTGTACTGTTTTAGAAACAGATAAAAGGAAGCACATGGCCATTACAGATAACTAGGAAATCATCTTTCGCCACTTAACTAAATTATTATATAGCTAATAACATGTGGCCTGTCTGACAAATGTAATACGATAGCATAGTCAAAAGTATAATAAATCCCTAGTCTACATAAGAGGGATTTTTTTTCCCAATCTTATATTTTTTGAATGTGTACTTTTATGCTTTCAACCTAAATGCTACTGCAGTAATTTATCTGCAGTTAGTTACTAAGTGCCAGTGCTCTTGTGCTGTTGCCCTTTTTCTTAGTGCGTTTAATGGACAGCCCATTTTAAGAAATGTATGTTTTCAGAGTGTCTCTGACCTCCCACCTTGTTCAAGTCCAAACGTACATGTTTTGCCTTAGTCTGAGTGTCTGAGATGCAACATAATTAAAATACTAAAAAAACCCAACCAGATACTAAGGGAATAAGAAAAAAAGATGATCATTCATGTAATGCTTTAAGCAAATAATACTTTAAAAGTAACATTGATCTGTCCACTAAGAGGAGTAGTAGTAGAATAGGTAATTGAGGCTTTTGACCCTGGATATTAAACTTTTAAACTTGATACAACAGTCTGCCTTTAAGCTTTGTTGTATACTGATATTGCTACTTACTTAACATCAAAAAGCTGTGGTACTTCGCCTTTATAGATTGTGCCTGTGTTCTGGAATTGCCTCCTGCTGTCCTTGAACTGTTTCTTGGTTTAACGTGTTAGATTTTCTCATCAAAGCTTTTAAGCACAACGTTTAGTTAACGCTTGCACTATCAAATCTGATACAGTAGACTGCTTTGGAATAAAACTGTTCTTTTCATTAACAAACACGATAGCTTGACAGGCCTCTTTCCCAGCACATCATGCTTTCCTTGCGTAATGATATGCACATGCAGATTTTACATTGCATGTAATCTTTATATTTGCCCAGTTTGCAGTCATTGCTCTAGGACTAGAGTAAATGACTGTTTTTTGCCAAGATTCCAAAAGTAAACTGGCCTCATTAAAAATAATGGTTGCTGAGAAAAGAATCTCTGTAACTTGGAGTGTTTTTCTTACAGACCTGTTTAATCATAACACAGTTTTGATTCTGAGTCTGCCAGCTCAGTCTGGTGTGACACCGCTGCTACTGGGAGCAATAATGGAAATCTCAGCACAGAGGTGGAAAACAGGAATGTCTGAATTAAAGGAAGAAACAATGAGTATCTTTTAAGATCCAGTGCACAAATTGAGTTAGCCTGATTAAAAAAAAAAAAAAAAGTGTATTGGGTGAGAAAGGGAGAAGGACAAACTAATAAAATGCATTTTAATGTCTTCAGAAAAGAGATTTCTCTTTGACTTTTCATTTGATATAAGTAATATGTGTATACATACTGGGTCAAAACGTGGTAATATTGTGTATTGCTTTGCACATTTTTAAAGGAGTTTGAGAAATGGTTTTTAAATTAGAAAATTCACTATAAGCATATAATGGGAATGTTTCATTACTATAATCAGTTACACCTACCATCATTTTAGAGTGGCTGTGTTTTATAGTATTTGTATACTTACTGCTTTAAACTTTACAAGAGTTATTTCCTACTTAGACACTTCTGATTTTTTTTTCTTTCTGTTTGTAAAAGTTTTTAGCTTGGGTCAGTAAAAGTGGAAATGCTTAAGTATGCACTATGAGGTCCTTAAAAAATCTGAAAAACAATTGACTGATTTATTGTCAAATGTGTTTAGGTTTGTTTTTTTTTAAGAGAATGTACATATTTATAAAGGTTGTGTCTGTGCATATGACTGTTTTGCTGTTGATGTTTCCAGTTATATTTTTTCTAACCCTACATGAAATTTCAGAAAGTACAGGAAGGCCTTTTCTTAAGGGAATAAAAAATTCCTGCACACTGCCAAGGACTCTTAGATTCACATCAGATGCACTGGGATCCCACTACTAAAATAAAACAAAATCCAGTTATCTTTTTTAGCATAATGTTAGTTAGTGGCAAAATACAGATATTACAGTAATGGTAACACATGAAGTTTCTAACCTGTGGATAATACTCCAGCTTGATACATGCTTGGAAATAAATGTAGAGAACAAAATTATTGCTACTTGTGTAGAAAACACCTACAAGATTTTATATTAGATGCCCATGACCATTGGCTTTACCTTTTCTAGGACTGGAGAATCATAATTTTGCAAACCAGGTATAAAATAGATTAGTAAACAGATTATAAGGTAAGAGCTAAGAAGCTTTGGCTAGTTTCAGAAATGAAATCTGCGGAACATGCTTTCAAAGTGGGATTTACACTGACATTGGTTGGACAATGGAGTACTACTGTGAATAGTTAATAACAATATCCTAAAGAAATCCTGTTACAACCTTTCTATTGTACTTAAATTGTCTGGCATCTTTGATCAGACTGTACCTGGCTGGGTACACTGTGGTGAAATTGCAGAACTTCTTCCTCCAGGATAATGAATAACTAATGAGAAAATCTCAGCTCTGTGGTTCTTGGAAACTTTTTTTTTTGCCTAGTATAAATGATTAGGTGACTGTTGTCACAAATAACTGGAAGGTGTTCACAGGGAAAGGAATGGATTGCATTATAGGAAGGGACGTTATCAACCTGTTCAGCATCCAAGCACTAATTTCATTTTACGGTGCAAAAGCAGTAATATTCTCCTAGGCAACAGGCAAAGGGTTTCCTCTTCGAAGGAACAATATACATTCTGGAAGGACGAGCATTTCTGTCTTTTATGGGTTTGTAAACAATGTTGCTGATACAAGCACTTTTGTACTTTTTTTGTTTTCTTAAAAGACCAATTAGGGTGACAACTGGTTAAAAAAATAGGTTCAGGTTTTATTTTAAGTACATAATTTTCTCTTCCAATCTGATGCTTTAGAATGACGTCAGAAATCATTTTTAAAGCTAGTAGTATTGCTCATAAACTGTTTTAAAGTTCTCACCTATGAACTGTATTTTTTTAGGCGCTGGTATATATATAGGACAAGTTAAACAATATGCATGTGTGCATTTATATCCCTGTTCTTTTCTCTTATCTTACATTGCCCTACCTTACACATCAGAAATGAGCCAATAAAATGAATAACAAAAAGTGTAAAATTTCCTTACAACAACAGCAACCCAAAATAACCATTTTATAATGCCAATGAGGTAGTTGACTGTGTGCATTATTGGGTAATAAGATATTCTCTGATGTGTTTACTGCATTCAGCCTACCACACAAATATGTATCAAAGCCATAAAATGACAGTAATTGTGGTAGCATACACCTTCCTTTCTTGCTGAATTATTTCTGTTTCATTAATAATTATCCAGTGAATTAATTTTTGTTGCAACTATAAACATTTCCAGAAAGAAGAATTGATAGATTTTCGTTTTGACAGTAAATTAATTGTGTTGTGATCTCAATTGTTGTGCTTCTGTACAGTCTTTTGATGGTTAAAATTTATGATACTGCAATGCCTCACAATACTGAGAGGACTTTGTAATTATTTATATATAAATAACATTATATATATATGTAAAGTGTTATGGAAAATGCAGATTAATATGATTAGAGGCTGGAAAAAAACCTACAACAATAAGCCCTTAGTTCCACATAGTGGGTTGGATGAGGGATGTTTGTGTTCTCAGCATAATATCAATATCTTACAAGTAAAAATGAGCAGGCTAGTAAGATATTGGAGGATGTACTGAAGGAAGAATATTCTGTAAAGAAATCACAAGGAAAGATAAATAAGATCAGCCTACCTGTCCAGGAAACTTAGGTTAGTCTAAAATTTTCTTGGTTGTGCATGGCATCATCTGTAGAACTGTTCTTAACATATTTAACAGCAGTGATCCAGTGATGTGTTGGGCTTAATATTTGTATTGCCCAATTAGATTTAAAAACAGGCTTTGGGATGTGTGTGGGATCCAGAACAAAGACAAGTTGATACATGAACCCACAACTTTGAGCAGGTGGTTTTCACTATGTGGATTGAGTCACAAATTTGATGGGGTGTCTTTGTCTTGGATAGATAGTGACAAATGCTAAAGGAAAGGCAACAAATTGTTCTCTTTTCCAAAGTGTGCAGCCTGCAATAAACTGCTGGCATATTTAGTCAATAACATCCAGAGATACTCCTGTGAAAATTAAAAAAAAAAGAAGAAAAAAGAAAGGAGACCTGATTAGGACAGCTGTGATAAGTCCATAAGGAGTTATTTTCTGAGTATTTTTTGTTTGTTTGTTCTAGTTGGGTTTTAAAGCTTCCATTCTTTTGAGTTCTGTGTGTCTGTATGCACACTGGCATTAATAAGACCTGGGAATTCTGTGAGAGTGGAAGCCTAATAATTATCTCTTTGCTGTCAGAGAGCTGGTCTAGTTGATGCTTAGTTTTTGCAATGTCTAATGTCAAGGTTCTATACAAGTAATTAGTACCAACACTTCCCACATACTGAATTTATGGCACTGTGACCACATTTTTACATATGTTGAGGGATATTTCAGTAACCCTCTTAACATGAGTGTATTGAAAACTATGCTATGTTATCTTTCCCTGGAAATTTAGTTTGCTGCATATTTTTTCTATTTTATCTTTTTTTTTTTTCTGTCTGACAGCAAAATGTAATGAGATCAAATTGTATTACACTGTACTGCTTTCCACTTAATTATATATTACACTTAAAAGAAAGCACCTTGCTGTTCTGGCAGTGTAATGTGGAACTGTTGAATACATTTTTGAAGACCTTTTAAGCTGTTACAAGATATTAAGTGGCCAGATTAAAAAAAAAAAAAAAAAAACTACTGCCCCAGAGGCCTGTCAGAATGCAAGTTATTGATATCCCATCTTTGAACTCAGGGTACTCTAGGAATGGTGAATAAAGGGATAACTTTTTTAATGAACTGGCATGTAAGTATTAGATACAAGTTAGATAAAAGTAATATTAAATACAAAAATGCTATCCTTCTAGTAGGATCCCAGAAACTGAAAACTGATAATTCGACTGAGCTAAAGGTAAAAGATTATCAGAGCCAATTCTGAAAAATGTCTGGCATAATTTATCAGCAGAGACACTGTCTGCAACAGGCATGTATGCATTACCAGTCTTATCAGCAATACTGATATATTTTGCTACAGGTCAGATAGCCAAGCCCTTTTCTGACTATAAACAATATGTGAGCACATAATTACTTGCTTCTAAACTTCAGTGTTATAGACCTTCCTTTTCTGTCCACTGCCATAATAATTAAACTGTTCCTAGTTATTTTTAGGACAGAAATAACACTAACTGTCTCCATTTTAAATTTTAGCTTATAAAGATTCTTATTTACATGTTGGGAAAACCACACAGTCTGTTTTAGCTCAGAATGTATTGTAAACAGTACCACTTGATATCCTCCTCTTTTTGTTTTCACAGGATTGAAATCCATAAACTTAGAGGAACTGATATAAGTTTTTTCTATTTTGTGTATACATCTAATGTTGGTGAACTTAGGTGGTACTTGTTGGGAACATTATTTACCAAAGGGAAGGAATGTATTATGGCTAGCTAGATCCACAAGTAGGAACATCTCTAGACAAATGGTAAGGATTATAAAATCATCTCAGTTCAGTGAAGAACTAATGTTATGGGATCCTATAAGTATAGGAGTGAATACACTCGTTCACAGTATCTAATGCTTTTACATAAATTATTACAGAGGAGTTAGTATGTATGTGGGCATTGGTTGAAGTTGATTTACTGTGCTGTGTGGTGGGAACTTTTTTTCAAGGCTCTGCTGGACATTGTTCATTCTCCGTTCACCATTTCATTTCTGTGCAGTGGGAATTCTTGCCTGATTTGTATCTGCAGTGTCTAATTACAATGTGTTCAAAGCCATGATAGCTAGCCACACATTAAGTGTATATATTCTGCTGCAAGAGGTCTATCAGGATTTGGTAGCTCTGTTACTCTCCTTTATTTGTCCCTTTCACTACACTGATAACACAGAGTGCAGGTTCTTCAAGTCATTTCCACAGTTTGATGTCTTTTAATACTTCTTGATAGTGGCATTTATTTTCAGTCATCAGTTTTTTATTTGAGTACTGATGCTGACTTGAGAAAAATTGGTTATTAAGAATAAATACAAAGATGATGTAGTTCTGAGCTTCCCTTCACATATTCCTGGTGCTTCAGCCCATGTGGTTTCATTGGCTTTCCCAATGACTTTCTACAGATCATAAAAATAATTTGAGAGCTTCAGAGAGTGACATTTAACATGTTATGTAAATGGATAGTACCTTTTTCAGTGAAAGGGCAAAAACATAGGAGATAAGGATGAAACTCATGGACCATCTCCAACTCCGGGTAAAATGCAGATCATAGAGGTGTTTTTTTCATGTCTTGTCATGAAAAGAGCTGATATCTGACTGTTCTGGTGGCATCAATACATCTTGTTCTCATGGGAAATAATCCCCCAAGCAGATCTGTAGGAAAGAGTTTATATGCCTCTTCTGTTTAATATAATCAGTGGTATGCATAGATACAGAGATTACTTCCAGTAAAAAAAAACTTTGCTGTAGGGCTTTGAAACTTACTGGAGAAATATTGCCTGGGTGAACACAGTGACTCACTGGGGTGATGAACCCTAAGAAATATTTAATTTCGCCTGATGTACTCTTCAGTTCTGGTACCTGACATTTAGCATCATTTCCAAAGTAACTAGGACACAAGCACCCTTTATGTAAACTAATACAATTTCATTTGAAGAACTGGGGTGACTCAGGTATTACATGCCAGTATTCACAGGTAGAATAGATTTAAACTGAACTTATGGATATCTAGAAAGGTATTTAAATGTTACCTGTGCAATCTAGTCTAGGAAGCCTGCTTTGGCAGGGGGGTTGGACTAGATGATCTCTAGAAATCCCTTCCAACCCCAACAATCCTGTGATTCTGTGACTGTATTGAAGTTCATCTACTGCCTTCTCTGGCTTGGGAGATGTTTATGAAAATAGTCCCACTGTTTCCTCTTTTGGCAATGTCTCTACATTATTACCAAGACCAGCACTATCATTTTGAGTCATTAAACATGAGAGATGTCTATTTCCATCTATATCCTTGCCAGGAGTGCAGGAGAGCATTTATTCTAGTGTTCATTATCCTCTTGCACTTACTGCAATGAGAGTATCCAGAGTGGCTGTGGGATGTCCGGCCAGAGTATCTATTATTTTTGTTAGATCCCTCAGCTAATGCAACTAGAGTTGAGTCTTGACCAACATAGTGAAGAGAACGGAGTTACAAGAGGAAGGACTTGACTGTTCTAGTGAAAGGAGTGCGATAAGACCACCACTGTGATGGACCTTCTCCAGTAGAGGTTTGGGGAGAATTGCAGGAGGCTGGCACATGATTTGTTGCATGGTACTGCTATCCTGAATCTGTGACCCCTGGTTTGTGTTTTCTGCAGAACTTCAAAAGGGAGTGTATTAAGTGGCAATAAATTTAATACAATGCTTCCTGCTTTGAAGCTAAGATGATCCTGTTGCAGAATTTCATTTTGCTTGAGAACTGATGCAGCAGGCTGTATCCCCACAGTAAAGTGGAAGCAGCTAGAGTAGAAAAGCTGATCGTAATAGTGACAGAGCAAATTGCAAAGAAGCCATTCAAGGGACCAGAAGGAAGCTTTCTTTATCTAGGATGATTGAAAACTGTGACTAAAATGTTCCTGCCTGTCATTCCACAAGATTAAATTCTCTGATCCACCATTCTTCTTTCTTTTTTCTACTAGGTTATCTTATCTGTGGTATAGCTATCACTTTGACAGTTTAATTGTGTGTGTCTCTTGACCTCATTAATGATAGCCTTCCACTGGCCCACTCTTCCTCACTTTGACCAGGTGGCCATATGGCTTCATTTTAACTTCCACTAGTGATATTTCAAGTGAATGTTCTTCTTCCAGGGAAGAAAAGCTTTCCACAGAATGAATCTTGCTGTAGGTCTCTAGTTGTGTTTTGAGTCTACTGGGTGACTGTACTTCCCTCCTCCCGGTCTCCTTTTTGCAAAACTACTTAAAGTCATCTCCGGGGTTTGCTGTCATTTTCATTGCATGTTTATCCTCCTCAGTGGTAGGTTTTGTGACTTACAACTTGGTGAGACTTTACCATCTTACTGTGATGTTAAAACTTTTTTTCTGCAGTTCATTTAAGTACAGTAGCAGGTGCAGGGTGTGGTGGGGAAACTTGGAGTTTATTGTCATAAAGAAAAGATAACTTGCCAAGACTGAGAATATACCAATAATTAATTAATAAACTTTAAGCTTCTAATGTAATTGTCGGAAATTTCTGGTTGAAATTAAAATCTCAAATAGTAATCTGTTTTACCAAAGCAAACTTGACAAGGAAAATATGACTTTTAGCTCAGATGAGAAAAATAAATGCCAAATCCAAATTTATTAGATTTGGTTAGTGTAAAGTTACTTCATATGTAAAGGAGGCTGAGGGGAGACCTTGTTGCTCTCTTCAAATATCGGAAAGGTGCTTACAGCAAGAGTGTGGTTGGTCTCCTCTCACTGGTGACAGGTGACAGGATGAGGGGAAAAGGCCTTCAGTTGTTCCAGGGTAAGTTTAGGTTGGATATCAGGAAACACTTCTTCACAGAAAGGGTTGTTAAGCGCTGGAATAGGCTCCCCAGGGAGGTGGTTGAGTCACCATCCCTGGATGGATGTGACACACTTCCCAGGTGCCTCCCTCCATTAGACCACGTCTAGCCCGTATCTGCAAATTTTTTTTTCTTTTGAAAGTATGAGTTCTGCAGTTCACTTTTTGTCAAGTTCTGTGAAACGTTGGAAAATGTTTATTATATATTCTTTTCATTCATCACATATGTTAAAATATTGCAAATTAACTATATTTGTTGTTTTTTTTTAGTGTGAGTTAGATGGAAGCTTGCTATATGGAAATAACAGCTCCCATCTGTTTTGGAATAAATTAGTTGTCATAGTGTCTCTACAGGGTGAACACTTGTCATAGACATCCTTCTGTTTCTGACTTGATTATATTTCTGACTTGACCACTTCAGTTTTCAGAGAACTTGAAAATTGCTGAAGAATGACCTTACAGACTCCATTATTAATCTCACGTACATAAAGGAATAGTTTTCAAAGAAAACAATCAGAACTCTACTCATAATGAACTGAGGCAAGGAATATGTGTGTTCTGTTTTGTTTTCTTTCTCTTTTGGTTTATATTTTGATAGAAATGGATAACATTTTGCAGAAGCAATTGAGCCAAGTTGTCTAATATTTTGTACCAATTTGAATACTAAAATACCTGCATTCAGGTTCACACGTGTATATTCTTTTCTTCTGGGCCCATTTAAAGTCTGTTTTTAGTACAATATTTGTGAATGAGTTAGATGTATTCTTAATTTCCTTACAAGAACAGTGTCTGAAAAGAAGTATGGCTGTTGCTGGGAACGTGGGAGAGACTGCAGATGCCCAACAGCTGCTGTTGAAAGGGTCCCAATACCAAGCAGGAATCCACTTCAATACAAATGGTCTCTTACCTCACAATGCTATCTCAGTGAGCCCAGGAGAAAAAAAAAAATGAAAATTGTCTACCAGCAGTAACAGGGTGGGTGTGACAGGGTGGGTACTCAAATTGGATGCTTTTTAAAAAATAAAAATTAAAAAAGAGAGGAGCGAAGTTTTTCTGGCAGCTTGGATGAACGGAAAGGTCTGGCTAGACATGAAGGTTGCTCTTTTTAACCCCGTAAAATGCCCTTTAATTATTGGCAGTGACCCTAAGTGAACTAATTCTGATCTACTGAGAGATTTATTTCTCTAATCTCTCTAAGATCTGTTTCTGTTTTCAGAATGGGAAAACTACAGCTGTCTTAACCTTCCTTTCTGTTCTGCACCTTTCACTACCTGCTGCCACTCAGCGAGTCTAAAAGTATTACGAGTGGTAGAGTTCTTTGCCCACAGTGCACCATTTAATCTCCATGCTGTGAACTAGTTGAGGGGAAAAAAATTAAGATAAATCTTTTTCAAGTCCCTCAGAATTACTCTGTTCATTTCAGAGTTGAAAATATCAAGATACATTAGCTTTTGGGGAGATATGGTGACAAAAGTACATTCAATTAAATTGTAAGGCAACAAATTAAGATACGTGCTCAAGCTGCATGGAGTCAAATGCAGTTCAATGTTGATATGTATAAATTGGTAATCACTAAGGAAAAAAACACTTGATTAACTCCTCATTGCTGCCTGATTTTGAATTAGCTGGGTGCACTTGAGACTTTTTTTTTCTTTATGCCACTAACTATATATCCTTGCATGCTAATTAGCAAAAGCTTCGGTTTAATGTTGATCAGCATACAAAACAAATAAATGTTGGTGTGTATTAGAAGCAAGTCCAAAAAGTAAGACTGAAATGTAATTCCAGTGTGAAAATGAGTGATGTACCACTCCGGTTTTATGGGTAACGTATTGTGGCTGTAATGCTTTCACAGGGATGCAGCTAAAATGGAGGAGACTTTCCTACTGGTGAAACAGAATTTGAAATGTAGGAAAAGGAAGAAAATAATAATAGTTTCCTTTTGTTTTCAAAATTGCACCTCCAAAAGTATATGTAGGTAGAAATATATACAGAGGCAGAATATGTGGACCGAATAAAAAGCTCATGTATGTCTGGCTATTCTAAAGGTATGATGATAAAAGGACATTTGAGCCAACTGAAAGGCAGCAAACTAACAACTAGAAGGTTTTTTTTCTTAATTCAGTGCAGTTTTACTGTATGGAGTGAATGTACTGCCATAAGTTATCATTTAGGGCAGAAGTTTGTTAGATTAAAGAATTAAATTAGTATATAAAGCTGCCAAGAACACCCACAGCTTCATTAGACACAATTAAACAGAAGTCTATGAGACATATACATTTTCATACTTCACTGCATCAAAAACTTAGGAAATGACAGAGGTTAAGAATGAGTAATTATCATGTTACTCTCATGTAGGATCTCAGCATTTTCGATTAAAAAAAAAATGTCCCTGTGACTTTTTTGATTTGGGAGTTTTTGAATATGTGTATGGGACAGAGCAGCTGAGTGGCTTCATATGAGAACACTGAACTGTGTGTTTTAAAGGTAGTGTTTCTCATGACCATCAGTGCAGAATTTTGCATAATTCAGGGATAAAACTTGCCATGAGAATTCCATGAATAAACTTAAGGATTTCTTTGGCATTTTTTGAAGAAAAGACATGGGGCTTTTGTAGCTTGGTCTAGAAATACCTATGTGGTGCAACTCTTCTTGCTTCTCCTAGGAAGGAAATTAGAGAGGAAAAAAGTCAAGAAAAGGAGCTTTTTCTTCATGCCTTAATTCTGTCTACTTGCACTTTTTTCTTTTTTATTGCTACTTAGATTTCTTCTGTTGGTAAGCAAATAATTATGCCATGTTCTTAGCAAGAAACTAAAGAATTAAGAGGCTGTCAATTCTGCAGCTACACTGAGCTCATACTGTAAGGCTCACCACGACTGAAGAAACAGAATGCCACATGGAATCCTGTTGGCTTGATGGTACTTTAGTATTGAGCTTACATAACAAGCTTTTGATAGTAGAGGGGCTGCAGGGGTGCCCTCTGTGAGGACAAGCCACCACCCTGTGACAGAACAAAGCCAGCTGCACTTGTTCCAAAACAGCATCACTGCTGGCCAGAGCTGAGCCCTGAGTTCCCTGTAGCCCATGGAGGAGCCCCCTGTGTGGCAGTGGATGTGGATATGGAAAACCCCCACAGATGCAGTCCTGGGATAGAGCTGTGGCCTCTGGGAAGAAGTCTGTGGTGGTGCAGGAGATCTGGAGGACCTGATTGCTTGTTGGGTCCCTTGCTGGAGTGGTTCCTGAGGTAGCTCTATGGTTATGCTTGTGTATTGGAGCAGTGTTTGAGAAGCTACTGCAGCCTGTGGGAAGCCTATGTGGGATCAGTTTTGAAAGGAGTTTTGAAGTTTTTTAGAGCAGTTCTCACTGCTCTAGTCTGTTATCGATAGGTAATATATTAATCTCCTTTATGCTGAGTCTGCTTTGCTCGTGGCAGTAATTGGTGAGTGAATTCTCAGTCCTCATTGTAACCCATAACGTTGCTTTTTTTGTTGTTTTTTTTTCTTTTAATCGTATTCTCTCTCCCTGCCCTTTTGAGGAGGGGAGGTGAGAAAACAGCATATTGGAGCTTAGCTACCTACTGGTCTGAAATCACCACAGCTTCTCAGCTGAACAAGTTAGATGACTTGATATTTGCTCTATTTTCTTGAAATACTTCTATTTGGATTATATGTCCATGTCTTTTTGTTAACGGCAATGTGTATTAGTACTGCTTCTTTAGCTTCCGTTTATACAATTGTACCTTGATTTCTACTAAGTATTAATGTCATAGAAATCAAGAAGAATAGATTTGAGTCTGGCTGCAGTATTTGCATTGTTGTTACAGAAACTTTACATGAAGTTGGCTTGATTTTGTCAGGCACTAATAGACTGGGGGTGATGTCATCAGAGCTTTGTTTTATCTGGAAGGTGTCAATGACACTGAACTTTCCCACAGCGTTGATTCATCTCTGAATAGAGGTGTCATGGGTGTTGGTGATAGAACATAGGCATGTGTGTAAGAAATAGTAGAAAGAAATACATTTTAGAAGTTGTTTTCTCTCAGACTGTCATCTATTTTTTAAAAACAAATGTTTTTTCATGCCATCACTTTAAGAAGGAGAGGATGAGGAGATGGGTGTGAGTTCAGTGCCCATCCCTTCACTGATTTTCAGAAGAATATAGTTGGTTTCTTACGAGTGAGGATTTAAAATTCCTTTAAAAGCAATGATTCAATCAAAACCAGATGTGCCAATGATGTGCGTTTCCATTCTACTTTTCTTTCTCTCTTTGTCTCATTGTAACCCTGCCCTAATCAACAAAAATAATCTTCTCTGGGAATGGTAATCCTTTTTACTTCTTTGGGGTTATTCACACCATTTGTGAGGACCCTTCAGGGAGGCTGTTAATTTTATGCATCAATTACTTGCTTAATTGAATTTGGGTGCGTTTATAAATTTAAGGATAAACATGAGCTTTTTTCAGAATCACTTCTGTTACTGTCAATTTTATTCTGAATTTATATATCCATTTTCCAGTGTTATTCCAGATGTGTTTTTATTATTGCTCTGATTTGCAACAAAGATCTTTCCGTTTCTCTCTTGCCACTTTGCAGCATTAGAAAGGTTTTGCTGTTCTTTAGTCACTAGTACTCTCATTCACTCTCCAGTCTCACTACCAAATCTGACTAGGGTTTCTCTGTTTTCCAAGAAGTTGATTATGTTCTAAGTATTGCAAACGTTTCACTTAGATTTGTTTTAGAATCTTCCCATGCTATTGATATGACCATAGTCCATGACCCTGTTATCTCAGACCTTGATAACTGTAGGTGTTTTTTTAACTTTTTCTTGATCTCTTCCTTTGTCTTCTTTCTATTATCTTTAAACTAAAGACTGCATTTCTTGCAAACTGCTTTAAATATGTTCCTGGAATCCTTTTCCTGGTTTCTGATCTCTGTCTGCATCACATATCTTCACCTTTTCAAGACTTAATGCAACAGCACTTATCTCTCAAATATATCTTTTTTCCCCATCTCCCTTGTTCATGCCAAGCATTCTGCCAGCATGGTGTGCTGTGCCATTTTTCCAGTTTCTCCCAGAGCTTGACTCATATCTTCCTTCACAACAGCTCAAGTTCCTAAATATTAATCAACTCATAATCTCACAATTGCATTTCAATATTTTCCCCACAGTCTTCCAACTCTGATTTTTATTTTTTTAATTTGTTTAGCAGTCATTTTTGAAGACAAGACCGTTTGAGTGTAAATGTTTAGTTTTTGAAGCACGTCTTACTCTCATCCTTTTCTCTTCACTGAAATCCACTTTTGAAAGGCATTGAGAGATAAATCAGCATTTAGAAATGCATTATTCCTGATAAGGTGAAGAGAGCAAGGTTAGAGAAACTTGGCTTGACTTGTCTTCTGCTCTGAGACTTGAGAATCAGCTGTAAAACACTGTGTATTGGTTTAGCCAAATAACTGTGCTGTTGCTTTGTATTTGTTATAGTTGAATTCTTTGTTTCAAATAATCTCATCAGTATTATTGCTCACTAACAGTATTTCTTTTGCTTGTTGGCGGATTGGAAAACAAACATTTTAAATTTGGCTTGCATGGTAGATACAGACACACTAGTGTGTTCTAGCAAACTGCACTATCTGCTACAGTCTCATTTGACAAATTTTGAATAGTTTTTCTAAATGAAGGCATGGAATTTCACAACAACGTTTTGAGTAGAAACTTTTATTTATATACAGTGAAACTCTATACTACAATGCCTTACTCTTCCTTTCTGATTCTTCACCAAACATTTTTTTTTATTATACGTTGTCACATTTACATGATAAATCCTCTGAGTAAAATCTTTCATATCTGAATCAGGGAAAACTTCTAATAGCTCAGACTACTTTTAAATTAGATTCCATAAATAAACATGTGAAAGAAGTACGTGGTTATTGCTGCAGCAGTCCTTCTAATTGAACAAATCCAAACACCAGTGTGCTAGATAAAACGAGAAATTCTACTTCTCATTAGCTGTATTCCTTGTTAAAGTAAATATCTCAGAGCCCATTTCTTTCTGATTGATATTTCTTGTTTATCTGTTTCCGTTTTAAAATACTTGCCACATGAACTAGAATTCTGTAAAAGTTTACTAGCTCTTGTTTCTAGTAGTAAATTATGTAGCAAATGTGACTTTAACTCGTGTTTGATTAGAAGCTGTATGTTTTCAAATTAATTTCTCTCTAAGCCCTTTGCAAGGAATAGTAACCCACTGCAGAGAGGTTACAGTACTATGGACTTTGCCTGTTCTGCCTTAATGATACAAGGGAGTAGTTGAGCAAGAATAAATGAGGTACTTTTGGTGGGTAAAAATGTGAGCTGACTGTCAGTGTGAGATCGGTTCTAGGAGCAGTTAGCCAGCAGTAATAGGGCACACTTGAGTAATTGAATTTGCATAACAAGGCTTGCTGAAGAGAGCTGACAGGCCCAGAGATTTGTCTGGCTGGAGATCTCCAGATGGACGTGACCACACAGCAGCTGGGTGGCACGTTTCTCAGCATGGCCAGCAACACCCAGGCTGTCAGCTGGCCCCTGCGATGGCGGAGCCCTGGCAGGACAGCTGGTGGCTTCTGACAGCCCGCGGCCCCGCTAGAGGAGCTTTTCATCCTGCCTGTCAGGGTACGGGACCTGCGGGGACCGGTGGGAGGATGTAACAAGTCACCAGTGAGAGTTGTTAAGATGCTTCAGAAGCCTGCTTCTGTTAAATGGCTGCTGCTGCGCCGCTGAGAGCGAGCCTCCTGAAAGCTCTTTCCATCCTTTAACAAGGACAGGACAAACCTGTTCTCCAGCATTTTGTTAGGAAATCTCTCATTTGGTGTTAGTTTCTACATGTTCAGTTTCAATACCAATATTTATGTGTCTAACCAAGCATGACCCGTCAATGACATAAATGCATTTTTATGGACTTGATACATTTGTAAGACAAAATGCTGGAGCTTTTTCTTCCTCTGTTCCTTCCATCTGAACTAATACTGTTGTACTCTGGATTTACCATGTTCAGCTAAAGGGAGCAGTTTGTGAAAATATACTGTAAAGGAAAGTGTTAGTAACAATACAGGCAGTTGAACAGTGTGCACAAATATTCAGTATAGGTAGGAAAAGGATGCATGATCCCATAAACCTTTTCCTCAGTCATCCTCCATCAAATTGTGTAAAAAGCCTAAGATGTTGGATTTAAAATTGGTCCCCCTCTCAAATTAGGGAAGTTCCAGTTCACCACAAGTTTAGATTCCAGGTCATTCAATTCCCAAAATAGGAACAAAGCTACTGCAAGAGCTGTGCACTCTCGTCAGCTTATCCTTTCTGCGTCAGTTGATGTTACATTCCTCACTTACAAGGTGCTACAGCTGAGAGAAGTAGGTGCTGCTAGTGGTTTGAGCAGTCCCTGGTTTATGCAAATCACCATAAACAGAGGGAATTAAGATTTTTATTGGACATAGTATCCCTAAATGTCCTAATTTCTTAAGAATCTTCTTGCTTCAACAAATGTATTAATTTAATTTGGGAAGGCTGCAGGAGAGATGTTTCCTACTGCTCAAGAATTAGAGTCTGGTCTGTTCTTAGGAGGTATCGTCCATAGTCTTTGTCAAACCAGGAGCCCTCGCTTCTGACTTCTGTATGAAAAGCAGTATTTCAAAATTGGACATTAGTCTTTTCCTTCTTATTGTACTCTCTACTAAAATGTAATGTGTAGCCTTTGTAAACATGACCAGTAGACACTGGTACTCTTTTCTGCCTTTATCACTTGATTAGTACTGTGACATATGATTATGACTTACTTATTATGACCTTTATCCACCCCTACCTTCCACCTCTGGAAACTTCACTACATGTAACAGACATGCCTAATTCTGCTGTGGCCTTGCTCTCTGAGCAATCTCAGCTCAAGGGCAACCTGACTGGAAGCTCTTCCCTGCTCCGTAATGTGAAGGTAACAGAGGCGCTCCCGCCTTACTGCTGCAATGGTTTATGTCTCAGCAGGTGGGCTGGGGTTCCCTGTCTGCACTTTGGCACTCTGACTTTGGTCAGGTCAGAGCCTGTCTTTGATGAAGGAGGATTCTGTGCCTGACTGAGATCAGGACAGTCACTGGCAGGAAGGCTTTACACGTACATGACTCTATTAGTGAGAGCAGTGTGGAAGAGCCTTGTGAACCATTGCAGCCTCCCAGTTTTTGAGCCTGATGTAGCACATTAACTTAGTGCTGGGTTTCCCTTTCACTTTAGAATTATTTTGTTTTATTTGAGGGCTGTTTTTTTTTTTTTTATCAAATACGTTGTGATAGCACTTCAGAGAATGTTCAGAAAGGGTTCTCTCTTTTAAAAGAAGTCCACATGAATAGAGAACAACTCAGAGAAATTGTCAAAGACCATTGTTTTGTAGTTTTCAGACATTTCTAGTTAGATTTTTTTCTTAGTGACTTCATGCTTAGTATGCAATAAGTAGTTTATGAAAAAATTCTCTTTTTTGGTATCCATTCATGAAAGAAACTGACATTTCAAGTTAACAATTTTTGTTGAATCCTGCAATGCTGCAATATAAAATTTGTAAGATTTAGCTTGCAGAATGGTAAACTCAAAGCATTTATGTTCAAACAGTAGTGATGGCTAAGCAAATCACTAATTTGTGTCCATCAGATTAAAAAAAACCAAAAACTAGAGAACACGCTTGTCTTCCTATGCCACCTTAATTTTTTTTTGTTACGTATGTTGTTTTAGAATGGGAAAAGCCTTTAAGTCTGATGTATATATATTCCCTTTAAGTCTGTATTCCAAATGAGCAAAAACCTTTGACTGTGCTTTTAACAGATTCTGGAAATGTCCTTTTTAGATCACTTATCATTTTTTCATGAATTAACTATAATTTTGAGAAGTATTGTTGATTGAACAGGCTTTCTTGACACACTAAGCAGCTTCCTAAGGAAGAGAGTTTTGATGACATTTTGAAGTGTTTACGTAATCATTTCACTGTTTCATACATTTTCTAGCTAGCTCTTGATACAACGATGTAAAAAAGCCTTTTATAAGACAAAATGCTGTGTCTTTTGAGTTTTGTAAGAGATTTTGATCCGCTTGCTTTCCTGTTTTTGCAGAAGGAAACTGAGGAGTCTTAATTGAGATGGATATAGAGGCTGCACTGAGATAAGGGACGCAGTCTGAAAATGTGCTCCACAAAAATTAAGAGGAATTATTGAAAGGCAAAAGTATACCTTATATGTTTAGCCAAAAGTGATTAAGGAGCTGGCATTTCAAATGTTGTGCCAAGCATTATTAGCTTCCCTGATAAGACTGCAGTGTTAGGCTGTACATAGCAGATCTGATTACTGTCTGCATATTATCTGTGCTAGTGTTAGTAATTTCTGATGTGCATACTTTACTTTTAAGCCAGTTGCTCAGTAGCTGGTTCATGTATTTGATTTCTGATGCTGTTAGAATATTCAATTCAAATTTTGAGCAGTTATTTATTCAAATATATATAGAATTAAATTTGCTTTGTAAGTTTCTCAATCAGCAACTCTCTTCTGCCTTCCTCTTCACCCACTTTCCAGGAAAAAGGTAATGCAGGTGTTATTAAAACTTCTTGAGATGTCTGTGTGCAGAGAGCACATGCTGACTTCCCACTGAGGCTCTGGATATTTAGCCAAATATATTGAGTATTGCTACCATATTTCTGTATTTTTCCCACCTACAATGCCCACTGAAATGTAGTGTGGTAATTAACAAGGGGTACAGGACGAGCGAGAGCCGTACTTATGCATGTCCTCTCTCCTGTTAGAGAAGACAGTACCAAAATCAGCAAGTTCTGCCTTTTGAGGCTGTTTATTACAATGAAGTCCCTATTCAGAAATAAGTTGCAATACTTCACCTGTTCTTCCCAATTTCCCTATCTTTTATGAATGAAAGCCCAAATCTGTGGGGACAAAAAAAATAAATGCAGCTTTCTAGTTACATGTTCTGAGACAAGAGTAAGCACAGAAAGATCCCAGTACGACCTCTTAAGAACGTTTTTTTTTCTGTGCTTTTATCATACAAGTGCAGTTCTTTTTTCATCTTCATTCCAAGGTGTAATTAAAAAGTTAATTTGAAACTGCAGTGTTATCTCCCTGTGAAGTCAAACGTATTTTTTTTCTTTTGATTTAAGAGCTTTTAAAAAGCATAATTAAAGAAAATTATTTTAGCCACTGTTTTCTTTCTGTAACATTTTTTGGACATTTAATAAATAGCTGTAAATCAAGTAGAGGGCATATGAAATTACACTGTTTATTCCAGGTTCTTACCTCCTCATTATATTTTTTGATTGAGGAGGTTAGAACAGCCTACTGAACAATTTACACACATCAAAATATTCTAGAGAACTTGGAGCTTGAAGGTGTCAGGTTTTGGGATACTACCCTGTGACTTCTTTCTTTGGTACTGCCAATAGCTGCATTTCTTCAGCGTGTATGGTCCAGTTCATTTCTGATGCAATTGATTTGTGTAAAATGTTGAGGACAGAACATAAGCATGGCTCAGGATGAGAAAATAGTTTATCCTGAAGGATGCCTGTTTCTTATGCATGCATCACGCAAGCGTTACTAGTTGTTTTTCTTCACATGTGGCTTTGGTAATTATTATTTATTTAGATTTTGATGGTAATATTCCTTCTTTTCTTAGGAAGAAATGTTTCCATGCACTCACTGGGTGCTTTTTCCTTGTTGTTTTGTCTGTTTTCTGAGCACGAGCAATTTGATCTTGTCTACTGTTACATTTTCCATGCTTAATTTTTTTGTTTGTTTGTTTTGCAACAGACGTACTTCAGTGTTTTTTGTTTTGGTTTTTTTTTTCTCTAATTTTCTGTTGTTGAGGTTGCTTCATATGGACTATGTTTGTATTTCCTAGTTACAGCTTTTGTTTTCATAAGATACAAATCAATTTAATATTCCATATTCTGGATAATCCGTCTTCCTTATCTCTCTTTTCCTAATCTGTGAGCACGTACAGATGCCACTGTATATGCAACCATCTCCACCAGCTGAAAACTGATCTCTCATCTGTTCCTTTAAACTTTCATTGTTCTTTAATTTTACTTGGAATCAATCATTGCTCTACTGAATCTCTGCTTGATTTTACGTCCTTGCTTTCAGTGGTGTTCCTGGGCAGTATGCCATTCTGTTCTCTATCCATATGAATAAGACCCAACCATGCCTCCCCACGTCTGTGAAGATGAAACTCTTGCAAGCTGTGGTTGTCCCCTTGTTTGCTTTGTGCTCCCTTGTTGGACCAGGCTGTACCATGCAGCTGATTGGGGAAAAATAATGTCTGCTCTTTGCTGCTTTGTTCCTCTGCCTCTCCAAGAGGCAGATGCTATGAAAATTGTGCCCTTTAAAGGGCTTTGCAGAACAAGTGCACAGTGAGGAACCACGGAGATAAAAATGTGTTGTATAGTATAGGAAGATTGCAGAGCTTTCTAACAGCAGTAGTAGTAAGTGAGCTGCAAGAGCTAGGCTGATCTACAGGAGTCCCATGGTCATGAAGACAGTCATCAGCTGCAGATAAATGAGGGGGTTCTGGACATCCTAGCTAACAGGCGTACAGTCTCTCTTTGACGGAGACCTGAGCACAGCCTCGCTGTGGCTCCTTATTGCTGGGTCCAATGCTTCCTGGAGTGAGATCACCATGGCTCTCCATTGCTGTGTGGCAAACTTGCTCAGAAAGAGATAATAAAAGGAGGTTTGGAAGAGATTTTAAGCTGCTATCAGATGCTTTTACCCGTTTGGGCACTGCAGCTAGCAGAATTTGAGGACAGCCTCTGTAAAACAAGCCAACTCTTACTAGTCAACTGGCATTCAAGAATGTTTTGGTTTCTGAATGGAAAAGTGAAGCTTAAACATATGTCTGTGTTGGCAGCATAAATTACTTTCCTGCATAAGTGTCCAGAATTCCTTTATTCTTTCTTTACATTTCCAGCAGAGCTCTTAACTGGGAGTTCAGACATCGGGGTTCTTGTTTTGTCCAAGTTTTAGTCAAGTCTGTTTGACATGTTCCCCTTCCTTTGGCTGCCAGTTGTTATAAGTTAATACTTGGAATGATCAGTCTCTTGTCTCACCCACCGTCATTCCATCCATATGTGGACAGATCTGGGGATTTCAGTCCCAGTTCTTTTCCAGTTTCTTGCCCTGAAAATCCCTTAACCCTCAGAGTACCACATGATAAAAATGCAAAATGAGATGTGAAACAGTTGTTTTTCACTTTAAATACAATTAAAGCAGTTTTCACCTAGGGCATTTTAATAGTAAGCCATAGCAGTTCTTCCTATACGTGTGTAAGTTCATATAATTTTACAGCTAAATGCCACGTAGTCCCACCTACTTTACTCTAAGTTATTTATATCTTGTGATGTATAAGATTCACAAAAGACATTTTAAAAGTGCTACATTTTATCAGACTTGTGGCCAGGTTATATTAGAAGGAAGTGGTGGAAAGACTGAACAGAACTGTACTACCCTCCTCGTGATGTGTGATAGGGCTTTTTTCCTTATTTTTGTGGTTTATTCTCTATGGAAAATAGTTAAATTTGTAATTGCATTGAGTGGTGCTATATCACGATGATGTTGCTGGATTGTATATGCAAAGATCTTCACTGTAAATGTAATATAGTCTGTTGTTTGGTTATTTTTTTTTCCCTTATTGCACTCATGATATAACTGACACAAGTTTCTAATCTATCTGATGCATATTGGTCTTATTAGGTGGAGGTAGCGTTCTATGAGTCACACAGCATCAGTCCACAAGCCATTCCAGTTTACAGATCAGTATTTTTATTGCCTCGTTGAACTTAGAAAAGCACAAACAATTTCTGATCGTTTCCTGATACGAACTGACAGTAGCAAGTCCTACACTGGCATGCTGTAAATTTTTTTCTTATTTGTATCAACCTGGGGTTTGTGTTTGGACAGCCATTTTGAGATGTTTCACTGTACATCAAAATAATAAGTCCTAATGGATTGCTTTCTGCTTGACTAGACAAAAATATTTATTTAAAAATACATAAATAAGCTGTGCCTTAGCAAATGTAAAAGAAACAGGAGATCAGAAATGTGTATTTTCTGTTATCAGCTTTGCTTTATCGGGTATTTATATTCTGCGTGTGGTTTTATTGTATATTAAATTCTGACAATAAGGTAGCTTTCCCTCGCCAGGGTCAGTGGTGTTCAGATTAATCAGGCTGACACTTCATGCCGGTGGGTCATGAACTGTTGATAATAGCATTAAATGGTGATTCACTTGCTGCGGGGAGCACAGCTCATTATCCACTCACTATATTAAATCATCGCCACAAACAGCCAGAATCCAGCGTGTGCACACATATGCACACACGCATGCACTTGCTCACTCGTGCACAGGAAAGTCAGGGGTGCAGATCTCTATCCATTCCTCTGTTTATTGCAACTGGTTTCCTGCACACAGGGACAATCAGCTCCTCCTCATTTGAGCAACTGGAGTTGTTCTGAAAAATGTATTTGTGTGTGAAACAGGACTCTGCGGTTTATTTTCTAGCTTCTCCCCAATGAGAGAGTATTATTACTGTAGCCAGTTCCGTGGTAGACAAAAACAAAGAGAACTACATGCACGCCCCTTCAAAAGTGTTCTGTTTTCCAACACTAACAAGATGCAAAATGAAAACAATTGAAATGAAATTGCCTGGATTCCCCTGAATACGGATTTTTGTTTAACACTGTGTTTGAGTGACTTCTCTATTAGTTTCAGATGTGCTGCTTTCCTGTTAAAAAAATACTTCGGTTAAAAAAAAGTAAAACCAAATTAGCTGCTGTCCCATTGCAAGAAAAGGCATGGATATCATAATGGAAAACATAAAAGCTGCCCAAATAGCTTACCAGTGGATTCGTGATGTTGAGTGAGGGGGAAATTCCACCCTCTAACGCTTGCAAAGATTTTGCAGTTAGCTGCAGATCTTACTTAAGTTCTGTTCTTAGAAAGGAAATGGGAGTTGAAAGCACAGCAAGGCATCTGTTCAGCACTTACTGTGAAACATGGGGCTTACTTCTCTACCTGCAACAGAGAGCTGGTGAGCTGCTGCTTCTGCCCTGTCTGTCTGCATCAGTATCACTTGCTTTTAGTGCAGAAGTGAGCATTGAGAGCCACTGCTTGGAAGCCCTTGGCCATAAAGTACAGAAGCTTAACTTTGGCTATGAGCTTCTCAGCGTCTCAAACCAGTGCTACGTCAGTGTGGACATTTTTAAATAGTTCCAGAAAACGTTATGTTTAATCAGTATACCAGTATTAATTTTCATGAGAGCTGTTTTAACCTCGCTGTTAACTTGAAAATTGAGAAACTGGTTTTTGCCAGTTTTGTTTTTCAGTGTATGTACCTTTATATGTATCTACTTTATGTCAGTGTATACATTAATAATTGCTCTCAGAAAGGGAAACCCTTTTTGAAACCATTAACACACTGTAGGCGTTCAGAGAAGTACCAAATGGATTACCAAGGGAAACAGTTTAAATTCCTCAAGTTGCCTTTTTTGGTGTTTTTTTTTTTTTCTTTGTAGGTGAACTAGCAGCTAGGATCTGCTAAGAGAAACAAGGTAGCATGACAAACCTACAGGCCACTAGAGGTCACTGTTTGGTAATCAACTTCTAATGAACCAGAACCGTCGGGAAAGCCAATAAATTACGCTGTGGATTTTTCTAATTATGAATTCCTATTTAATCATTCAATGACAAGTTAACTGTGGCAGTGGTTCTATGTACTTTGCATACACAGTTATGTTAATGTACTATTATATTTCTTAGGATGGAGGTCCTCCATCATTAGAGCAGTTCATTACAAAGACTCTCTTATCTAATCATAATTACTGATTATGAGGAATAATTAACTTTGTTACCCTCTTGATTCTGTTCATAGGCAAAATGCAGTCTTTTTTATTTTCTTTCTTTTATGGAAGACCAGGGCACGTGTTGACTTTTGATGCCTTTAAATAAAAAAGGTTAATTTGGTTTTGTGCAAAATTTCTTAAGTTGTAGCACTGGAATTGTTACAATTAGTTGTCAAAAAAATAGAAAATAAAAAATTAATTATTTTATAGCAAGTTTCTTTAAGTTGATGTTTCATACAGTTAAATGTGAAAATGTGCTTTCTTTCATGAAAACGCAGCATTTGGAGCATGTAAAGATTGGTAAATTTAAACCATATGATTGCATATTTGTCCTTCCTGAAACAATAAAAGTAATAATATAAATAGCATCTCTTTTTAAAAATATTTCCATATTAAACTTAGAATTAGTGTGATGTAAAGAAGTATGACTCGTAATTAAATTATGGGGCTTGAATTCATTGGGTTAGAGTCATTAAATAAATTTGAGAACATCGAATGGTACATTACATTTTAGGCTGGAGGGCAATGCTAAATCTAGTTCTATGGAAGATACGTATTTTCTATTTTGCAAAGAGGTAATAATAGAATTATGTGCAGAGGATTCCTTAACAGGACATAGATACGAGAACAGCTTTAAAAATAAAAACCGAAAAGATGCCGTAAATGGAAGGTCTGGATCATTCCAATTTCATTTGCTCTTCTAGTGGATGTCATCTTGCATTTTCTACTTTGTTTTTTTAGTGCGGAATAAAAGTTCTAGAATTAACCAGAGATATACTCAAAGTAGGCAGCAGAAAATGCTTTGTTACTCTATGGTTATAAAATTAGACTTGCTTGAAAATAAACAAATATTTTAAAGGAGAAACTGAAAGGTGATATATGGGTTCTTTACAGTATCCTGCCATAAGATTCAGTGACAGAGTGGCTGCTGAAAGGCTCAGCACTGCAGCCATGCACTGATAGTGGCTCACCTGATGGAAAAAATCCTTGGTCCTCGTATCAGGCATAGCACTTTAAGGGGAAAAAAGCCAAAAGTTGTTTCAAAAATGTTCAATGCAGTCTTCAGTCCTGTTATTTTTTAACTGTTTCTTTCCAATTTCAGTTGGTAAAACCTTAACACTTGTCCAGTCATAGAGTGTACCTGAAGTAGGTAAAATTAGAACTCTGGGTTGGGCAACTCTCTAGCAGAAAATATCTTATACTTTTAAAATAACATCTAGCCCTTCTTTTTGTCTATATCTTGCTAACTCTTGCTCAGAATTTCATTAGATTGATGCTGTTAGACACTAGATACATTTTGTAAATGTAAATGGGACTCCTACTGCTTGGGGTTGCATAGCTACATCTTCAACTCTTAGATAAACCAGAAATGCTGAAGGCTAGGTCTGCTGTGCTCTTCCACTGCCATTTTAATGGGTTTTTGTTGTTGTTATTGTTTTTACATTTTTTGCTATGTTTTTATTATGTGATAAGAAAGGATTAATGAATGGATCAACAGAAGTTTATCTGCATGACTTTGCACTTCTGCAGCTGGCTTTCTTAAAAGGAAACCTTTTATTAAGCAGAGCATTTGAACCTATGCCTGTGGAGCAGTGCAGTTTAAATGCATACCTCAGTGTGATTTAATTTTCTTTTTTTCTTAGCAATGTGCTTAATACCTTCTTAATTTAAAAAGAGAAAAGAAAAATGTTGCTGTGTTTTGTTGTTTTGGGGAGCTAATCTGAGAGTAACTTAGTAAAGAAAAGTATAATGGGCAAAAGTGTTTTTTTGTTTTCGTAAAATGGAAATAATACCTTGTTACAGTAGTACTGATACTAGAGAAATATGTAAAAAAATAATATTTCCTGGTTTATTCTTCCTTCATAAAGTCCTCATTGTGCTATTAACAAGTGGGGTTCTGGCTGTAGTGTATCTGTTCCACAGTGATGTGTAAACATATTTGCATTTTGTTGTGGAGTTGAAGTATTATACATGAGTGTTTTGTGATTTCTAGATAGAGAAATTCAAGTTAAGCCAGCAAAATCTGCAAAGGTGGTGCCTTATGGCTAACTGCTTTCTGTAATTTACAGGGCTCAGCAATTTTGGCCAAGCATCTCTTTTTGTTGCTCACAAACTCGCACAGCAGCTATATAGTGCTCAGTTGAGGCAGGTGAGATAGAAAGCTGTGATGCCAAGGTGGAATTCTGCTTCTGCTTGTGGCCTTTGCTGTCCCACACAAACCTTAAGGTTATGTGGTGATTTGGTTTTTCTTGTTTTTCATTTTGATATTGCTTGTGGATCTTGGCTAGAGCAGATAGAATTGCTCTTCTCCTATT
The DNA here is from genome assembly GCF_038088225.1 of Cyrtonyx montezumae. NCBI lineage: Eukaryota > Metazoa > Chordata > Aves > Galliformes > Odontophoridae > Cyrtonyx > Cyrtonyx montezumae. The sequence continues at coordinate 111,292,789 of NW_027072089.1, forward strand.
TTACATGGGACACTGCAAATGCTCATCTCTTTCAGATTTTTCTCATATTGTTCCAGAACAGTCTATTTTTTAGCTGCCTATCTTCTGTACAGTGTGGAAGATTCTGAAGAAAGTGGAGTTATGGAGCCCTCAGTGTATGTTGAATTTGAGGCTCTGTCACCTTTCTAATACTAGACATAAAATATTCTTGTTTTTGCAATACATGATTGAGAAGTTCTTTTTTTTCTAGGATGTGGTGCATAATCCAGCCAGCATGGGAATTGTGCTGGAGCCTATCTGCTGAAAATCAGCTGTGTGGAGGGATAGCACTGGCCCACATGGTTGAGAAACGGTGTGCATGTTCATGTTTCAGTTTCAGGTCTTCACTAAAGCCCTAAAACTTATATCACTGGTGCTGACCAAGAAGATTGTGAGTTATTTTCTGTGTTTATTTTGTATGTATACTGTGCCTACTCAGAACACAGCTATGGTTAACCAGATAGCTTAGTGCCATGAGCTTTACATTTGGACTATCCCAAAGTCTGACTGGAACATTTGGCTTATGAGATACCTAGAACATACTGCTTCAGTTGTGCACTGTTCTTGCTGCTGTTGGGATAAAAACTAAAATACTTACTTTGAACTGTGCTAAACCCTATTCAGTTAGTCCAGGACAGTATATGCCTGCAGTTGTCGTTAAGTTTTAATATTTCTGTATAGGCCTGCAGCCCTGAGATTTAGACTGCGCATGTGGATGTTGAGGAGCAGCTAACTCTGGTACTCCAGCAGCTACACTCAAGGGCTTTTCCTGTTCTCTAGGGCTTTTTATGGTGAGGTATGGATTAAAGAGAGGCAATATGAGAGATGACTGGCATGAACTGCTGCTCAAAAATATTTTTGATGCAGTACTTTGGGTATTAAAAATAAGCTGCTAATTTAATCCATTGTGCTTTCATCCTTTCTTATTGCAATGCTGTGAGCCATTTTCCTCGTAACTTTCCAGGTGCGCTGCTATTTCACTTTGCCATTACAGTAACTAAACACGGTGCTGCCAACAGAACAGTCTCATCAGGCCTTTCTTTCAGACTGTACTTTGTTGACAAGGTTAAAGCACCTTCTGTGTTCATTTGTCTGTAGCAAGTTATTTTCTTTGGCTAATCATTTTGGAGGTGTCATTTGCTACTGAATACCATCTCATATTTTTTTCTGGTGCATTTGCTTCATATTAAGCCTCTTTAACAATAGCTTCTACTCAGTTTTTGCATGATTTATTGGGAGAACATATTGTTTTCTGTGTTTTGGCATCCTTCTGTAATACATCTAATTCAGATGGAAGATTTTTATGCTAGTGTCCATGGCCAAGTTCATGCACTAATCCCTGTAGAATTCTACTCAGTGCTTCCTCTAAAAGCATAAAGCTTCTCATTACCATTTTGTCTTTTTTATTAATTATTTCTTTATCTTTCCCTCTACACTGTCTTCCTGATGACATTTACGTATTTTTTTCTCTGCCACTGTAACATATGTATGTTCCTGCTGTTCACATGCATGTATCCTCATGATCCGTGGCAATCCCTCAGCATGTTCCCGCAATGCCCCTGTGGGTCCTTGTATGTACACCAATGCCTCTCAGGTTGTCACGCGGGACGGGTGAGGTTAGTGTTGGCTTTTGTCTTTGTATGGCATCTAGCAAAATATCACCAACCACAAGTGCTAGAGAAAGGGTATTAAAAGTATGCACAGCCCCATCTGCGGTCTCCATATTATTCTAGGAGGCAAAATGTGTTCAGTTACTCCCTCTCACGCTGGGCTCTCCAGAACAGGTAGCATATTGCTCACCTCTCTCTCATCTTTCTTTCAGTCTGTGCCACTGTTATGAAAATAGCTGCATCGAGCATTAGTGCTGATGCTCACAGCCTGACCCACTCCTCGCTCTTTCCTGTGCTTGTGGGAGGCAGGGGTGGAGGAGGAGGAGGGAATTATTATTCTGCTGCTGACACAGGGAGAATGAGAGGGGCTTGATGCAACAGAAGATTATGTTCCCTGAGGATAAACAAACAGAAGGAGATAAATTAGGAGAGAGGATAATCCTGTTAATATGTGCATTCCTTAATTCTGATTCAGTTTTTCAAAATGTACAATTTCAGAGAGGTTAGAGATTTAATTAGTACCTGTAAACCACCTCTTGATGTTTGCCTTATAGGTTGAGGAGTGATACTTTGAGTTGGCATTTGAGAAGCACAAATCCACCCGTAAACAGGAATTGTGCGTTGTGTTATGAATATCGCATGAGGGAGAAATAATAGCATGCACATCATCATTCCTTCCTCAATTAAATAAATAAACTTTTGTTTGCTAGACTTTTTCAAAATACTGTTCGTTTGGAATTCAGGGCAGCTTATTCCTTGCAGTCTTCTGTTGCTTTTTCAGCAGAAGCTGGGCCATTGTGATATTTATCTGAATTCAAACAAGGCTAATTAAAAGAGCTGCTGACAGTTGTTGTGATCTGACTTTGACTGGAGCTTGATGGTCATTATGGGTAAATAATGAACCAGGTCTGCAAATGTAGCAGCTGCCAACTTGGGATAGAAGAACAGCTATTGCGTCCAATTTAAGGATCTATCGACCGCTTCCCTTCTCCCTGCAGATCTTCTTCCGAGCAGAAAACTAATGTTTTCTACTGCTTTGTTTTGTGGTTTCAGCTATTTCTGATATAGACTATAATTTCCTCTTAAATATTTAACCTAGTCCATTATTAGCTTTCTGAGTTAACAACTTTTCCATGGGGCTTTCTTTGTGTTTTTATTGTTTCGGTTTTTTAGGGTGTTTTTTTTTTCCCAGTTTGTTTTTATGTACAATGTAAGTGCTTAAATAATTATGATAATGTGTATTTAATTTGCCTGTTGCTGCAGAATAAAAACCAACTAGTTTTTTTTTCTTTGCACAGCCATAATTTTGCAGATTTTATAATTGGATGATGCTGTAAAAGCAATGCATCTACTTCCTCAAGCGTGCTTTTTCTCCTGGAGTTGCACTGCGCTCTCGTTGTATAAATCTTCAAAGCACTGACCTGAACCTCCATTTCCATTTTTGTTCAAACATCAGTAGTTCATGAGGTATGGTGGTGCAAGGCTCTATTCATCAGAAGAGCGAGGTAGCAATGGCTTTCATTAAGGCATAATTCCAAGTATGCTGTCGCTTCATCATGAGCTTTGCCTTGTCCCATTAGCAAGCAAAACCAGTGCGTGCAAGGGAAAATGGCGAATTTTAATAATAAATTAAATTAACTTTCTGCTAGAATCCCTGCCATCATAAATGCAGAATGGACATGTAAAAGTCACTGTGGAATTTTATATCCACAAGAACTTCCCATTTGCCCAGCTGCCACGCGAAGAGGCGGCCGTGCATTATGTAAAATGTAGGAACGTGCTCGTGCACGGCGCATAATGCCGCACAACTCAGGGTCTTGCTGGGAAGAAATGATCCCAAGCGTGCCCCTAAAAGACAAGCTCTGTGCTCTGGGATATAATGATGAAAAATTGCCCGTTTATTCGTGCCTTTGTGTTTCAGGAAAAACCAAACTTTGGGTTGTTGGCGGAGGGGCTTTGTGAGCGTGTGGTGCTCCGGTTGCGTGAGGCCGGGGTTACGTGCTGCTGGTCCCAGCTACACCGGATCGCCCCCAGCATGTGCGGAGCCATCCGTCTGTGTCACCCGCACCCCAGAGGACATCTGACATGGGCTAAGGAACAGAAACTGTGATCACTTACAAATCAAACATGGCACGCTCTAAACCGATTGTGCACGGCAATCTTTTCGAGAAAGGACAACTAATTGAACATGATAAAGTGTAAAGTTAATTAACACCCTTAAATTTGTTGATTACTTTCACGGGATTATATTGTTCGTTGAGTAGCAGCTTTCTGTCCCAGCTGTCGCCTTTTTAGCGAATGTCTCTGGTAAACAATAGAGACACCATAACAAGTCGTAAATGGTCCCTGTGACAGCAGCCCCTTGTGAGGCTGCATCTGTAGAAAATGATTAGAACAATTGCATTTTAAAGACGGCTCACATCGCAGTCCGGTCCCATCGGCCCTCTTCTTTATCTCTGGTGATGGCAGACTGGTTAAAACATTTAAGTTCTTTGGAGCAAATTAAGTGATTTACTGTGTTTCGGTTCTACAGCAGTAGAATAGCTTCATAGCTCTACCTTTGATGCCCATTTTTGTAATAGGGAATGAAACGCAATCCCTCGGAGCGATGGGGGGTTTTTCTTCTGTGTTTTTGTTTGTTGTTTTTTTTTTAATTATCTGAGGTTGGTTTGTTTACTCATTTCCTAGAAATAGATTAAGTCTGTCACACTTTGTCTATGAAGTGACTAGGAGAGAATGATGTTCTATTTATATTTTATAAATTTATTGCTTTATTTCCAGGAAGGATTCAGCAGGATGTTGCCTATACATGTTGGTTGCCTTTACCTGCTGTTGCCTTCTAGTTGGTTTTGGACTTATACAAAACAATAGATACCGTTCTGGTTAATCTTTCCTTGTGTATTTTGGTTTAACTTTTAGTGAGTTGGAAAAGCCAAAACATTTTTTGTGAGCTGGCAGGTACTTAAAAGGCACTGCTTTGCACTTAGGAGCACGTACACACATACACAGATGCAGGCTGTGAAGAAGGAGAACAATCATGACAAGAAACTGCTTGTTTAGGGAAACTATAGTCACTTAGGTTACAGTTTTGTAAAAATATTGGGATAAAGAACCAGTGTTCCATCACACATACACAAACGCTTGAAGGTACAACATTGTACAACAGGAGAGAGCATTCAAACCCTAACACTTTAATTTTTCTTGTTGATTTTTATATCTGTTTTGGGTCGTAAGCCAGTTGCTGTCTTGCTCAGTAGGCTGTGTGTTGAATAGGTCACCATCAAAATGGAAGTTTGCCTTCTGAGCTTCTTTGTGTTACAACCCCTGTCCTTACCTTGTCCGAAGCAGCTAGGTGCTGCATCATTCATGTTCAGTTTTAATTTTTCTTCTCAACTTTGCCAACAGCAGAAGTTCTTATCTGCAGGTGCAACACAACAGTGATTTAAATATTTTTGCATAAGGGAGTGCTTGGGTGCTTTGTGTATTCAGCAGTGTAGCTGTAATCCTCATCTAATGCACAGCCCTACAGTGCCACTTTGATTTAACTTGGCTGTGCCCTCCTCTTATGGAAATGTAACACAACGGAAACTAGAAGCAGATACATTCATGTAACGTCTTTATGTTAACTTTCTTTTTCTATCAATTTCTATTCTTCATAATAAGCAAACTGCTTGCAGATAAACTCCTTTAACTGATGTAGCTCTAGGGTAGGACTACAGTTTGTTTTTGGAGCTGGAGGCATCTGTTGCAAATTACAAGACTGTTTCCCAGGTACTAAATATTGCAGGAGCTGTGATCAGCAAGAAAAAGAGGATATGGAAGTGCTGGGTGGCTGCAGAACCTATAGGCTGCCTGGCTGGGAGCCTAAAATTTGAGATTATCTGACTCCGGACTGTCTCAGGACAGCTGTGGCCATTTGCTGCCGTCATATGAGGGCCCCTAAGCCTCCATTCACTTTTTCATACAAAACTGTGAAGCTAGGAGCTGCTCTATGTCAGATTCACTGGGCAGACTCAGGGCACTCAGTAAGAACCACATGCAACCCTTGCCCTCCAAGTGACTCAGGCAGATGTGACAGGATGTTTTAAGGAGCAGCTCTGTATTTACCTGTTCTCATTACAAGGCACTAATCTTCCAGACTTTGTCCAGAACTTTTTGGTACCCAAGTGGAAAGCCTCTATCTAGGTGGGTATGAGTTTTTCAGGGCTACTCTAGAACTTCTCACTGTGCTTTTTTCCCAGATTCTTTTTTTTTTTTGGTATGTGTGCGTGTGTGCCCCTCCCACTAGCTAGCTCTCTTATCTGAAAACCTGTTCCTGTCAATTTAAATCTCTGGGAAACACTCTGATAGTCTTATGATTTACTGACTCAGAGTTGAGCTACTCTGTGCAATCTGCTGGCGTGACCTCCTTAGAGAATTCTGCATACGGGCTGGGGGACTCTCACAGAGAGGCCGAGCACTGGGCTGCAGCCATGGGCTCCTGCAGCCCTGCCTTGCAGAGGAGGAGGTCTTGCACGTGCTGCTCGCAAAGACAGTTTCTCAGAAAGTGCCCCCTGAGGACAAGAAGAAGCTCTCTATATTTTGGAAAGAACAAATAGATCCTGAATATGGACTTTTGACCCGGCACAGTACACAGAGTACTGGTTTAGGTGGTAATAAATCTTGTAGAAGTCAAAAAGTGAAAAGTAATCATGAGCTTTGTTTTTTATAACATTGAGCTGCTTTGCTTTCTCCCTTGCTCTCTTCAGTCTTAGAAACTGAGAACAACTTCACCGGCCTGTGTTGCTCTTGTGGAATCTGTGATTTCTGAAATAAAAATCTTGTCTAGTGCCTTTTTATTTCTATTTTTAGCTGAAGTTACAGATCTTGTACTCCTCCCTGCCAAAACTTGCTGAAATTACCAATGTTCTAGATTTGCTGTATTGCTTCTTTAATTCTGATAAAAGAGCTAGTAGTTGGCAAGGGCATTTGATGATAAAATTTAGCGTGAAGTACATAACCCTTTGTTTTTAAAATCAGAATTTTCCAAGCCTGCTGTATTATACGACAAATTGTTCTTTTTTTTTCCTAGTTAGCTAATTTATTTTTTCTACTTGAAATGTAAGTGTTTGAACAAGTGAGAGAGTGCAGCTGTCAGAAGATTAACCAGCTGAAAACTATTGTCAGCATTAATTTTGCTCTAATAAATGACTCTCTGAAGCTATTTAGCAGTCTGTAATCTAGATACAAGGCTATTGACCTATGATGGATAGTACTGGATTTTGTTTGTAAGCTTTGACTTAAATTGTCTACTTAATTTGCTGCAGGTCAGATCACAGGATTAGTGGTAAAGGCCATTATGTGGTTTGAATAAAAATAGCTGGAGGAATGGAATGAAAATCATTGTGTTTATTAATGTAGCAATCTTTGCGGTCATGTACATAGTAAATTGGTAGCCAACAAGATGACAATGACCTGTTTGTGTTAGTTCTAAATCTAGGCTTTGCTCCTTGCCAAGTTGTTGGGATTTGCCACATGAGCTGTCTGGGGAGGAGTTGCTCCAGTGAGATAAAGGATTGGCTGCAGATAGACTGCCTCAGCAAGAGCAGGATAGTCTTTACCATTGTCAGTATTTCAGTACGGCAGTGTTTTTCTAGGAGCAGCGTGTTTTGTACATATCAGCTGAAAGCTTTGGGTCTGTGTTTTTCCTAACAATCCAGTTTGGGACTCCTCACTACTGGAGTGAGTCTAGCTAAGGGCCACTAAGCTGCTGAAGGTACTGAAGCACCTTTCATGTGAGGAGAGGCTTGGAGAAGTGAAGGCTCAGGAGGGACCTTATCCAGGAATAGAAATATCTAATGAAAGAGTGGGAGCCTGCTCTTTCTTAACTGTATGAATACAAAGGGTAATGGGTGCAAACAAAAATGCATGAAATTCCTTTTTAGCAGTGTGTTTTCATTTGTCGCTACACAACATCTAGCTCAGTGCAGGGTGCTTCACTTACACTCTTGAAACAACTTCAATATAAGGATTATTATGGTTATGATGGTAGCTAGTTGGTGAAAAAGAATTGCGAATAATAGCTAAAGAGCAGTTTGTCTTCTGTAGAAGCAGAATGATTCACCCCATTTTATTTGGATGTTCAGTTCGCAGGACTAGTTTTATTTCAAATTAACTAGTTTTATTTCAAATACTAAAACTAGTGTTTTATTTGAAAGTGGAATGCAATCTGTAGCTGTATATCCTGAAAGGTCAAAGCTTGATCCATGACACAGAAAATTTATACTGGTTATTCTTGCTGAAATGCAAAATAGAGGGGAAACTGATGTGTTAATTAGTTTGGGGTAAATTTTCCTAGTAGTTCTACCAATTAAATCTGTTGGTGAGGAGATCAACATTATATGAGTAATTTGTATTAGAATTAAGCTTCTTTTAAGGAGAAATATCACATGGAATTTTTCTTTTTTTTTTTCTTTTTTTTTTTTTTGTGCTTAAGAAGAGTATAATTAAGCACTGTGGAGTGTTCTTACTGACCCATCATAAAAGGTTGGATAGATTTTTTGGAATAAAACTGGGAATAGTGTGTTTGTATGTTCTGTGCCTGTCAGTTGTTTTACGCTGGTTTTGTGTAATTCTTTGTTTGCATAAGTGTAATGTTTATTCATAGAAAGCTTATATAAAGTTTCTGAAACGTAGTAGAACTTTTCTTCAGATTAGAAACATGATGAACTGCAAAAGTTCAGAAGGCAAGCAGTAGGTTTTCCATGTCTATGACTTTCAGTAGTTCAGTTATCAATCAGCAAGCATTGCTAAAACTTATCCCTGAGTTTGAAGAAGCTGATAAAACCAGAGTTAACTTTGAGCAATTGTTTGTGAATAGTCATGTTTGAAGAGCAGTTTGGGAAAAGATATTTTACGTAAGGATTCAGTTACAATGAATTTTATGGGGTGCAAATTCACAGGAAGGATTGGTTGTTTCCTCATGTGAAATTATGAAGAGTCACATTGACAGTTTTCTGTAATTCTTATGAATTGTTTATTTGCCAAAATTGCTGAAGGTACAGCCTTCCTCAAGGTGGCTTTATCTTCTCAAGTGTTTTGAGAATTAAGCTATATGATTCTGTAAGTACTCAGACTATATAGAGTTATTAAATGCATGCATTTTACAATATTGGACCCTTACATCACATGAAGTTGTTAAGACTTCTAAAAAGTACTGGTGTTAAATCCAGTGTTGTCTTGATTCAGGTGTTGGAGCTGCTCGAGCTGGAAACCTTACTTTCATGGTTGGTGGAATGGAACAGGAGTTTGATGCTGCCAAAGAGTTGCTAATATGCATGGGTTCCAATGTGGTCTACTGTGGAGAGGTTGGAACTGGACAGGTAACCCTGAGGCATTACGAGTTATCTCAGACTTCTATTTCGACTGCTTTATTTTTCTTGAATGATATTCACTCCTCTATTCCAAAATGAAATGCCTTGTATTATGTTTTCTCACTTCAACCATGTATTTATAAAGCACCTTTCTACAGTATGTTGTGTAGCTTAGCACCAGAACATCTGACCTGGTGCTTTTTCACACTGGCTTGTTGCATTATACTTCTTAAACAATACAGATTTTTATTTTATTTCTTCTAAGTATAGATTTACTGAATGTTCTGAATGATAAAGAGCACCCACATGACACGTATACTAGCTGAGCTACTGTACTAAGAAAAAAAGATTTCCCTAATCTCTGAAGGAATTATAGGGCACCTTTCACTGATGTACTGTACTGCTGTACATTTATGCTTTCTGGTGCTACCTTTAGAGAAGATCTGTCTGAGCATATTTAATCAAAACTATCCCCGATTTAGCTGAAGAAGATTCTTGTGTATTACTTATGTATAAATGTAATGCATTTTCATTAGAAAATGCAAAAACTAATAGACTGATAAACTTATTTTCAGGCTGCAAAGATTTGCAACAACATGCTTTTGGCCATCAGTATGATTGGAACTGCTGAGACTATGAATCTTGGAATCAGGTTTGTTTGATTTTTGTATTGGATTGAAGGTGCTTTTTCTGCATTAACAGTCTTGTGTTTTAGAGTTGACTCTCACTGACACAATGATAACTGTATGACATAGGAAATCTTTTGCCAGAAATTTAAAAGCCATTAACATGGTAAAGGTATTATTTAACTAAGGTAGGGCTCTTCAGAACAGGAGTATTCTCTTGTACTGGCTGTATAGGTTGTTACATTCTGCATCTGAAGATAAGACTTTATTTATTCTGTTGAGTGCTCTGTACATTAATGTTTGTCTTACATTACATACATAGGGAGTAATATAGAGATAGCTATCAGATTTTAAGCTGATGTGCAGCATATTCTGAATACTATTCTCTCTTATGTCTCATGTTGACTTTGTTTACTTTTATGTAATCTACCAAAATATATTGTAAAGTAGAAGTTCTAATGCAGTGTATGTATCAAATTGAGATCAATGCATAAAAAAAGAACTTTTCTGTCAGACTTTGTCACTGTGGTTCGACCTATTTGCCAAAACTAATGCTTTGTCAAAAAGCTGTGGAATGTCCCACTCTGCTCTTTTCAATGCTAAAAGCACCATTTAATTTCTAGCAGGTGATGCATTTGACTTGTAAGCTGCAGTATATTCAAACAAAATTATTTTTCCTTCCCAGTTGTAACTGATTTATTTTTCCTGCTGTGTTTGAAATTTTTCAGATGCAGTGAGTGCAAGTACCAGTTCAGTGTCACAGTATTTGAACCTTAAATTCTTGTGGCCAGATGTAAATATTTGCAAATTAATATGCACTTCTATGTTTGAAGAGATTATCTTAGAATTGTGTACGTTTTAAGGGCTCTTCATGATTTATTCATCTCGTGATTTCATCCTTCCAGTTGGTCTGCTAAAACTACAGATAGTGTAGATACTTATCAACTGGGTTTTAGACCCTGTGCTCATGTGGATCTCTTGCACTGTAAAAACAACAAGAGGGCATCAAATGCTTAAATAAATAGAAAAGAGCACCTACATGTGCACACATACACGAGGCAGTGTAATGGATTCACATTTCCTCTTAATTACCATATCAAGATGCAGTTGTTTTATTGAATTGCCCTTGTCTCAGATGTTAGACTATCTTGACCTATTAAGTTGTCATGTTGTAATTGAGATAAAAGAGGAATTTGCTTTGCATCAGTGCTAATTGGTTTATCAATATCCTGTACCATTTACATTTTAAAATTGAGAGTCTGCAAGATACAGAGGCGCGTCTGTATCAAGCCATAATACAAACAGTGGCATTGTATACAACTATTGTAATTCAGCATGGTGTAAAGCTTTCATCAGGGTCTGATTTAAGTCATACTTCACTTAATAAAGCATAAGCAACTGATTTTTCATTAATTTTTTGTCTGTATTTGTAGGAATTACTATGTTTAAAATTAAAAATAGAATAAAATCATAAGGTTTGGAACACAGGTATTCTGGGCATGTAATTTGTGCACAGGATAAATGGATGCCTGCAGCCACTGTAACGAGACTTTCAGAATTTTCATTTTTCATTTTATTGTTTTCCATTGAAAACTTTGGCTGAATTTGTATTCAGTATTTGTGAGCAAAAATCCACTATTGAGGTGATTAATAATATACTAACCTTTCTTGCTTACAACGATGACAGTCAAGAAGGAACTGTAGTTACTGTGTAAGAAACCTGCTGATTGTTACCTGAATAACATAAAGAACAGAAACCTCATGCAGTTTTCAACTACATGAGATTAAGACATAGGCAGTAATGTAAAGCAATTAAGGACCCTTGCATTGATTTTAATGTGCTGTGAATTATATCCTGGAGATGACTTTTGCATATAAGTAGAACAAGAGCTTTCCAATCTTGGTGCATTCCAATCTAACATACAAGTTACAATTTTCTAATTGCTAAAAGTTTTCAATTTTTATTAAATAGGTTAGTTATTTGTTGTTGTTTTTTTTTTCTTCAAATTTTAAGCTGAAAGGACAGGTTGACTACCTAATGAGAAATGGTTTGTCTACCTGCAGGGAGCTGGAAGATGAAGTGATAAAGAAAGTCTGACTTGAACTGATAACGGTAAAGGACTCTGGCAATCTAAAAATACCCTCATAGCAGAAACAATGGAGCTTATACATATTTTCAACTTCTAGATAGAATATAAAATCTTTGTGTCATGCATCATGTATATTTGTATTATTTAAGTCTTGAATTTTAAGGACTTTGGATAATCAGTTATTCAAAATATTACTGAGTGATTTAGATGCAACCAGAAAGTCAGATTATATTACCTTTGAGAAATCAGTATGTTCTTTCTTCAAAACAGCGTGGCATTATGCTATTAATAAACCACTTCTCTATTGTTTTCATTAACCCTGTGACCAAAATTTTCACTTTTGTCATTTCAGATTTTTAAATTACGTCTCTTATTCTTTTATTCCTATTTGAAATTACAGATTTTTGCCATACTTCAGTGTAAGTAGCAAACAGAATATTGTCAGGAGGAAGGAAAATTAGTGTTAAGAAGCAAAAAATTGCCAATAAGCTCCCAGAAACACAGGCAGTGTTGCTGCAGAATTGCTTCTTGTATATATGCTTGCTTTTATACGTTACTCAACATCATCTTCCTTTACTAATGAAGATGTCCACTTTCATTGGAAGTTATTGGACTTGGATTCCATAAGTAATATTAAAAAAAATTCAGTCTGAGGCCTGACCAATGAAATACCTTTTTTATTTTTTCCACTAATTTAATGATGCTTTATTAATGTTGCCATTAAAAATTATTGAAGGCATTGAAGGCAGGCATTCTGGAAATGACTTTACATTTTCATTTGAATTATTATTTTTTTAGCCTGATAGTGAAACTCCTCAGTAGAAAAATATCTCATAAGTAGATTTTTCTATATTGTTTTATGGATAATAGAATCATAGAATTGCGTAGGTTGGAAAAGACCCTCAAGACCATCAAGTCCAACCACAACCTGACCATACTGCCCTAACTGATAATAACCCACCGCTAAATTGTGTCCAGCATCACATCCAGTTTTCAAACACATTAAGTAATGCGCGTATCTGAAAATGCTGATGTGAATTATGGTGTCAAATCAATACACAGAATATGTGTAAGCTTCACAAACAAGAAATAAAAACATTTGTTGATACTATCCACAGCCAGAGACAACTACTTTTCTTTTTCTCATCTCAACATCAGTAACTTACTGAGCTCTAAGTTCCCTTGTAATGATGTCTAATACTAGGAAAGCAAAGCTTGGGAGTGATGATGCTGAGATTATGCTTGGATCACACAGAAGCTGCTGCTTGTCAAGCAGTGCTCGGTCCCTTCAGAGACCCAAGGAAGGGTTTCTCTGCTGACACAAGATGGTACAAGGTAGTTTAATAGGCTTGGGATATAAAGGACCATGACAGCACTAAGTGGTCTTGGGCCCTGGAGAATCACTGTTGGGCTTCTAACAGCAGAGGAAGTCTTCTCTTCTAGAAGGAACTACTGTGGTACCCAGATATGTGTCAAAGACTGCAGTTTCCTTGGCAATTTTACTGTATATTAGTTTGTGTCTCTTTGCTTTTTTTAGATCTGTAAAGTGCAAAAACAATGAAAGAATTTTGCCCTCTGTTGCTAAGCCTCCAGATCTGGTTTCTGTAAGCACCTCTGGGCCGTAGATGAGAAATGGGAGCAGAAATGGGAGTCAGCAGCGTACTGAGCCTGTGTGCCAGCCTGAGGCATGTAGCCCTAAGCGCATCCCCATTGCAGATTTTAGAAAGGCATTAAAAAGGAGTTCCTCTGAGAACTCTGTCTCTGCTGTCTTCAGCTAAGTCTTCTAATGACACTTCAGAGCACTTAACTTGTTTAAAATGCCCATAGCACAGTCATTTTTAGCTGTGGTAGAAAAGACATAAAGTTCTGTTTGAATGTTTTGCGACTTCATTTGATATTTATACAAAGCACCTTGAGATGTGAATCTCTCAGCAGTTCAGCTGCTTCAGTTGCTACACCATAAAAATGAGACCAGGGCATTTTTTTTTTACTTTTCTATGAAATGCCTTGTGAGTTTATCTTTCTGTTCCTGGCCTAACTCTTGGAGGAATGTGTGAAAAATGCAGTATATTATTTTGTCAATGCTCAGTAAAACTTGAATTTTGAGCAGTGACTCAAAGGGATCCTTCTTGAACCATTTTTGTGTGGGTGCTTATTGCTTAGCTCCTGCTGTTCATTTCATTAGGAATGTTACTGAAGAAACCGTAATTTGAGGCAACGAGTTGTTTCTGTTCTCTGTTAGAGAACAGAATAATACGTGGACTTCTTTTCTGCTTATAAGGGAAAATAATGTTTTGGTAATTGTAAATTCACACGCGCACGCACAAGCTCTTGCCACATCCAATGGCAAGTTGTTATGGGGACTGGCAGACTGTCATCATTTTGATAGCTTGAGCAGTATATCTCCTGAACAGCAATGGAGCTCTTATGCAGAGAGTATCATATGTTCCCAGCCAATTTACAGGGAAACAGCAATAACATTTTATCATGGTTGAGAGCCCAGTAGCTGCTTCCTATTAAACTTGCCCTTTCAGATACCTGTCTCGGATTAATTTGTTGATTTCAAATGGAAACTCAGTCTTCTCCACTGAAGCATGACTTTCTAGGATAGACTCTCACTGAATGACAATTACTGTATATTCTAGCTAGTTTCAGACCATTACAAGCCTTGGGCACAGTGGAAGACAGAGGACTTCTTCAGTAACTGATTTTAATATGTCTAATTTTAACTGTCAGTTATATATGCACCACTGGATGAATCCTCAGAAAGATGAAATGCAAAGCACTTCTAACTTGCTCTTATTAATGATACACTTGCTGCAAAGGAGAAAAAAAAATAGGTTCAGGTCTCCTGTAGAGAATCTGCATGGTGTTTTAAGAGCAGCGGAGTTTGAAGGAGCGGGGATTTAAAGTGACGCTGTCTGCCTCTCTCCTTTGCTGGAGCAAAAATATGCCAGATGTAGTGCAGGCGGTATTATACATATCTGTATGACACACAGCTATCTTTTAAAATCTGTTTTCACAGAGAGGCAGTTGGTACACTGTGAGGAGAGCATTTTTGGGAGGGGTTGCATGCATTTGGAAATAATAGGTTCTCTGCCTTGCAAGTGTACTTGTAGCTGTAATTGCAGATCTCCACACGCAGCTAGATGTGGCACAAGCAGGCACTACACTGCTAAAAATACTGATCTTGGTGGAAGAACAATAAGGGAACAAACAAACCAAGAGATTTGTTTTGTCCAGAAAAGCAGTTTCTCTGTACTTGAAAGCTCAGGCATTGTCTGCTCCCAACACATTTGGGGTTTTTTGGTTGGTTGATTTGAGTCGGTTGTGTTTGGTTTTGGTATTTTTGGTGACAACAATTAAGGCCTTTCTTTTGAGAGGTTCTTGATGCAGGTCTTGATATGTTAAACAGGGTATAAGTACAATTAAAATACTGTGAAGACATTTTGGTACTGGAAAATACGTTTTTTAAAAAGAAATGGCGATTGAAAGCTTTCAGAGGGCTCCATTAAATGGGGAGGAGAATAAAGCCCGGTCCCAGGGGCTGGTGCAGCAAGTCATAAATAAGGCTGCACAGCAGTGATGCTAAAAAGGTACCTTTGCAGTACAGAAAGTGATCTTGCTTTGCATTAGGAAGACAGAATTGCAGAGACTTGTGCTGTTGTGGGAACAAGAAGCGTATAGCAGAGATCACTGCCAGAAACACCGTTTTTCAAATCTCAAAATCCTATTAGAATAAATAGACATAACTTTAGGAACTATTTCACTGATAATGAGATTTAATCACCTAAATATTAAAACCTAGAGCACTGCAGAGCCTGGAAGTAGCGTTAGAATTCCCATGGCTATGGAGATCTGCAAAAAGTCTGTGGTAAAATTTAATGTAAGGAGGCTTGACTTGTGTAAAGGCTAAAGCTCAGCTGGAATTTTGTGGGGAAGTTTATTATTTTTAACCTGTTTGCTTGTCCATGGCAAAGGGGGTTGTAATATACCTATTTTAAAATGTCCTTTTCTCATCTTCGATTGTTACTGGAAATAATTACCTTGATTTCTTTCTTGTATGACTGTAACTGAGCATTTGTACAGGACCAGATAAACTACTGTCGGTTATTGTAGGTATGAATGCAATTCATGTAAAATGTACATTTGCAACTTTCCATCAGCATTAATACAAATTCATAAAATGGTTAATCTTCTAAAATTAAAAATTAAAATAAAATGTTAAATTAAAATACCTCCACTCTACATTGAACAGCAGTTTGTGCCATCAGCTCTATTTTAAAACAAATGGAACCATTCTAGAACAAATGTTCTACTTGGACAAGCTTTGTTTTATCAGGATCAGTAACCTTACCAACAGTTGACCCAGAACTATAATGTATGTTTGTGAATAGATAGCATATGTCACAGTAAGAGGCAGACTTGCCTCATAAGCAAGACTGTATAACAAAGATTAAGTAACAGCAAAGCAAAATACAGATGTATACAATAGTAATATATATTTATTTTTTTTTTAAATGTATGCGGTTTGGTACTTGCTTCTTGTTTCTTTGCTTTGTTCAGATTTAGATAAAACAATTTTGATATGAAGAACAGGTGTGTGACCTAGTCACTGGCAGAACAGAATACCTTATGACAACTGGAAGGGAGCTGCACTTCGGAGAGGGCCTTTATTTTGCTCGCACTTTCAGAATTGCTAGGTTGAAGGCACTTTGCTTAGAGCAGAGGAAAAAAGCTCTGAAAACCTGCTGCTTAAACTGTGGATTGATGGTCTTTAATCTAAAATACAGCTCCACTACCCCCAATATCAATACTGTGTCATTTTTCATGGCTTATAGTAAAGGGAGAGAAATGATGGCAGAGTCCTAAAATATAAAACAAGTCACCCATATCTTGTGCATTTTGACATTAATACTTCTCTTCCTTGACCTTTGACAGATTAGGGCTTGACCCAAAGCTGCTGGCCAAAATTCTGAATATGAGCTCGGGTCGCTGTTGGTCAAGCGATACGTACAACCCTGTTCCTGGAGTGATGGAAGGAGTACCATCTGCTAATAATTATCAGGGTGGCTTTGGAACAACGCTCATGGCTAAGGTATGGGATACTTGCATGTAAAAGTATAGCTGCTTCTCTGGGCTTCTGGCAAGCATTCTTAGTGAAAATTTATGATTACAAGGAAATGTGTATGCATTGACAGAGGAGAACTCAACCTATTACTGTAGCTCTGAATTAATGAGTAGTGTAGGAGGCTTTCCTTCAATCTCCAGCCTCTTCCTAGCTATTCTTACTGCAGAGCCACTCAATGAGATGATATGCACTTTCACAGTTCTGACTTGCCCTAGAGCTGCTAATGGACTTGTGTGTATGGCAAGTGTTCAGCAAGTCTTTTAGGTGGCTTTTTGCTTGGCTACTCTGGAACTTAAAGCCTCAGCTCAATTTCAGGAAAATCCTGCTGACCAATTTAGTTGTCCATAATGGCGTAAGCATCTAAAACTTTTGGCCTAATCTCTTCCAGATACCTTATGCTGTGCTACCACGCATGGCCTCTAACATCCCTTTCCTTGCTGAGCCCGTTCCTAAGGTGTTTGCCTAAGATCATTTGGAATGCATAATGCAGACAGGTTTCAACCCACAGCTTCTGCAGACTGATTTTCTACAGGTGCCTGCACTGTACTGCGACCTCTCTTGAATTGTCATTGGTAGTGGCAAATGTAGTGCATCTTACAAGTAAAACTCAGTAATCTAAATTCCTTGTCTGCAAAGTGAAAGATCTGGGTTTTAGGTCTTTCTCAGCATAAAGAAGTTGTAACTTACAGCTGTCCCATCCCAGGAGGGTACATTTACTGCCATGCTCTTGGCTGTTCTAGGAAAAGCACTGTCCTGAGTCACTCTGTGGTCAGGAAAGCAAAGCTCTTGGAGGCCAGAGGAAAGTAGGCAAGGAGGTCAGTGCTGATGAGGACACAGTTGGAGGGAGGAACTGTAGGACGCTGACTTTTGAACTGTTTCTGCTTTTACACAATGATTTCCTAAGGTAAATTACAAAAACAGCCCTGGAAGAGAACTCTCATCTCATCCCTCGATGGTTGACGTGCAGTGTTTATGTATTGTTTATGTAACAACAGGCAGCAGCTTTCATTTCTTTGAGGGATGTGTAAAAATACTGGAAAGCAGCAGTTTTTATGTCATGTTCATATCACTGAACACAGGAGACAAGAAAACATTATTTAAATTACCCATTTATAAAATGCTTCATATTATGCATTTGAAGTTGGTCAGGGTTATTGATTAGAGATAAGCAACCTAATCCTGGCACTGCCTCAAAGCTGTTGTTTCCATCATGCACAGCTTTCAGAATCTGTTCTGCATTGTTTCACACTGTAGTCTCTGTTCTTGTGGCTCTAAACTGTTACTCCTGTTGAAAATAACCTCATAATACAAATGGGATGGGACATACTCCCTTCCCTTTTAACTTTCTGGATAAACAGTGAGATTTTTCCCTCTTCTGTTCTGCTGCTAAGAGGGACCTTTTCCTAAGATCTTCATTGGAGGAGCAACAGCTTGGCTTGTGCTTGTTGAAACTACCAGCCTTTGGTTAACGTATCATCAGTACATAAGAGGATTTTTAATTGCTCTTCACCTCTTCTGGTGCCTCTCCTCCCCATCTTATCTTTCTAGACAGCATATAGACTGCGTCAGTAGAACAAAGGACAATAAATTCCTTTTATGCCTCTTCAGTATAGGTGGAAAATTACTTAAATGAATAAAGACCGAGAGAAAGCTAATCACTTTTGTGATATATCATGGTGAAGTAGTGACTACTTTTAAGACACTTCTCCTTAGTTTGTCAAAGGACTTCTACGATCCCTTTCATCCTGGTATGTGATAAATCATATAGTTTATAAGTTGAGTTGGAGATTCTTCTCTAAAAACTACAAAGCATGCTTTTGCCACTGGCAAGAAGTAAAATCCAACTATATTCACATCATAGTTACTGATTAAATGTTGTCCTTGAATCCTGAGAAAATCAAGATTTATATCACATAGTATTCTTGACCAATTTCAGGACATCCTTTGTGCTTTATTCCAATGGCAGAGTTTCATTTACATCAACTACAAAATAAGTATAAAGAACCAGATATTTCTCCTGTGACCATTTTTTATGGGTCTTTGTAGTATTGTTGTTGTTCATTTTTACTTCTTTAAAATAAGTTGGCAACTGCCTTCTGAAAAAGAATCTGTTGGCCTATCCAAGCTGAGAAAAACTGAACCAAACTGTCGTTACAGTAAGACATCTGCAGGACTATATCAGCTTCAAAGAGTGTGAGAGAAGCCTTAAATTATGCTCTGATTTTTACTTTTTCAGAAAGGTCAGCAAAAGACAAATTTCCTTTAGAGCTGTTTTGTGCTATTTCACTTGTGGAATCTCCAACTTTGAGAGAAAAGGTGTAAAATCTTTTGCAACCTAAAGCTAAAGATAAGCTTTATATACAGTTTCTATTTTTATTTCTTCGAAGTTCTAATTGATAGAATGAAATTTATAAAAACATAAAAACCCCTAGGACTTCCCTGACTTTGGAATCAGGAATCCCAGTCCAAGTAAATTTTGAGATGCTGTGTAATATTTCAGCCATGTTGGAGCCCAAGTTTTATTATAAAAGCAAACAGACCTGCTTTATAAAATTGGCTTTGTGCTATTCAGAATTTTCAGGGACTGCTTTTCTGCAAACCCCTTCAGAGAAAAATAGACCACTACTACTGAAACTAAGCACCTTTATTAGTTTGGAGCTGGATGATTTTGCCATTCTACTATTACATGAAGTGATTTAAGTTTTTTTTAATAAAGTGGACAGTTTGGCAACAGATTTCATAGAGAGAGGCTGGAAGAGGTTAGGATTATATCATGGAATATCTTACTGTAAGTTGCTGAAAATTGCTAGGCAAAAAGGAATGATCTGCACTGATGCAGATGAGGAATCTTATCTGAATCCTGTGGCATGTGATACGTATGTTTTTCCCATTTTCCTAGATCTTGAAGTCATTCAAGGGTAATAGGAAGAGTAACTATAATTCTGATTTGTATTAGAATGACCTTTATAGAGCCGATTTACAGATCGAAGTGACATTTAGAGAATAGAGTAAGATCTTGAATTTCCTTGTGCTAATTCAAATACAGACGCACAGAAAGTAAAGACCTGTCTTGTAAGTCATTTTTGAGAAGCCAAAAGTGCTCTCAGCAGAACTGTAGTCTCTCAGTTCTTCTTATTTGTCAAAAATGTATTTTAAAAAGAGACTAAAACCACTAAAACTGCAAATTCTATGAGCTACCACAGTCTTAGACGGACAGCAAATCTAGTCACATACTGGTAACACTGGAGAAGTATTTCTGCAGCTTTCTTAAAATGTGGATCCCATAATTAAGTTCCATTCTCTCGCAATACCTTATAAAGGCAACCCTGAGTACAGGCATTACTGTCATACTTACAAAGAGATCTGTTTCTATATCTGGGTCCTTGTTAGCTGTTCTTTCTTTGGTGAGCCTCTTATCTGATTCAATTTAAAATTCAGGGCATCCTCCAACCTGGCTCATCATTTCTGTCCAGCATCCATGAAGCTGATTTTTTCTAACTAGCTGTGGTTAGTCATTGTGCTGGTACTTGCCTTTCATTTCTCTCCTGTTTATTTTGGATTATAGCTATAATTGACCGAATGCTTTTGGAGGACAGGTTTTCAAATTATTCTTCTTGGCAACCTCTTTTTTTACCCCAAAGTTAGTGTTTAAAAATGCAGTTGAATTATACTCTATATTCCTTTATCTTCGCTCATTACAGAAAATATCAAGTTGTTATAAAAAATGGGACAGTTCCCTAGAGAATTCTTTAATACATCCTTTCACTGAGGCTGTAAACTGTTTCTATTCACAAAGTGGCTTGCACCTATCATTTCTTTTATTAATTGCACGGTCACATTGCAGTAAATATAAATAATATAAGAGGCAAGATAAGAAGCTTCAATTTTGTTGCTGTTCAAATACCTTCCACTTTGTTTTTAACCTGCTTTTAGAAAAATGTCCTCTCACCCAAACAATGTGAAACATCTTTAAGTGAGTAGCCAGAGAAATCTTGGCTTTAGAGATAACGTAGTAAAGTGGGGGAAAGACTTCTGAGTCCTGCTACCAAGTTGCAGAGTGATCAAGGAATTTCCCTTTGTCCTGAAGGAAGTTATCTTCCTTGCAGAGCTGTCTGTGAGCTGGGTTTTGGGATTTTTTGTTTGTTTCTTTGTTTTTTTGGTTTTGTTTGTATTTTCCTATTGAATACTGTTTTCAAAATGAAAAATTAAACAAGGCTTCCTTCTTCTGGGACTGAAATTTTATACAGTAGACTTCTCTTAACAATGAAAGTCATTTAACCTATAGTATATACGTGGCCATTGATAATGTTGTCATTTTTTTTCTTAACTTTTTCTCTTTTCCTTTCCTTCCTTTCTTCCTCTCTGCCTTCTTCCCCTTTCTCCTTCCTCCCAGGATCTTGGCCTGGCCCAGATTTCTGCCACCAACACAAAGACACCAGTTCCTTTGGGATCCCAGGCTCATCAGATCTACAGGATGATGTGTGCAAAAGGCTATGCCCTGAAAGACTTCTCAGTTGTGTTCCAGTTTTTACGTGAGGAGGAAAGTTTGTGAGCTGTCCTTTGGCAATGGACACAATAACAAACCACATTTTTATCCCTACAGCTCATTTGAGAAATATATGGGTCTAATGAAATACTGTGCATCCTGATCTCATACAGACCAATCATCCTTGGTTATCTAAATAACAACAAACTCCAGGACTTCATCGATTCTTGAAAAAGTGAACCAGAGGAAGGGGTTGTTTGGCAACCAGCCAGGCAGTGATTTCATTTTATAAGAACCATCATTTTTTTTTTTCACTAGATGCAATAAATAAATATATTTTTTATTCAACACTTAATTGTTTGCATATAAAATAATTTACGTTATGGCTACAAACTTAGGTGAATCTTGAAGAGTAAAGTTATATAGAGATTTAATGATATATAGTGATCTACTGTAATTAAAAGTTAATACTTTATGGAAAAAGGGAAGATTTTTTTTTTTCAATGAAGAAACACAGCTTGAGATGGATTTTTTTTTTCTTGGACCCTCCTAGTCTTGGATTGATCAGTAGTGAATTTTTCCTGGGGGTCAGGTTGCAGATTAAGTTTATAGGCTTAGTTAAAATAACGTGGTATGCTTGTCTCTCCTGTAAAACTGTTACTGTATTTTGCTAACCCAGTTTTATATTTTCTTGTTTTCTGTCACACATTTTCAGAGCTCAAGAACAGCACTTTCCAGAAGTTCTAACCAAGTGTGTATTTGCTTTAGGCCGACTACTGCGGTAATATAAACCTTAAAAAAAAAAACATTATTTTGAAAAGAAATAAAATTATATGCTGGTAAATACTTGCTGTATGATTATTTGCTTTTAGTTTTGATGCAGTCTTGTACGCACACAATTCACTAAGAAGGTACTAAGTGGTCTGCTATTGTAATTTGCTTGGCTTTTTACAAATTATCTTGCAATAACAGGCTTTTGAAGAACTCTAGACTATGTAATGCATACTGTAGTATATTTGCCTACGTATTACCTTAACTGTTCACTGCTTCTGGCAAAATACAGGTGTAAACTTAAAATTGTGAATGTAAGTGCTCACAACCATACTGACTCACAGGTTCTAGGCTCAATGGTCAGTTACACATTTACATTCCAATTTTGGTTCTATGACAAATCCCTTTATACATGCACATTCAGGTAAGAAAACTGTGTGGTTGAATTAGCTTAATTCAGTAACTTCTGATAACTGAACATTATGTTTTATTTATGTTAGTAAATTATATAAAGTCATTAATCTACTGATTGATCTCATTTCCATTTAGTTTACTTCAAAGTCTCTATGACCTTCCAGGTTATTCAGAGCTTGGGGGCTCATTGATGTTGTACATGAGTTGCAGACTGCCAGGAGCTTTTAAAAAGTTGTTGTTCTCTTATTTGATAAAACTATTGATTCCATTAATTCCTTGAAATCAGACATAAAACTATCTGCAATAAAAACTATTAAAATTGACAAGTCAGTTGCATGAGTGCTGGAAAATGAACAAACATGGAACCAATGTTAGAGGTGTGTGGTTCAAGCTTTAATTGCAGGACCACATAGAGCGTTTTTCATGTGGTATTCCTGCCTCACACAACACAAGGGATGGACCCAGTCTTACAATGAATTTGAGACTACAGGGAAGTTTTTTTTGCTCATGGGATCCTTGTTCATGTGTCAGTTTTACAGTGGATGAGGTAAGGAGTAGTAGAAGAGGAAGGACTGGTTAAGTCTCCTCTTTATTTGGTTTGGAGAGCTGTCTGGTAGCAGGATTGCTGAGAATTTCTGATAGATGCATCCTTCTAGTGTCCAGCAGTTTCTGTCAGTGTGCTTGCTTGCAGGAAGCATAATCATTTGCCTTCTGAATGTGGTACACGCACATATAGATGTTAGGAGCCATGAGGAAAGGGAGTATGTTCAGTGAGACAGACTGTCATGGCTTTATGATTTGAATCATAAAGTCTTTGTTAAGTATGTAAAAACTTTGAATTATTTGTATGTTTCTCTTTAATGACTTGTAACTCAGGCTTCTTGGGATCCGTTTCTCCTCTCCTACAACCTGTGATCAAATTTCAACTTTCCTACTCCAAAGCTGAAGTTGGAATAGAGACCACCAGAATGCTCTCTTGACAAACCAACAAAACAAAATGTTTTCTGGTCTGTTTCTTAGAGGAAGATTTTGGCTGAAATTAAAAACCAAGCAAAACAAAAGCCAGCTTCAGGGCAGGCAGCCAGCATATGAAATTTTAGACCAAGTAGTTAGTTTGGCAAAGTTAGAAACAACTTGTAAAATAAATCTTACTATGGAAAGTGCCTTGAAGCTTGTAATAATGTCCAATACCTGAAGCCAGTGATATAATTTCTAGCAGACTACACATTTTTCCTAATTTTGCAGGGGAATACTGTATTATTGGATACATATAATGGTGGTGATAGTCACACTAGCTACATCTATTCTGCCTATGTGTATAATGCATCTTTTGCTCTACATGGGGTATACTTGTGATCTGTGGAAATTAAGCAAGTACTAAAACTGTTGTCACTGCCAGAAACAGGTGTTGAAAACAGCAATTTATTGAGCTGAACAGAAAGACAGTGAAATTAGTTAAATTTCCACACTAATTACTTCCCAGTGCATACACACAAATTAGGTACAACAAATTAGCTGCATATTTTCTAAATGTCCCAAAGGGAAACTTGAGGCAACTTCTTTTAAAATTGTTTTAAATGTTAAACTAGCCCTCCCATCATGCTTACTTTGGAAATTCACCTATATCAAATGCATTTATTGACTAGCAGGAAAACGTTGACAACCAATAAAAGTAGTGATGGCTTAACAAAAAAAAATACCTAAGCAGCCTTCTCTCATTTATGATTCAGTATAACCCATCTTAATAAACTATTTTTGGTGGTCGTTTAACAGAGGAGGCCTTCTTTTAAAACTACTGAGTATGCTGTTGCTATAACTTTATTTACAGCTCTTACAAGCCTCGGGTGGAAGAGGAGGCATTCTGACCAAGTAAAAGTATTATACGTGATAGTCTGGCTCTGGTTTAATCAGTGGGAATGTTGCCATTAACTACAATAGTGCCAGAATTTCACAGCGTTTTTGGAATGGCCGTGTAATTCCAGTGCAGATGTGGCCAAGATGCAGCTTAAAGACATCTCTCTCAGGCAGGGATTGTGCCACATTGCTGGCGTCGGGATTCTGAAAAGATGGAGTGCTGGCTGCGAAGGAAGGAGCCAGCAGGAGCTGCTGGAGGTGATGCTGACAGTCTCTGTCCCAGCCTTGTTCAGCAGCAGATGATGGAGCTGCTGAGAGCACAGAACAGCTGCTGTCACTTCCAGCCTGAGAACAGAGCTGCCCATCTTTTCAGCTGTTTGCATGTTATATCTTTGTCTGAAAAGGATGTTCCTAAATGATCAGCAGAACAGAAAGTCTGAGGCTGCCCATGGAGCAAGAAGAGAAAGCTGTCATACGAGGGCTGTGATATTTGTGCCTTTCCATAATCTTATTTCTCCATCTCGATCAGCAAGACCAAAACTATCCAGGCCCAACTCAATATATATTATACTATATATACAGTCTTTAAAGGCTGCTGGTATTTTTAAGATTTGTTGCTTTCTATGTATGATTTGTCACAGACCTTCCTGTTTGCTGGCACAGTTGCACATAATATTTTCTCCAATAAGAATAATAGGAACGGTTAGAAAATTTTCTTAAGTGGACAGAGAATGAGTATTTTTATGGCTGGTGTGCTCAGTAGATGTATGACATGGAATTAGGCATCCATATGGCAATGATTTTTTTTTGGTGGCCGTATTCATCATAGATCATGAGCACTTGCAGTAAATTGAAACAGGTGGATAAACCTTTTTAAAGTACTAAATGTCTTCTTATAGCAACTATGATAAAAAGCCATCTGGCTGTTTCTGCACTGACACCCAGCTCTTTCTTTTGACCTTGGCCTGAAATGAGGTCTTGATTTTCATTTGAGGTCAGAGATAGCTCAGTGTGTTTCTTCGTTTGGTTTTGCTGAGCCTCCCACTGGTGATAACAGTGTTCTGCTTAGTAAACTAAATGTTAGGCCTGGAAAAAATGAACACGCTAACATATGTTCTATAGATTTTACTGATTTCAAAAAGACTTGGAGTGCTGATATCACGCAACTGATACAAAAGGTAAGTTTGCTCGTACCTGAAATGCAGCTACCCTGGAGAGAGAAGTGCTGTTACAATATATTGCAGTCCCTACAGTATTTTTAGAAAAGAAAATAATTGTATATTGAAAATTTGTATTGTTGAAACTCAAATGAAAAACCAGACAAGTAAAACAAAAGTAATAACAATTTGGAAACTTGAAGATTACCTAAAAATATCTTTCAGCTGCGTACTTTGTTCTTAGTGCCTTCTTCCAAATGATTTCATGATGTTAACTGGGCTGTAATTATTGGTTGCAGGCACACCTGAGCCAGCTGCAGTTTGCTGACATATCTGTAGCTTTTTGGTCCCAGAGACTTTCCTGGGAATTTTGAGTGAGTACCTGGGCAGCTAGCCTTGAACTGAGTGTTGTATAGGCTGTTTTCAGTACCTAAATTAGACAGTTTGTGAGTAGCAATAGGTTTCCAGTTATCATGTTTGTTTTTCCATTACTGTAGATGCTGTTCAACTTCAGTGCGCAATGTTTAGTAAGCTGATGTGTTGGATGTTGCTGCTTTTGTCTATTTTACAGCATCATCTTGGCAATCTGTGCCCTGCTGCTTCTTCCCTTGCGCAGTGCCCAAGATGTGTCCCCTGCCTGATGGTTCCACCAATAAATACTCAGTCTCCTGGAATTCACACAGCTGTGGATTTCATGAGGGCTCTTTCAGATCCCCAGCTTCCCACTATATTCCTGACACATTCTGGATAGTTTTAGAATCATAGAGCTATAGAATAGAATTGGTTGGAAAAGAGCTTCAAGATCATCAAGTCCAGCCATCCACCTGACCTCCCCAGTGCCATCTCTAAATCACATCCCTTAGTGCTATATCCTTACATGCAATACTGGTTATGTATTTGGCTAAATGTTCTAGTTTCATTATTTCCATTCTTCTCTACATACTTACACTAAAAAAAATAATAATAAAAAATCTTGCAGCCTGTGAGTACCTATTTCCAGTGCCTTTATATGTTAGTACATATATCTGTACTATGTATGACATGATTTTGCTGTTAAACATTTGTTGCCTGTTGTGGTTAACTGTGATGTGAACTGTTGGTGTTGTGTAATAGCACCAGGCTTCCAATCAGTCTGCAGCCAACGAGGAAGACTTAACTGATGCCACTCAGTGGTGATGGAAGCTGGAGCTTCAGATACATGGATTTAAGACGTGTGGATTCCAGTGCAGTCAGGCTTCAATGTAAGCTCTACTTGTTTGCACCTATGGATTGCATGGAACCAGGAGCCTGCAGTGTATCAGTTGTTTGAGTTTGTTACTCCTCTGAGCCACGGTGTAGCCACTAAACTAGGCCCTTAACATTACTCCACCGCTGCCTTTGACTTTGTTGGGGTTGTCTTTACAGTTAATGCTCAAATATAGCCAACATCTGGTCCCTGCCAGGAGAGAGGGAGAACAACGGTGCTAAACCAATAGAAATTAGTAGGTTTTCATCTATGACAGGAGCTAAAATCAACATGATTAAGGCCACTAGGTTGTGTCCCCACCCCACATTGCTATGACATTTTTTATTTCTGCTTGACCTAGGTAGGGAATTGTTAGCTGATGTGGATGCAAACCGAGTCTGGGTTTAATAAAAAGAGAAGAACTAGGCAGACCCTGTGCCTGTGTGGCTTGCCAGGCCTATCAGGGCAACACAACTCCCTGTCAAACAGATAAGGACCACAGTGGGCTCCCTCTGGCACTGTGATAAAGGTGGAGACGCCAAGTCCACAGATATCTCTAGATACCACTACTGAGCTCCCAGGCAGCAGAATGCAGTTCCTGTCCCCGTTACACCACCCAACGCTGAATTTTGAGCAATAAACATCACACCAGCCCCTCCAAATTCTCCCAGGGGCCACTTGTGGCTATAGTTTTGGCAGCTTTGTCTGCCTTGGCCCTTACTGCCTGGAATCTACTTCTGCACTTCCTCCTGAAAATTCCCTTTTCAGCTCTGTGCCTGAGCTAACTGTGGGCCTTCAGTGTGAGTGTAAATAAGATGTTAGGTCTTACTTGCTTTTTCCATGTGCTCCCAGTAGTGCCAGAAAGCACATAATGAATGTGTCTCCCTTGTTTCTTCCAGACTTAATAAGTAAACGGAGCTATAAACAGTAAGCCAAAAGGATGGGGATGGTAGGCATTTATGGGGTAATAGGAATTTGTTCATTGAACCGGTCGTTGTGCTACTTCATGACTGCGGTATCTCGACTTTTGCTGAGAGCAGGAGCGATGTGTGTTTCTTTTCATATGAGGAGGAGCCAGAACTAGCTCTGTCTGCAGAACTGTGGCTGTCATTTTGAAACAAACTCATTGTGTTCTTTTACAGCTCAAACGATAAATTGCCATTTTCCTATCTTAAATTGTAGCTGCTTTGTTTTTTGTTTTTTAAATCCATTTTCCGTGACTGGCTGCTCTAATATGTTTCCTACTTCCTTCTCCATCCATGTAACAGCCTGCACATTATTGGCCAAATATACCATCTAAAATCTCATTCTGGCATCTATGAGAAACTAGACTCTTGAGGTAACCCTGCCACGGTGCTGTTAATAGCACATTGCAAACAAGAAAGTAGTAAGTGGAAATAATGCACTCATTTAGAAGTAATAAATCCTTTGATCTTTCTTTGAAGCAAGGGTATATGCTTAAACTACCAATTCAGGGACAACCAGATGCCCATAAAGAATGGTTCTTTGCTTTGATAGAAAATCGCTGAGGCCTGCCCAGCAGCTCTGGTCTGTAAACAGATTAGTTAAGTGCTCATCAGCTCTGATTTGCATAGGACAGTCTTTGCACACAAGTTCTACTTCCAGCATTAACGAGCTGTTTTTACTTACAGGAAAGCTACTGGACTCCTTTTAGTTAGCAATCTCAGTCAAAAATCTCTTTGTGAGAAGGGGGAGCATGACTTAGAAACAGCACTTTTCCCTGCAAAGATGTCAACATGCAAATGGTGACCAATCATTTGGTGTGCTTTCTGAGCATCTTTAATGCCAGAGGGTGGGAACTACACAAATTGCTCATACCTGGAAATTGGGAAGTGTCTTCCCTGTGCTTGCTGGTGGCTTTCATCCTCTGAGGAAGAGCATACGCAGGAGGGGATTGTGAAGCAGATATGGGTGTACGAGAAAGAAAGATCCCAGAGCTGAAGGGTTTGCCAAGCAGGATTTCTCTGGGCTGTAAAATACTCGTCACCTCAGAATAAAATAATTTCCTCCTGGATACTCGCTGTTCTGTGTGCAGAAGCTGTGTGCAGCCTGCGAATTTGGGAGTTACATTTTCCCTGTTTAAACTTCTTTTGATCTGCACAATTACTTTTTTTTTTTTCCCTAATACAAAGGGAGGTCAGCCTTAGCCACAGCCAGAGCAGATGGTGGGACTCGCCCTCGAGCATGGAAGAGTCACCGTACTTCAGTATCTTTTGCATTTTAAAGTGCGTTGCTTCTCCATTGATTTCACCCTGGCCAATGGTTCGTTATTCTTCTGAATCCAGAAAGCAGTAAAACCATAGCTTTTTGCTGATGGGGACAAACCACAAATTGGGAAAAATAAAACCCATGACGTATTGATGAAAGTGCTGTGGATGCTTTCAGAGTAAACCTGCTGCAGCTGGAAAGATCTTAAAAATGATAAACCAGATTCTTTTGGCATTAATGATTTCACAAACTTTGGGGTGACAGGTATACGTACCACAGAGGTACATGAGTTTTGAACAGAGTACCTATGTTAGACACGAGAAAGTTAATCATGAAGTTCTGCCTTACCCTAGTAACTTTGAAAAACGTTATGAGACTGTTTTTTTCACTGCTTACACTTTTTCCCCTTTCGCTTGAAAAGTAAACATAGGTCAGTGTCTTTGTGTCTGAAAAAAATAGGTTTGGAAGGCTGGACTGAGGAAAACACATATCATTCTTTCAGGCATGCTAAATATAGTTATAAACTCTTCCCTGTAAATCCCTGTTTGGCTTTCATTTATTTATTTCACCAGCCAGATGCTAGTTTTTCACTTACGCTACGATAGAAACATTACCCAAACACCTCCTCAAAAACTAAAATCTACATTATTGCAGGGCACTCTGCGTTAGTCCGTCAGCCATCTGCCTTTGAAGGCTTGTGTTCAGCCCCTCCGTTTTATAGTGCCAAGATTCAAATATGGGATTGCTAGAGGAAATTAATTACTAGTAAATTTAGAACAAAGGAAAGAACCTGCAATTTCACAGCATGTAAAACACCTCTTGGAATTCTTTGCTTTCTTCTTGGAGACCAAATGTGTCAAATACTTGGAATTATTTTAAAGGGTTCGGTAAAATACATAGCTATCCAGAAAGGCACAATAAAATCTTATGCTTAAGGATACAAATAGCAGGCAGAAATGTATTTTATCTTTGGCCCCTTTAGACCACACCGGCACATTGTGCACTGCAAAGCACTGGAGTTTGCACTTTTCTGGTGCTGGGGGGGCTGAGTATGGCTGAGGGAAAAAAGTGAGGTTGAGTGGAACACAGCTGTGATCCAGTCTGGGAGATCTTCCATTGGTGTGCCCTGGCCCTGTGCACTGCAGCTGCTGCCCAGCTCCCACCAACCTTCAGAAGCCAACCAGGGGCAGCAATGGGCTCCAGACGTGTATGGCTTCACACTTCAGTACCCAAATAAATGCATCTTTCTGAGCTTTATGGAACCCTCTTCTTTCTTCATCCACTTCTTAGGTGTCTATATCTGCTCATATTGCTTCATGTCACCTCCAAGGTGGACAAGGCAACCTCTTCAACGTATTCTGCATAAGCCCAAGCCTTCTGTTGTTTCTCCTATTGCTGATTCTCATTTCTCCCTCTCTGGAAAACTTTACTGGTTGCCTCTAAACCAATCTATAAAAATATAACCACAGCCAGTCATATGGTCTTTTGGCTTCTTTGATCACACATAAATGTACACATCCATGATCCACAGAGACACATCACATTCATCCTTAAAAACAATCATAACGTTGGAAAAGACCACTAAGATAATCTAGTCTGGCTACCAGCCCATCCCACCATCCCCATGTCTACATCTCCACATTTTTCGAACACCTCCAGGGACGGTGACTCCACCACCTTCCCAGGCAGCTTGTTTCAATGCATCATTCCTCTTTCTGAGAATAATTTTTTTCTAATATCCAACCTGCGATTCTGCCACCACTGTTTTAGTTTTCCTTTCCTTTTTCTTGTTAACTGGTGTGCTGTCTCTCCCTTAGCCCTTCTGCTCCATTTGAACTGTGCTTCTGTTTTCTTGTTCTCTGCAGCCCCTAACATTCACACAGCTGTTAAACATGTTGTGCAGTCAGTTTAAAGAGCAGCAATAGACACAAGGTCTGCTTCATGTACTTGACTTCCTCCTTGGGCTTCTGTACATGGGAGCACACTGCAATTAGTCTGGAGAGAACTCCATATATAAAGTATAGACACTGAACACCAACTCCTCAAAGCCAACTGTTAACTCCCCAGAGTTGCTGGAAACATAGTTGTGTCTTGCCAGAAGAGTTGATTTTTCACTGCTACTGAAAATCTGTTTGTTGTAACAGGTGAGATCCGTCTGTGCCACTTCAGATCAGTGTGAGATTGCAAGCCTTTGCCTTCCAGGACGGGACTGATCCTTCACTTACTGACATTGATTCTGTATCCAGCCACATTCCTGGACTTCTGTGGGGATTCTCTTTGCTTCATCCAAAGTGAGATCCAAATTGAAGTGCATCTTCTGTCTGGTGAAATATCATCCCCGTAACTGTAATCTGCATGTTTTAAGTGTTCACTCTGGGAAGCATGCTGACACCAGCCTAAATATAAATTAGTTGCTTTTCTGTTAGAAGACTTGTAGCACCCAGTAAGCTTTGTATTTCAATAGAGATCCAATAGAGAGGTTATTATTGTGGAAACAAGGTAGAGTAACTTCAGTTAAAATCTATTCTCTTTGAGGCCTTGTTTTTATGACGCTAGACTTTAAAAAATTTCAAAATACATTTGTGTTTGTGAAAAATGTATTTTAACAACATAATGGCTGACAACCCCACGAGTTGCAAAGCATTCCTTTGATGGTGAGCAACAAAGTCCTCAGCAGCCCTGGTAGAGATGCAGGGCTTCCAAACCATTAGTCGCCCTTTCATTTCATTTATTCATTTTATTTAAAAGCTTCCCTTCCCAAAATCCACAAAGGAAGAATAGAAAACAAGCATTAATGTTTTCCACTTCCTTCTCTCTCATGTTGTTGTTAACGGTAATTTACAGTTGCTCAGTTACATTGAGAAGGCTGTGATCTTTCTACCTAAAGTAATAAAAATCAGTGTGTAAGTCCTACTAATTTACTGCATGCCATAAAAGCTAACAATTTGTACTGTACTAAAGGAATATTTGCAAGGTATTTACTAAAAAGTGTTTAATACTGATAAAAAATCCTTATCTTAAAGTATTTCCTTCCTTATCTCCTTCCTTGTATGGGAAAATTGTGGCAGCATTAGGCATATTAATCAGCTGTGCTGTAAGGCAGATTTGAAAGTATCGTACTTTTATGAACGTGAAAAACTGCTGTGGGTGCAACTGCTTCATGTGCACATCTTTCTTTCCTTCTCTGACTTGAGTTGTGCCACTTGGGCACATTTCTACCATACGCAACTCAGAAAATCTGAGTACTTACGGAGTTAATGGAAAATTGGCCATTTGTTTCAGTAGGGCATGAGTTTATCTCACATGCGGCTAATTTTTTTGGGGGGGAGGGGAAGCAGTTCAGATTGGAATATGGCTCTTCAAGTCATTGGGTGTTTTTATAAAAATCAGATCCTAAAGATGATCTTAAAGATCTTTTCCAACATTAATGATTCCATGAGTGTATGATTCTACCACAAAAACAAATAATTTTGCAGAAAACAGTTGACACAAAGAGTAAAGCCAACTTCTCCATTGTATTACCATGTGATAGGATGTCTCAAAAATACAAAAGTTACCAATCATCTCAACTTGTACGTTGGTGGCCAAATACTAAATAGCTAGAAGTCAGAATTTTAAGATTCCCAGTTAGAAAACTGTCCTATTTAAACTTTTCACAGATGAAGAGGCAAATGAGAACAACCTATTTGGTGGCATTTGCAGACTGGCCATGCTGAGCAGTGCTCTGTCATCCCCTGCAGCCTTAGGTGAGTGGAAGAAATCAGTGAGACCCTGAAAGTGGAGGAGAAATCACTACTTGCTACCACTGTGAGAGTACCACCTGACCTGTCATTGCTCCATGCTATTATAATTGTGTTATAGGTGAGCATTTGTCTTGCATATAGCTGGAAAACAGATGAATTTAAATATCCTGATGCTCCTATAAGAGATCTTCTTTTGGTATCCAAAGAGCTGTGACTGTTGCTGAATGGTTTCTGCAGCTAGGCTGTGGCTTGGTCTAAGAATGGCAGGGTGAAAATGCTGTACCATTTTGTACGTACTAGTTATTTACTTTTCAGTTTCTCAAAGCGTGAGTTTCATGAGCCAGCTTTTGTCTCCAGGGATTTTTGTTGGTTTTCCACAATAACAATGTTTAACTCCAAATGGAAGACATTGCCTGCTATTTTCCCACCCCAAAAACACACGTTGATGAAATTCCCATGGGCAGTTTCTCTGGGGAGGAACATGGTCTGAGTCCTGGTTCTCTGCATGTTCTCATCTGAGGCATTTCCCACAGACAGTCAGGCACACTGCTCTGCAATGAGATGGTGCATGCTGCTCTGCCCTGGGGTCAGGCCAGAAACCTACAGCTTCACTGTGGTGTTCTGCCTATCCAACCGGAGAGGTCCCTGATACCCCCATGAAAGACCAAACCATTCCTTCTAAAAGAAGATTTTCTTCTTATATTCATTCTATAACCAAAACTAAAGGGAAAAAAAAAAACCCAATATCCAGGATCTAGGTGAAAGATCTGTAATGGTGTCCAAACAGGATGCATAAAAGGAGTCACAGTGAACACAGCTCAGGCTTTAAGTTGGAAATTCATCCTAGCACACAGTGGTATAGCTATTAAGTTAATGCTTATTACTGTGGGAAAGAGTTTATTTCTGAATGCGTAGTTGGTGCTACAAATTTGTCTGTTTCCCTTTCTAGTGTGGCCCTGTGAGCAGTGATAGTCATAATCAAGGTGAAATGCAGACTTAACTTCACGTAGAGCTGCATCGTCCTGCTTGGAGGCTTTTCTGATAATGGGCAGAAGAATACACTCCAGATTCGACTGGCAATAATTTCATTTGCCATAACTTGTTGAAGTGCAATTATCTCATACCTGGCAGCCTAAATCTTCCATTGATCTAGGCTGAACTACTGTCCTTAATTTGAGGTAACAAATAGCAAGCTAATCATACACAAATAATGACCAGAAAGAAAATCTGAACTGGCTGAATAGGTTATTTGCTGTGAAATATTCACTCAATTCTCTAAATAACATTTGGTTTCTATCCAGAGAAGGAATGGTTTACTTCACTGAACAGGTGAAATAGAATAAATAACAAGACCCTAATATACTGAATCAAATGAGAAAATAAAAGCTGTGATAGATGTGACCTTTGGAGAAACGTTCAATTTTGTTTGTCACTGTTTGGAAATAATACTTAGCAGGAGGTAAGAGCCAGGCAGCAAAATGTCACTGTTTTCTGTTACCACCTTAATGCAGAATGCAAGTTTTTAACAGACCCAATACATTTAAATAGATTGCTTTTTTTCTTTGAGGATTCACAGAGCTTTTGTACATGAGATCATGAATGAGAATATCCTCCCAGCCCTTCTTTTCAGCTCGTCACTCTCACGTATAACTTCAGTATAGCTTTAATGCATGAATATGTCTCCAGGTGATTTTTTTAGTGTGCTGATGAGCTAGCCTTATCCTTCGCCTTTTCCTTCTGATTTAGATCAAAAGGGTGACATGCACAAGTGGGTCTCTTGCAACATACCCACAGTGCTTCCAAAACATTGCTAGGTGATAAATCTTACTTCTTCACTGTTAGTTTGCACATTCAATCTGCAGGTATTTTGCTTTACTCACCTTATACACTCCCCAAATTAAACCTCAGTTCTCATGGAGACCTTCCCCAAAAGAGCCACCTGCTAACTTACTACTAGCTTACTTACCTCCTCAGTTACCACAAGCGCATGCTGAGTACTGACATGCAGAAACAAGCTCTGAAGGAGTGACCTGCTGCATCCAACAATTTCTAGACCGAGTAGCTTTTAAATTAGTTAACCTGAGATTTCAGCCAGACTGCTCATTTGCACATCAACATCCTCACAGCCCTCTTTAGCACTGCTGATGTCCCAGTGTTGCTTTTAGGATAAGCTTTGATATTTAGAGATATGCGCACATTAGAAAGTTGGATGTGATTTTGGCAAAAGTTCCAGGAGCATTTTGGCCAGCTGTGCTGAGCCCCCATTAGTAATGCTGCTAAAAGCGACAGCCTGGAGGGTGCTCACCACATGCATGCACTATCACAGGTGAAGACATGCTTTGGACAGCCTTGAAGTGATAGATTACATCAGCAGGAGCACAACTTCACTGCCAGGCTGTCACCTACATGCCAGCACCACTGTTTTGA
The DNA here is from genome assembly GCF_038088225.1 of Cyrtonyx montezumae. Classification (NCBI taxonomy): domain Eukaryota; kingdom Metazoa; phylum Chordata; class Aves; order Galliformes; family Odontophoridae; genus Cyrtonyx; species Cyrtonyx montezumae. The sequence continues at coordinate 111,327,922 of NW_027072089.1, forward strand.
CCAAGGGTCTCTCTGTCCCAGCCCCCCCCAGCCTCACTGCGGCAGGGCCAAGGCCTCAAAGTGTGGAAGGCACGCATAAGAACTCTGCTCAGAAAGCATGAGTCAGCTGGGTGTCCAAAGAGGAGGCTAAGAGAGGCCCGATTATGGCAGGGAGCCTACCAAGGCTGGCAGCCCCTGCAGCCCAGCAGATGGACGAGCTCTGTCCCAGTGACCAGCACGGAGTCCTGAGGAAGTCCAGCAAATAAAGCATTTTCTGATGGCATCAAGCAGTTCGTGAGGAAAAGTGACAAATTCATTCTTCAGAATTCTTCAAATGGCCTTTTCTAGCTCAGTCACTCAGCTGCTGGTTTTCATAGTCAAGGTCATAGACAACAGAATCCTTGAAAATCCTTGTCTTATTTGAATTCAATATTAAACAAGGACTTTGGCCTTCTGAAGGTCACAGAGTCATGGAATCATCATTAAGTTAGAAAATACCACTAAGATCATCTTGCCCAACTGTTGACCCTTCTTCCCCATTCCCGCTGACCATGTCCCTCAGTGCCACACCTACCCAGTTCTTGAACACCCCAGGAATGATGGTCCCACCACTTCCCTGGGCATCCTGTGCCAGTGTTTTTCCTGCTCTTCTGCACTCTTTGTGTTTCATATGCATGTTTCTAGTTTTCTATGGACCTGATCCTGTGAGATGAGAACACCCAGTGCCTCTCACAAGTTACTGTGTATGATTTTGTGAAAGAATCTTATCTGGTCCCTGGCATTTGAGCTGAAAACTCTATAGAAAGGCAGGCCTCATAGGCAGTCACTGAGCCAAGATGGACTGTCCCTGGGGACAAAAGCCACGAAAGAAGTTTTAGGGGAGTAAACATGAGTATTGCTATTTCAGTTATTTCTATCAGAGAAACTTCTTGTTCTTAATCCCACTTGTGTTATATGTACAGAAATAATCTCTTCAGACTCTGGAAATGTTACATTTCCTTTTAAAAGCCCAGGGGGAACTCAAGCACACAATCAGTGCCTGTATTCTACAGGTCTCAATTTCCAGGCTGCGTTTCCAGCTTTCAAACAGCTGCTCCTTCCATTTTCCTCCTGTTCTTCCTAAGCAAGGAGTGACTGGAATGAAAGAAATTAAAATAATAATAATAATAATAATAATAATAATAATAATAATAATTAGCCTTAAAAAAAAGCAGAAGAAGAAAAAGAAGAGCTCTGATATTCAAATAAAATAATATCTTGACACTGAAAAAGTGCTAGCAGAGTTGTATCTGCCTTATGAACCATGTTATTACCAGTTCAGGGCCTTACCTTCAGTAAGGAAACATTCCCAACCATCCTTTGAACATGGAAATTTATGTTACAGTGTTTTCCTATTTAATTGCTCTGATTTTATTTAGATAGAAGGTTAGAGTATTAGTAAACACCTTCAAAGCAAGTGGAAAAGATTAGCTGTGGGATAGATGGGAAGCTGTTTTCTCACTGGGATCTTCAAAAAGCAAAGATTTGTAAAGCTTTCAAGATGACTGGGGACAGGACTCACTTCTCCTTAAATCAGATAGGGACCTAATTAGAGATTTCTGAAAGCAACAAAGCACCCTGCAGCAGGCAGCTTCCCTGCTGGGAGAAAACTCACTGAAACATAAGGATAAGGCTAATAGCAGCTACTAAGAAGAAAGAAGAAAACAAGTCCCTTTAACTGTTTTAAACCCTCAAGCAATTGGACATCACTGGTCAAGGTTTAGAGGAGATAGTCTAAGCTGTCTGATGGGAAGATAGGAGACACAAATCTGTTGCCAGAGGCTATGGGAAAGGGTTGGACAAAAAGACTGAGGTGGTCAGCAAATGAGCAGGTATCTTCCCTGCAAGCAGAGGAATGAATTATCCTTACAGTTGCTAAACTCGGGATAACAAATCTGCCTAAAGACTTGCTTCCTCATTGGGAAAACAACCTTTGAATGGATCTCTGGAACAGGAGAAAGAGATCAAGGAAAATGTGTCAATTTGGGCTAATAAAGGAAGCAGAAGGGCCATAAATGGAGCAAATATCCATCCCTAGGCAGCAGGCACACTTTTTTTCTTTCAGCAATTGACAGTGGCCCTCAAGGTGTTGTTACACATGATGGGCTCTAAGACTTGATACTGCATTTCTTCTTATTACCATTTGCATTATATATGACCCTTTGCTTTTGGGTATGAAGCCATCTTTGGGTAGAAAAAGGAACACATGGGAGAAAATTATCTATGCTCCATCTGTTTTGGATCATTCAGATTCTAAACATATATTTTTATGAATGCATTTTTCCAAATGGAATGCAAAGACCAACCCAAAATGATGATTTTGCATTTTGTTTTTCTATTGCAAACAATAGAGGAAGAAGTCTGGAAACTGAGGAATCTTCAGGGCTAAAATCCAAACAGCATCAGTTAGAAACAGTCTTTCACAGAAACAGGTAATCATAGATCAGAAACATCATTGCTGTGTTCAGCATGAGTAAGGCAGTCTGGCACCATGGGCCTTCCTTTGCACTTTCTGTGTGCATAAATGATAGTAATTGTTTGCTCGGGTAAAATTGTGATTGTTTTAATAATTTACAGCACCAATAATAATGAAAATTTCCATGATAGGAAGTAGTAAACAATGAAAATTACTGAAGTTATTTATCACTAAGCTCACTTACTTAGCACTGAAGAGGTGAAGCTCGTGTGTTAGGTGATGTCATTATAGATGAAAGCAAAACTTTCCCTAATAAACATTGAATACTTTGGTAATGGTGGCTTGCTTAAGTAATATATGCATGGTCTGCTAGTTTAATTTTCATAAATATGATTGATTCAGATGTTTACTTTACTACCACAATTTTTATAACCTCATTTAATCAAAACTACATGTTTATTATTTCAATTTTACATATTTTAGTAATTGGATTGTGTATCTTAATAGCACAGTAAGGTTTTGCATTGTTCACCAAGGAAAAAGCTGACTCGATATTGTTTCTTGTATTACAATATTCTTAATTTTTCTGGGCCACACTATCTTCTTATGACATTACTTTACAGAAAAAGTATATGATCAATTTGAAGGGAATGAAATGAGACTGACTTTATTAGTTCTTGAATTTCAGCATTATTCCTGCTTATCTCTTGGATCCCTCTTCTGCAGCTGCCTTGGCCTGATATTATGGTTGTAACTTTTAGTTTCGTGCAAGTGGACTCAGTGCCTGTATTATTCTCATGGCCTTCTACTTGGAAAATGAAAATGGACAAGTTCAAAACTTGCAGCAAATGTTCAGATTTATTTGCTCTTTCCATTTTCTTATCACAGATACAATCCATAAAAGCAATTCATTCTTTCCTTTTATTTCACTTTCCAACTTAAATTTTCGAATAGCATAAGTGATTTGGAGTGCTAAATTCAAGATGTCTAGTGAAAACTAGAGGTTTACCTAGTTGAACAATCAAAAATGAGAATTTCCAACTTACTACTTAGTCTTGAAAAACTTAACCTTTATCCAGTGTAAGCCTTGTTGCTTGAAACCTATTTTGGTACTGTTTGCTGATCCCCTCATCTGCCCTTAATAGCAGCACTTTTCTTCATTATTTGTTCTTCTGTGATAGGACATATATACAGTATAAGTATTTCCTGGGATGTTTTCCATCTCTGCATATTTCTAGAAGTCTGGTGATTAAAAATTATTTAGGACATAAGTCTGAGTTGTATCAAAATGCTTAAAGAATTTTTTTGATAACTTCCATCAAAATAGGCATGCTGACTCAGAAATTTATTTTTGCTGATGCACTGTATAAAAAACAAACAGTGAACTGTCGGTGTTATTACTTGAATCCAAGTTTTCTGGGGAGCGAGATAATTTAGGTACCACTTGAGATGTGTATTCCTTTTTTTCTTCATGTTTTATACTACCAGAGGGGCTATTATGTTTATTTTTGAAAAAGATGATGTGATCAATATATGAATTAATGTAATTTATGAATTAACCTTTATGTGCTAGCAGCTTAACTTTTATGCTGCAGTGGTATTATGTTTTAAGCAAGCTTCCTTCTGGGCTTTTTGTAAACAAGATATCTGAAAGTAGATCTGGCAGGTTGACCAGTCTGGCAAGAAGAAAGCGTAGATTGGGTGGCATGCATCTTTTCTCCAATACTCCTCCCTGCTTTGCCACTCCTTACACTTTCCAGCATAGGCATACCATATCTTACAGGTTAGAGGGGATTTGTGGCCAACGAGGGCTTGAGCAGAAAGGTTCTGTGGAATGTGCCAGTGCTGCTGAACAAGGTGTCCATGATTTAGTAGGTGGCAATCTCTCTTTGGAGTCGGAATTGAACTGCTGACCCAGACTGGAGTTTAAGAGTCTGTGCTGATGGGGCTACTGTCTTTCAGGGTGTAACTTAAAACCAAGGTCCCGTTTGCTTGTGATCATTAAAGACTTCTGGCATACATCCTCTCCTAAACCGCTATGTGTTATTGCATTAAGTGCTATACTTCAGAAGTGGATTAAGAGATCCCTTTGTATGGTTTTTAGAGCACTTTAGGATCATCTCGGATGAAAACGTACTATATAAATGTAAGTTACTATAATAATAAAAAGATATCACTCTCTTCTTCACCTTTCAAACAGGAGCACACCACCTTTACAAAGAACAAAACCAGCTTGAGATTTCTTTAATATGTAAACTCAGAAGATGGTGACCAGATGTGGGTCAAGATCACCTTTAAATCAGGGTTTGGATTTCAAGTTAAAGGCTGAACCTTGGCTGAGGTTCAGATTCTGGTTTAAAGGCAGAGAAATCCCCTGGGGGTCTCCAGTGAGATTTCACCTCAGTTGTGAACATTTCATGAAATCACCTGTTCTACTGCAATTCTCGTGTTTGCCCTCATCATTAAAGGGAGTCCTTCTCCCCAGGTTGTAAAAGAAAGTATCTTTGAGTAAGACCTAGTTCTACAATCTGGATGGCTGGGATTTTTGTCTGACAGTCTCAGTGGGGTTTGGTTCTAATGCCAGACATTGAAATGGGTTTAGAAGCAGAGAGGAAAGTGCTTCAGAACATCCAGTAGCTTTACTGATCCCTATTTAGCACCACTCTTCACGTTCTCATTGGTTATGTTTAAGAGCCACTTCGTACACAAAACTATATAGGTATTTAGACTTTTTTTAGGCTTAGATATAAACTATATACACATCACTTATAGATATTCCCAGATAGCACTTTGGGAATCCATTGAAACACATGCCTTCAACCTATTGCTTTTTAATGTTGCAGTAATCCATTTTGCCGAGTACTTACCTTGCCATTGCAGAGATCAGTACATTTCTGTCACATGTGCTGGTGGTACTTGTCTGGGTAATATAGCAGTAGATAGACATTATCTTTAATTACGGGACAAAACAGCCCGCTTGCTTCAAGCTCGCCTGTTTGCTGTAGGATCTGGGGCAGAGAAATTGAAGTTTTATGACAGAATGGAAGCACTTGCTAAGTGGAATTTGTAGAAGGGGCCCTATTTAGGTAAGTGTGTCCAAGAAAATTTCCCTCCAGAGGTTAAAGACCATCAAACAGCTGTACCATAGTCTTCACCAGTGCTAATAAGATGTTGGAAAAAATACAGTGATCAGCTCAGGTACAAATACTGTCCAATGTAATAACATGGTATGAAATCAGAGAGCTTTTGAGAACAGAAGATGGAGGGGTCAATTCTGCCATCAGTTTTATGCGCATAGGGCTGGATGGAAAATATAAATTCTGATTGGGGAAAGAAAAAATATAGTGTTTGGCATTTGCTTTTTTCTTACCTTGGAGTGAGGCTTCAAGCTCAACCCATTTAACAGGACAGAAAAATATTCCAGATCAGAAGATCCAATATTTCTATAACTGAGGAAAACCCAGCCATTCTCATTCTGGATCCTCCAACTTTTACACAGCATCTGTGTAAAAGACAACTTCTCATAAAATGTTCTGATGGGTGGATCTGTATTTTTTCCACTAAAAGCAGTTTTAAAAATTCTTTACTTGATTTTTCTTTTATTTTCATAGATAGGTGTATACGTGTGAAGATAGGTTACAGATTGGGCAATATTCTGTAGAAGATGTCTGTAATAGACCAAAAATTACATAGCTCATTAAATATACAACCTAGAGCCCACTGAAGACAGTAAAAATCATTCTGAATGATGTACTGCAGTCTTGGTAGAAAGTTAAGTGATTTTACTTTCAGCCAAACTTTCATCATTGTGACCTGGGTTTATATAGGTACAACCTCAGAATATTTATATAACTTCTTCTATGTCTCTGGAGCCACTCAGTGTATTTGAGCCTGAGATCATCACAGGACTGGGACAGGAATAACAAAATATATCCATGTACTTTAAGTTGTTCCAGCAAGAGAAACTGGCTTTCATTGAAGTACTGTAAATTGATCTAAGTATGTTTTCTGATATAGGAAAATTCATCACTTTGATCTCCATGAAGAATTCATCTGAGTTAGACAGGGAGAGAAAAACATGTAAATCTGACACTACAATAGGAACATTTGCTTAAAATGAATAATGCATCCTGATAGCTTTTTTGATAACTAAAATAAACTTTATGCAGGACAGTCTTGATAGCCTACTGAAAAATGAATGGGTAAAACATGTTTTAGATCAAGAGTCAGCTATTCAGTCACACTGCTTCTTTCTTTTTGATTCGATATAATAAAAAGTTAAATCCTCTGAAGAGTCATTGCAGCAAACTGACTGGGTCTGTTATGGTAGAGCACATATTATCATAAAGAACCAGTTTCATACAGATAATTGTCATGGCAATAGAAGCTGATGCAGAGATGCAGATGCTCATGTTCTGCTAGTCCTGCCAATGGTTGTTTGGATGCCTGTATTCAAACTGAAAGATGAGAGTGTGTGCTAGGCTGGTGCAGAGTTGTTTCCTACAAGGGTTTATGCAAACAATTAAAAATATATATTATCAAGTAAAGCTTTCACTTCTTCATTCCATCTGTACTTTCTATGGCTATACTAAAAACAAGTCCCTGGAAATTGCAGATTTTGATAATAAAATCCAGTAGTCAAGAATATGCTTAGCGTATTTATTTCAGAATATTTTAAATGCTCATCAGGTGATCCGAGTTCTTTACAAGAATACAAAATTGGAAGTTTAATGCACTGCTAAAGGTCATCATAGCTACAAGGCTCTCAGTGCAGGACATCTGCAGCCGGTTCCCCCTCAGGCTGCCAGCTGATACGTTGTCAATTAACCAGCAGACTGACCAAACACATCTGTGCTATGTTTTGCCTTAGACTGCTGAATCACATTGTCTGGGACTCTCAAACAGTGATGACTAAGTGCATTAAAAAGGCAAGATGGTGGCCCAGCAAATACAGAGAAAATGCCCCCGTGCTGTGGAAAGGACCTTTTTTAACTCTTCTGTGCACAGCTTCATTTATGATTTTTTATGCTGAATCCCACATGCTGTTAGTACAAGTGTTCTTCTATCAGCACTATCAGAAAGCTGCATCCTCGGTTCTTAATCAGGCAATTCAGAGAAATCTAATACATAAATACATTTTAGATGGTAAAGAATTAAGGGATGGTGGTTTTTTAGAATAATCTGCCTTAACCATTTGTGAAATAAATCAGTGAACTAAATTAGTTCAATAGCTCACATTTAGTGAAAGTATGAGACTGGGATGAAAACTGGCTGATAGAAGATGTAACCTTTTGTGTTAGAACTACTCATGTGTTCAGGAGGCTGTGAGGGAAATATAGGTAACAATTCTAAGTGATTATTTTGGCCAAATGGAATGGGAAGCTCACTAAGTGCCTTAATTTGTGATTTTGTACTGAGTGTGTGATGCTGCCATATCAAGAAACAGCAAGTGAGGTGTGTGGCTGTCTAAAAACCAATTTAAGATGGTGATAAGCACAGCAATGATGAGAGGATATGCAGGGGTGAAACTTCCCTACATCTTAACTCCAGAAACATAGATTAATGAGTTCACTGTACACTGCTTGCTTTTGCAAAAGCTCTGGATGAGAAAAGTATGAGCATATGAGTAACAGAAGAGGGCAGTGAAACAAGACAGTAAGGAGCCTAATCTTTCAGCTGAGTGGAAGGTTTTGTGAAAGGTCTAATTTCAGGCCAAAATTATTATGAATTACAGAGATTATTTCTGTAAAGGGAACATTAGTTTTAAGTCTACAGGGACAATTTCTAATAATAACACAGGAAAAAAAAACTAACAGAAAACATCCTGATGGAATCAAAACCATCAATGGCCAAGATGTTGATAAAATTATATCTTCCATAATATGAATTTATTCTTTGATGCAAAGAAAAATAATCAGAAAAAATATGTTCTACTGCCATGTCCATCTCTTAGGTACTTCACAAGCTATGGTTCTATCTTTTTTTTGTGTGTGTGTGTGTGTGGCATTTGGGCCTTTTAGTTCTGTAGTTAGCACTGTTACTACTGTGCTTTCCTCAGCCAGGAGCTGGGTCAGACACTGGGAAGGATTTAAACCCAGTGTTGCAGTGAGGACACTTGAGTCACAAAGAGACTTAGGCAGTGTTTTGGGTAAAACCTATCTACCTGTGTTTGTTAGATGGATCTGATGTCTCTTGGGTTCTGCACACGTGTGCATATGCCCATGAGATCTCATCTGCAGGTTGATCAAGCTCGCCATGGATCCGTTCTCCTCTGTGTGTTGTTCCCTGAGACAGGTCTTTCCAAGTAGAAAGGCAAACATCTCAGGTCACCACAGCAAGCTACTATAGCACATTATCCACCTGGAAAATTTTGTTAAAAATTTAAATGCCAATGGGGCCAGAGGAGAGTTTCAAAGATCGTGTTTGTGGACTTGGATGCCACTGTGCTGCCATGTCCTTAATGGGTCTGTAACAGGGCCCACAGCTCCTTTTGCTGTCTGCTCACCAGACGGAGCAGGGCAGCATGCAGGCCGGTGGCTGTCCCTGCTCTCTAATTGCTTGCACGCTCGCCAGCACCACAGCTCCGGCTGTGTTGATTGCAGCTCCTCCAGACAACACACAGACATGCTTCAGGGGAGAGCATGTGCCAGGGACTACTCCCAGCAGGCAATTTCGACTCAAATACCCTCGTTTTGAGGGGGTGGGGAAGGGAAAGAAGAGACCATGATATGTAAAGTTGAGCCATGCTGTGCTGCTTGGCCTCAGGGCTGGGGAATGGGCCCTGGTTATTTTACTTACTAGACATTTCCTGCGTGTCTTAATTCTCCGTCTGCTCAAGAGCAATAGCAGGACTTCTCTGTTTTGCAAAAATAAATGCCTTTTTAATGTGCTGCAAGAATAGGTGCTATTTTAAGTATTTGCCAGAGATGAATCCAATATTTTTGCAGCCTGCTAGGAGAGAGGATGTGCAGTGTGAGATCTCTGCAATGCAATCAAGATTTTGACCGAGTTTCAACATGTGATTATCTTAAACCTGTAGTTGCTAGAATTCAGTATTTCAATTTGCAAATCTGCTATGGTGACAGCACTTGGTTCAACATTCAAGCTTGGAACTGAACTGGAGTGGAAGAGGAGAGGGGCTCAACTGCACTGTTCTACCTATTGGGTCCTCACTTTCTGGACAATGTGAAAGATGTCAACAGTCTTGCTTTTCGTTTTCCATGGCCACAGCCAAAGAATGCATGAAAATTAGCCAAGAGAGGGGAAAAAAATGGAGTTTTGCTCTAGCTTCAGGGATCCAGGATACTTGCCTTTCTCATCGGAGAGAGAGCAACTAGACTGATATACTATTTTCCATCAATCAAGTCAGCAAAGCCAGGCAGAGCACTTCCTTTGACATCAATGCAGTGGTGACAGTTGTAGAGTTAATGCATTCCTTCTTAATGGAATACCATAAATCTAGATTCAGTGCTGCCAAAATAATGGCTGCAGCTCCCACTGAAGAAGTGAGCTCTCTCCCTGCATTCCTATGGGCTTGAAACACTTCAGTTATAGATCTGATATTAATAATTTACTTTTATTACAAAGGATCTCTAAGGCACTCTACAGGAGTGGTTTACCTATACAGAATGATACTGCTGCTTCTTGGCTGAGCATGCCACAGCTTTTTAGTAATTGCATTATATTTAACAGCTTCAGAAGAATGATTTTGTTTTGATCTGAAATAAATTTAGAAATGAACAATTTATATTTTTCTGAGAAGATTTCTCAAGTGTGTCAGGGACTCTCTGAAACACCGATGGCTTCCTTGGTTTTAGTGTCTTATTTATAATGAATATCTAAGGCAGAATGCACGTGTGACAGTACTGCTACGGGATGAAAAAAAACCACATCAATTAATTAACTACCAGTATTGTATTTGGGTACTGAGGGGGAAAAAATAGCAGGTATACTGGGATAGTCAGCAAAGGATCAGATCAGATTTAGAGATACTTTGGAGATTCAAGTAAGAGTCAGAGAAGACCACAATCTTGGAGAGTGGCTTTGTGACTGATGTACAGCCCAGTGGCCTGAGGATGGGGGAACAAAGGGCACGATCTGTTTTGATAGCAGAAGTTCCGACGCTGATAGCAGCACGGTGCCTGCAGAACATCTTGATTCTCTGTCTCCTCTTCCACAGGAATGTACTCAGCCCCCAAGGGGGTACTATTTGAGACTGTCTAACTGGCTGGAGTTAAACAGCTTTATGGCACTATTCAGGCTCAAGGTTTTACCTCTCATGAGTTTATTTCACTCTGCAGGGATCATAAAGCACCTTTCAAATTACCAGCCAGCGCTGGGGCATAGCAGAAACCATTGTGATACAAAGTCTGTTTAGCATAGGATGCAAGTGTAGCAATGCTTTAGCCCCTCCCTGTATGGGAATCTGGAGACAGAAGGTAAATGGTCAAAGGACAGATGGTGCAAATAAGGGACAGAGGTGGCCCTAGGCACTGGTAACGTGCATTTCATAGAATTATAGAATGGCTTGGTTTGAAAGGGATCTTAAAGATCATCTAGCTCCAACCCCCCTGCTGTGGGGGGTTTAGTAGTCAACTTAGGATGCATTCTATCCCTTTATCCAGGTCACTCACAAAGATTTTGAACAAAAATAGACCCAGTACCAACCCCTGGGGAACACCTCTAGCAACAGGCCTCAAACTAGACTGCACCACTGATCACAGTCCTCTGATCTCTGCCACAGTTTGCCTCACCATCCTCTCATCTATAGCATGCTTCCTAAGCTTACTTTCAAGGGTGTTATGAGAGACAATGTTAAAAGACAATGTTAGAAGTCAAGGTACACAACATCCACTGTTCTCTCATCTGCTTAGCTGGTCATGACATCGTAAAAGGCTACCAAGTTTGTCAAGCATGATTTCCCCTGGATGAACCCGTGCTGACTACTCCTGTTAACTTTATTTTCCTCTTGCTTGGAGATGACATCCAGAATATGCCGTTCTAAAATCTTCCTAGGGACAGAAGTGAGGCTGACTTGCCTGTACTTTTCTGAGTCCTGCTTCTTGCTCTGTTCAAATACTGGAGAGACACTGGCTTTTCTCCAGTCTTCGAGTACCTCTCCCATTCTCCATGATCTCTCAGAGATGATAGAGAACAGTTTGGCCATCACTTCTGCAAGGTCCTTCAGCACTTATGGGTGCATCCCATTGAGGCCCGCAGATTTGCGTGCATCAAGTTTGCCTAGACAATCTCTGACCAGAGATTCTTCCTCCTGATCTGGCAGCCTATGGTAAACACCTACAGTGGTGTCACCCATATTAGTGAGACCCTTAATTCTCATCCATAATCTCTCAGCTTGTTCAACATTCATCTCTAGGCAGAGCTCAATACCATCCAGTTTTTCTCTCACGTAAATAGCAACATCTCCACCTTGCTTTGCTGGGTAGTGTTTCCTAAAAAGTATATAGCCATCCATGACAGCATTCCTACCGTGACAGCTGTCCCACCATGTCTCCATGACTGCAATGAGATCATGACCCTGCTACTGCATACAGATCTCTAATTCTTCCAGATGGTATGTGTTGATATATAGGTACTTCAGAGAAGAAAAGGGAGCAGAGGATGCTCAAGCACAACATGTTCCTTATTGGTCCAATCCCTGATTTTTACCTGCAAACTCTTGACCTGATCTTGGCTATTATTCAGAGGCAGTTCCTTGCAGTTCTGGGGCTGCCCAGGGCCACATCCAACCTGGCCTTGAACACCTCCAGGGATGGGGCACCCACAGCTTCTCTGGGTAATCTGTTCTAGCATCTCACCATTCCCTAAATAAAAAATTTCCTCCTCATATCTAATTTAAATTTCCCTTTTCTTTTTTAGTTTAAAACCATTCTCCCTTGTTCTATCACTATCTGACAGTGTCAAAACTTAGTTCAGTGCTGGGTAGGGTTTCCCAGGGATCATCAGAGACCCCCACAGCAAAAACATGAGCACTGTGGTCCTTGTACTGCCCCAGGGCACTCATCAACCTGCAGGTAGTCATGGAAGCAATGCCCTGAAATAGAAATTATTGCCCTTAAGCTACTGTGGGCCATCAAATCTGGTATCTGATTTAGGAATACTTGAGTGATTGTAAGAAAATCTCAGCTTTTGTTTTGTTTGTAACCGAATGCCTTAGGTCTGCAAAGAAAATGTGCAGGTTGCAAATAAAAGAGAAGCAGAAGGTAGCCTAGGGGGTCCAAGCCCTGAAGGTATATAATGTGTTGATTCAGTTTTTGGAACAGATTTCTTGTTTATTAAATGGTCCAGCTGATTTTTAGTGGGAAGAAAAAGGCTTGATGTTGGCACATGTAAATCATATATATTCAGCATGCATTTAATTCCTAAATGGAGCCAAAAGTGAAGGTCAGGTCTGGAGGGGGACAGCAGCACCTACCTGCTTTGGGCTGGGAGAAAACTGATCATGGGACATGAATGGAGGAAGACTGACACAGGCTCTGGATGCAGACCCTTTGATTTGGGTGCAAATTGCCTGGCTTTTGTTCCAGACTGATGAAGACACACCATTGCTCACGATACTGCTCTGATCAGAGGGTTTGGCTTCGGGGCCAGAGAGGCTTACATCCATCCAACTAAGAGCATGGGCTCATGTGGGCAGGGACGCGCCAAAGCAGATCCCAGGACTGTTCCCCAACAGAACCACAAAATAAACACATGAGCATTCACTGCTTTTTAAAGAATACTGGATGTTACTAAGCAGAATAATTTGCAGTGGCTTAACTACTGACTTTTTTTTTAATTTGCAACTAATGCATGAAGGCATTTCTAATTGTAATTATGCCAATGACCCATTGTCACATCAGCTATTGCAAACTGTATTTACTCAAACAAAAATTTAGTGGTGTTTTTTTTATTGCACTGAAAAAAAATCAAGTGGGCAAGCTTTCAAGAATCACAGTCAGAGTACAGTATGTCTGCATTTAATTATGAGGCTGGAGCAATTAACACTCGGGCTCTGCTTTTTTCCGTATTCTATGGCTCGTTGTTGAGAAAACACAATTCTCAAAATCTTTCCATTTAAAATGTATTAAGCCTATATATAGTTAGGACGGAGGGGTTTACATACAACTGATTAGGGCTGTGAAGTTTGGCCTAAGGCTTGTAAGACCCCAGTTCAATCTAAAGTGTTCTTTGAGTTGAAAATTCTCTTAATATCTGTATCACTAGCCCTCTGGAAAGCAATTCCTCGTAGTAAAGCAGGGACTCCATTAGTTGTAAGGTGACAGAGCTCCTCCTCAGTCAGTCCTTTCTCAAATTTTATACATACTGCATGTGTCTAATGTGATTTATATCAGTTTTGTCCTCAGATAGCCCGAGAACCTTAAGCTAAGTACCAAACAATGTGTAGTTTACATGGCTTTGCCCCTTGCTCATGAATTCTCTTAAACATCCAGCCTAATTCAACACAATATTTCTTGAGCATGTACTTTAGGGTAAAACATATAATTCAAACCCATTGAAGTAAAAAAATAAAAGAATAAAAAAACATGATACTTAAGACCTCCTTTTTTATTATTTCCCCTCACAACTTCACCTTGCAACACTTTCTTAATTGCAAAACAGTTTTGGCTTGAACTTCTGTGTCTCAGTCTGCTGTACTGTGACCTAAAGAACAGTACTTACACATGCGGAAGTTAACTGGTCCCTTAGGAGCACTCTTGCACTGAAGAGTGAAGGAGGAGAAGGCATATTTGCAAATAGCTATATTTTCTTTCTCCTATTTAATTGCTTCTGTTTGGGATTTTTAAAAGATCGCTTTACCATACAGTCATTTTCAAAGTGAACATAGCATGATTGACCAAAATAAATCTGATAGTTTTTTCAATTATAATTTTGGCTGTGATATTTTAGTATTGGGGACTGTGACCCCCCTCAGAGGAGTAACAGTTAACTGGTTGTGGCACTTCTGGCATTTCCTAGCTTATACTCTGATCAACTCTGCTGTATTAATAAGTCCTTTTAAGATGATTTTGTGAGAGTAATTTCCTAAGGCTTTCAGGTAACTTCATGGAAAATGAAACTTTATACCTTCATCACATGGCAACAAGCTGACACTCCTACAAGTCATCAGCAGAGATGAGCCCTTAGACCTCTAGTTGGTGAGCTCATGGAGTGACCAGTAGTAGTACTGTTATCCTTCTGCAAGACCAGTACTAGGAACATTCATCAGTTTTCATAGTTAAGTACTGGCAGAGGAATAGGGAGACTTGGAGTAAGATCTCATATACCATTTATGGCTCTGGGAACATCTTCCTCACCTTCTCCCCTTCTAAAGCATGACTTTGGCCAGGTCTCTTGCAGCCTCTCTGTCAGACTGCAGAATCCTCCTGCCACAGGACCTTCACTGCACAGAGCAACCTCTGTCATCTGCCTGCTACCTTCACAAACACCTGTTCCATTGCCTGTTGACATCAGTGTTGCAACCAATGCAATGTCTCCTTTCTCTCATCCCATGATTCTTTCTCAGTCTTCACACCCTGGCTCTTTGTACAGCTTGCTGCCTTCTCTACTGTATTGTCTTCCTGGGTACTTTTTTCATGTTTCCTGGCTGACCTCCAGTACCAAAATCTCTGAAAACACTGGTCCACCTTCCTCTGTCCTCCATAAAGTCAGAAATGACAGTTTCTGCTGCTGAACTATGCTTGCTTAATCTTTGTCCTTACCTTGGTACATGACCAACACCAGCCCAGAGGTAGGATTTTTGGGAGAAATATGCCAATACACGGTTTTTGAATCTTCAAGGCACTTGCTATGTTACTGAAATTGATGTCTCTAGGGTTAAAATGAACAATTTTCCAATATTATTTTTTCTACCTCTCATCCTTGTTGTTTCATTTGAAAGTAAAGGTAAGATAGTGATGATAGAGGTACAAAAGGGGTTAACACAATAGAAAGGAAATCTTTAAGTTTTTGCAACTGCACTCGCAGTGTTTGTTATCCAGCAGAGAGCATAAAGTGCACATGGATTCCCACATACAGCACTTTGCACTGTCCTTTGATCCTTGACAGGAATCTTCAGACAGCCTTTGGACTGGGAGACATTCTCTTATACCTAAGGATATAATTTTATTCTGGAGCAAACATTTGATCCAGTCGTGGGAGGTTTTTTTATTCTTAAAATGGCACAAAGCCCTCAGAAGGAGATTAAAGTACATCATTGTAGCTTTGTACTTCTGGGAATATTACCCATTTGTTATTATCAGGAATAAAACAAAATAAAAATGGAAATTCAGAGAATATGATGCATAGTAAGCAGCCACAGACCTGTAAGACACGTATTACTCATGAACACAGGATCAAACAGCTGCTTTTCCTGACTTTTACAAAGCGCTCCTGACATAACTATATTCCTTAGTGAACAATTACTGTATTTACTGCACTAGTGACCTTGATGCTGATTCCTCACCTCTTTCCACAGTTACTTGTTAAAATTCAAGCAATGATTAGAACATTTTGTCCTATAATGTCTTACCACACTCTTTTCATCTCTAGGGGGCTAAATCCAGAGAAATTCCTACTCTTGTTTAATACTCTACCTCATAGTTAGTGAGATCTTGTGGCTTGTTTGTCTATTTAATTTTTTTTTCCCCAGCCTGGGAGACATGAAACCACAGTTTGCAAATTGTCAATTCATTCCTCCCATTCATCATATGGTTTCCTTATGCAGAGCCTCATATCTCTTGATGCACCAGAGTGTGATCACAACTGCCATCTCTTGGATCCACAAGGGACAGAGTTACAAGAAAGGAGAGAAATTATCCTCTCTTTCTTTCTCTGATTACAGCTGAGAATGATTTCGAGAAATTGCTGTTGAGAAATGAGTCAACATACTGTTGATGCCTTGGGCCTGGTGAGTGATGATCAAATTTCTGTTTAATTGACCAGCAGCCAATTTAGTTTTCAGTCAAAATTTGAAATGTCTCTTGTTTCTTATAACAACCAGCTTACTCTAATAAACATGAGCCATAACATCCCCCAGTTTGAGATTAACCCTTCAAGACACTGCACACTGAGCAGGAGGCGATATACTCAGTGCGACCTATATAATCCTTTATGTCATTAGATCACATGATTTCTCTGAAGCTGATCTGACTGTTCATGAAGTTATATCCTGTAAATGGAGAAATATATGTAGACAGTATGTTTTATCATTCACTGAAGAAGCAGAAATTAATTATACACAGTGATCTTAACTCACACTTTCATTACTGCAGACTTAGGTCAATGTGAATTCATTATCCAACTCAAACTTAGTGTGAAATGGTCTTTCAATTATTTCTGTACTTTATTTTCTCAATTAGAGAGAACAAAGATAAAACAAATCTCTTGCCCAGTCACAAATTTATCTGCCCTACTTCTTTCTAAGAAAATATCTGCTTTAACATAGTAGAATATTATATGACACAACTAAGAAAATGATTGGAATTAGTTAAGATTATAAAAACATTTTGTGTCCTTCATTAAACTAAATTAACTAAAATTGAAAGGAACAGTTGAAAGATCAAGGTCAACAGCTGTTTCATTTTTAGTTATTTTATTTCTAGTTCACAGTCATTTTATATATTTTTCTTAATGGTTACAGGAGTAAGAGCAATGAGAAGATGGAGTTTTTCAGGGGAAAATTCATTAATTGATTAAAGATATAGTATATGAGAGAAGAACAGACAGAACATGGTTCTCTCAGTAATAACCTAAGAATAAAGCCTCTAGCCAATGTCTGGGGTAGGGACAGGCCTCCAGAATTTTAAATTTCAGGCTTGTGACACATTTCCAGAAACCTAGCACACAATGTCTTTGATGGAAGTGGCACTGGCAAGAATGATCCACAGCATAGCAAGAGGTCATTTTTTGTCACATAGTCCCTTCTGGTTCACAGCACCTTAGTTGGACATGCTGCTAAGGCACCTAGTGCAGTCAGTAAGGAGAAAGGTAAGGACCTTTCCAGTGGGATTTTTGTGGGATAAGAGTAGTTCACTTTTTCTTAGCCCATAGGCAAAGCAAAGTTGTTTTCTTTGCCTCAACACACAAAGAGTTTTTGGAGAAGTCAGATGATGTCGCACTTCTGGCCAGCAAAACAAATTAAGAAAGGTAAGAAGGTAAGTTCTTCTGTCTTCTTAGTTCAACTTCTGTCTTGACTGCTAATTGGGGCCTGAACCCTTTGGAATCAAAGGTGGAAAAGGTGTCATGTCAGAAGAACAAGGTCCTTCTCTGTGGGAACTCTTCATGCTCCCCTTTATTATATGAAGTGGAGGAATCCAGTTACCCTTTTTTTTTTTTTTTTACATTACAAACACTGTTATTAAAAACCAAAATCAGACAAGAAAAACATACTTTCTCCTCTTGCTCTGTTTTCTCTTCCTTTCCCTTTTCATGGCCCCACCTGTACTAACACAGTTACACTTTCAGTAGCCCTTACTGGAAGCAATGCCAGTTTTCAGTTTTTATTAAGAAGGCTATATAATGAGTTTATAATAGTCCTTTTATACTTCTAATGATACTTGTTCTACTGCTTCTTTAACATCACTGCCCAGACCTGGCTTGAATTCCATGTTCCCAGATCTGAACGATGGAACGCCTCCATTAAATTGATGGTGTCATTTCTATTCCTAAGTTTCTGAAGCAGTACAGCTGTGATTTTGTCTTAATTTCCCTATCCCCCTTAAGTATCATTCAAATCCATACTTTCAATCACTGCAAAGGGAGAAAGTTGGTAGGGAATTTGCAGTTCCCTGTGCCCACAAGAAAACTGCTGCAGTACACTACCTTTGCACTGCCAGCAGGAAAAATCGTGCCTTGTATCAAACTGGGTGCATTCAAGTCCTTGACACACCCTGGATAAATTTTATGCAGCCATACTAGTGCTTGAAGAATTGTGAGTTTTGGTACTCTCGTCATAAAACACGTTCCTAATGGTTTTCTTTACCTATTACTTTATCTGCTTCCATGCATCCCTCTCTTGCTTTTGGATGTGATTCAGCTGCTCACTGTTTTCTGCAGCCTGGTGAAAACATCTGACAGAGAGATCAGACAGGGAGGAAGGAAAAGAGAAAACATTTGTTCACGCCTGTTCCCTGAGCTTTGGTGGTTGGTTGCAAGATTCTCTACTGTGCAGCTGATTATAGAGCCAGATTTTCCAAAGTAGTTAGGTTTCTAAAACTAGAAGTGACTATCATTTTTCTCAGAGGTACCTTGCAACTTAAATTATGATTGATATTAAGGCTAGCAAATGTATTGGCATCCAAACAGGAATTCAGGCAAAATTACTATTCTAAATGTTCAGATGCTGTTCTGTGAGGTACTAAACTTCCACTGGTGCTGTGCATTGCTGCCACAGCCCGACCCTGAATTTAGCCATCCACTTGTATTTTCTGCTATTCACAACCTCAGAAAACTTGTCTGTCTGGAAAAAAAATGCCTGAAACAAATATTGATTGAGTTTGTGATACAAGCCACTCCTTAGGCACACTGTTGCTTAAGTCAGGTCAAAGATTCATCATGCTCTTTGTAAGGTTAGAAATATCAGAGAGAAGACATTTGTGCAGTGCTGTTCTTACCGGGAGATTGCTCTTGCTCTGGGGTTACACGCAGATGTATCTCTCCGCCCTTACAAAAATGATGAAAACAAATAGTGTGGTAGACTGTAACCTCCCTACATGCAGAAAGCAAGCATCACTGTGTACATAAATGGCAATATATTAACATCATTATTGTATTTAATATAGTCAACACTACCACTAATCAGTAAAACCACCAGCAGCATTATGTTCTTTTCTAAGTGACGGATTTGCCAGTAGAATAAAAAGCCTCTCTATCTAGGCATAGTAACATAAATAAAGGCATCTTATTAGAATACCTGAAATAACAATAGGCAGAAAGGAGATCTCTTTTGCCAAGAAAAAAAATGTTCAGTTATTGACTAATTTGCTGTAAATCTGTCTTTTCCTTTCTAATCAATCGTTAACAATCAAAAGCCACCTGGCTTAATTGAGTTTAATTTTGAGGAAGCCTGATCTGGCATTTCTTGCACACTGCTTGGTTGAAGTGAATTAAGAACTAGGGAGCTTCTACAAAAAATTGAGAAAAAAAGAAGAAATGTCTTTACATTAAGACAACTTCTTAAGTATCCACAAAAAAAAATGTGGTTTTTTTCAGAAGCAGACACAAAATATGAAACTTAATGGTCATTTGATGAACTAGCAAAAAAAAAATAACACGACTCGTCTTAATGTTGTTAAAGCGTAAACTCACACTCCCAAAATCACAGCTGTACCTATTTTTTATACCTGAAAAGTGATGTTCTATTAATGTGACCACTTAGTTACTGACTACAGTGGGTTTGTAGAACCTCTATCTTCAACACATTCCTTGGTATATGAGTTATGGCCTTAGAAAGGTATTAGAGGATTTCACTCTGACAGAATAAATGAATATCCTGGACAACAATTTTCTTTGGTACCAGGAAATATTTTATTGTAAGATTAACTAGAGTCCTAACAGCTTTCTCCTTCCTCTGTGGGAAGACCTCTTGTTCAGATCGTGCTCAGTTTTCCTTATAGAAGCAGAAGAGCAACCTCAACCTTTGCCTCTGATGGGACATGACATAGTTTACAGGGGGTGACGTTTTTGGGAACCTTGTCCTGGGATCATTGCAATAGTCTGACTAGATATTGCTGGTGGATTAAGCCTTTGTTTTATATTCTGCTAAGTAATTGTAATAAATATTGATAGGTGTGTTTTGTTATTAATTTATTTTGGGCAGTGTGTCTGTGAAGCTGCAGAACAACCTTGACAGGAAGCAGTGCTTACCAGGCATAAGTCTTTCTGCTGAGGGCATGGCAAAGACCAGGGGACCCTGTCAACACAGCTGAAAGGTAATGCCAGCAATATCCTTACCTTGCTACAGAAAGATAAGGTTTTGTTTGAAGATGAAAATGTAAAAGTATTACTTTTTATCTGATTTCTCCTAAATGATATTATCAAAGCATGCACTACCTCTGGGCATTGTAAGAGTGAAATAAGCCATGTCATTTCTTTGCAAGGCAAGGATGTGTCATTCCCTACCTGGTTTTATTCAGGATTGAGCCTGAGGTACGGGCTTTCCCACAGCACTGATTCCCCAACCACTCAGGCTGTGCTGTGTTGGTGTGTGCAGTGCCACAGACAGATCCTGTCTCCCTTGGCACAGAGCACTGTTTGGCCTAGTCTTTTTATTAGATCAAGGCTTTAATCTTAATTTCAATTTCCTCCATAAAACTTGTATGCAAATATTTTCCTAGCTCACAGAGCTATTATGAATGGGGTTGCCCTCTGGGTGGTTGCCATTCAGCTTGGCTGCCTGTTCTCTAGACTTTGCTGGTTGGCATCAGAGTTGTTTTTCATGTACAGACTCATCTGCTACTACAGCAGCCATTTTTTCCTCAGCATTGCCAGACATTTTTGCATGTCAGAGGTGGCAACCTTTCTGTAGTGCTTTGTTCTTCAAGGTACTTCACATACGTGCACAGCACCTTTATTTGCAGCATCAATGAGACTCTGAAATATATTTCTTTCTCCTTCTCCTGCACCCAAGAGGAAACACTTCATGCAAAGCTCTTCCAGTCACTAGTTGTTCCTGTGTTGCTTAGTGATCAACTGAGGGCTTGATTTTTCTTCTCTGTAACTGACAAGATCAGTCCCTCAGCCCAAAAATAAATTACTCTTAACTCATACATCATCTCTTAGAATACCCTGAGATGGAAAGGACTCACAAGGACCAGCAAGTTCAGCTCCTGGCTCCACATAGCACCACCCAGAATTCAAACCCTACATCTGAGAGTGCTGTCCAAATGCTTCTTGAACTGTAGCTGCCATGGGGCCTCCCCTCAGCTCCTCTGCTCTGGGCTGAGCAAACCAAAGGGCTCAGCCACTCCTCATGCATCCTGCCATCTAGACCCTTTAGACCACCTTTGTACCTTGGACGCTCTCTAATAGTTTTACGTTGGTCTTACACTGTGGAACCCAAACCCACACCCAGTGCTCAAGATGAAGCTGCAGAGCACAAGCAGTGGCAACCTGGGGTGCCTCAGGATGCAGTTGGCCCTTCGAGTTGCCAGGGCTCTCCAAATGAACTGTTAATCTAAACTGACAAAATGATAATTATTTATATTAAGGTTTATTAATAAAAGGACTAATAGATGATTAATGAGTTGTTACAGTTTGTATTATAAGGACCAACAGGTTAATTGGTTTCAAGTAACCGTGGCTTAGATCTGTTTATAATCCTTTATGTCAATATCTATCAAACACTTATTTAATTTAAGCCATAATCTGGTATGTGTGACACATGTACATATGTAATCACTACATTTAGTCTCTCCATTATGGAACTTTACCACCCACAGTGTTTTGAAACAACAGCAAAAATCAAACTAAAATATGAAACTAGTAAAGTTTCATGGAAAACCTGCCCTTGAACTTTTAGCTGTTTCTTGACTGTAGCGTGGCCTTTTTGAAAATGAGTTGCTTGTGGCTTCTCACATCAAGTATAACAAGTGCGTTTTGTATGAGGCCTTCCATCTGCTGAGTGGTTCTCCAAGGGATGTGCCTCTCCTTCAAAGGAAAACTGAGCTGAGACTTCCAATTTCCTCAGAGAGTCATGTTAGATGCACCCTGTCTACTAGATAGCTATGTGTAGTTTTTGTTGATAAATATATACTATAAGAAATAGTATCACTGGACTTTCTCCTTCTCCATGTAAACTTTACCACAGCAGTGTATCTCTGAAACTTCTGTATGCATAGCAAGTGAGATGGAGTTGGCAATGGAACAGAATGATACTGTATTACCTGAACAAAGCTATTACTGATGATCTTTTGATTACACATATACTTTGTATGTCCCAGCTCTGGCACACCATGTGTCCCCTGTACCAGATGTGCTCCTTTTGCTTTATATCTCCTGTATCTTCCTGTGAGTTCTTGCAGAGTCACCCACTTTCACCCAAACAGTGCAAGTGAACCATATTATACTGAAAAAATCTCATCCATACCGTTTTCACCTCTGAAAAAGGCCTGGATATAAATATTCATCCTCATTATGAATAGCAATCATCTCTGCTCAAGCCAGCATGGTACCACTGCACTAATGGAGAAGAGACTTTGGAGTCACTTTTGTAGAAATGGAGCGGGTGAAACCCAAATTTACACAGCATGGATTTTGTGCCTCTGTCCAGGAAAACTGCCAGTGTTGTTGAACTACTCACTACTGCAGATTTCCAGTAGCTGAATGGTAACATTTATTCCTACCCTAGTAGCGAAACAGTACATTAACTGCGACAGTGATGCTAGGGCTCTGAGGCGATCGCAGGTTCCATAAAAAATGAGGTGAGCACCTCAGCATGTTCACACCAGCATAATCTATAGAGGCTATATTCTATGCTGAAAAGACAACTCCTTCACTTTGAGGTCATTCCCTAATTTGCTCCTTTCTAACCAGACAGAAGTTTATATTAAACAAATGCTCACTCTCCTTCTCTTCTCTCTTCGTATCAGTCACTGTCAGCTTGATATAGAAAATATGGCTGTTAATAGCTTGCAGTGGAACAAACATTTGCATAACTGCTACCTCAGAGCCCATAACTCTGAGCTAATTGGCTGATGGTGATTAAAATGATTAAGTGACTGTAATTTATATGATTAACCAATTAAGCCATTCTCCTGTGATTGACCTAGGGTAGGCTCTGGGATGTGGGTTTGTTTCCCAGCATGCATGCTGGCAGTGTGTGATATTAAATATTCTCTTAAATACTTACCATTGTTCCTGCCAACAGCACTCAAGGTACTTTAAGGGTAGTTAATTACTGCACATCACTCGTGTAACACAGAGAGTCATAAGTTGAAGGCAACACATGAATTATTAACAAAATAAATCTAGCACCGCTAGGATAACACAGAATTACTGAAGGCAGTAACTAGGACAGTGAGTTTGATCATCCAGAACTGATGGATGACTGACTGGTGTAAATGGATATCATATTGCTGCCTTGAACAAAAGTTACGCTGATTTACCCCAGCATGACGTCTAGATTGTGATCCTTGAAAACTGAAAATCTATCAACATGTCTGGAAAAAAAAAAAAAAAAAAGGTAGGGGATAATAACTGGAATTTCTTTTAGTTAAAAAAAGTGAACTGACTTGGTCAATTTGTAACTGCTTCCATTAAGAGGGCATTTGTCAAGGAAGCGTATGTTTTTTGAGTGAGAGAGCTCTGGTTCTTGAAGAAACTAGGCAGGTGGGCAGGAAGCAATAATTAAGCATATTCTTTGTTAATCTCCTGCTAGGTGCAGCAAAGGGAAAACTTGCTGTGGTTTCATCCCCCCTCTTTCCTTCCCCCTCCCACCTTCCTGTGGGTTGCTGTTGCTGAAACGAGGGACTGCTGTGCTCCCAGCTTTTCCCCCTCTCACCTCCTACAAGCAGACAGTTTAATTCCATGCTTCCTGAGGCTAAACACATCACCTTCCTTCACATTACTTTCAATTTCTGCTGCTGCGTGTCCTGAAATCTTAAATCTGTTGCTGGTTAGTCTGGGCTATCTGTTCTGACCCTGCAACACACTAGGCTTTTAGGAGATGAGAGTAATACACTTTTTGCAGTATCCTTCAGAGCAGACTGCAATTTCCTTTGTGTTTTCTCACTTTCTTGATTAGTTACTAAGGTCGATATAATAAAGATTGCTAGTATTTTACTATCATGTCAGTTAACTAGTTCCATGTGCAGGATTGTCCCAAATGATGGCCTTGGCAAATGGGCAAATATCACACTTTTCTGTTGTAGCTGCTCCTGATACTTAACTGCATTAAGTGTCATTGTGATGCTGACTGGGTATTCCCAGTGCTTGCGTGGACAGTTTCTTAACACATATTTTGGTATTTTAGGATAACAAGCGTTTGAAATGTCAATTGCTTCTTGTTTTTAATCTGAATATTTTGTTCAAAAAATCTTTGGCAGGTTGGCTTCAGTGTCAGAATGTCTGTTTTACAGTATGCTGCCGTGAAATTAAACAAATTGCCAGTGCTCCTTTGCTGAGCCTATGGAAAGCCAGAAATCCGTTCTCAGTGCTGCCTGCTAAATGACATTGTCTCAATCCTGCTCACAGAGCATTCTCAGAAGGACTTAAGGGATGTCTGTGAAACTCTTCATGGGGCTTTGATCCTAACAAATAATATGGCACACGTGTTCTTGCGAATCTGTCTGTCCATCTACCTCATTACTGGCATGTTGCAATCACTTTAGACTTGTCCCTGGGAAGCACTATGAAAGCCATCACCTCTCACAGAAGTGAAAAGCTACAACTTAACACAATGAGAACAGTAGTTAAGGTTTAGGCTGGGGTGCAGGAGCTGCTGTTTCAGATGCCATGCATGACCTTGGCCCATCACCTCACCTCTCTATGCATCTGTTCCCTGCAGTTAAAAGGAGGCATCACACTTTCATCACTCCCAGCATAGTTTGAGGACAAGGCCATTAATATACATAATACACTCGCGTACTACCAGGATGACCTCCATAGAAAAGCTTATAAATAAACATAAATAAGGACCTGATGGGTAAAATGCTGGGCCCTGCCCAGGCTTCAGCAAGACTTAAAAGGACCACACAGAAAATGCATCTTAAAATAGACCATTTGAAGGTCATAGCCTCCTACCCTTACCTGTCAAGACCTGAGCGGAGGCTTTGCCTGCAAAATGATGGCCCTGCTGATGACATCAGCACTCTACATGCAGGTTTTGGCAGGTGTTAGCCATTCATTTCACCTTTGCAACTGTTCATCCAGGAATTTCATAGGAGTCATGACTCACTGTGTGCTTTTGTGGCAACTACCACTCAGCTGTATGAAAAAAAAACCTCATTTCTGCTAAAGATCTGCTGCCATGATATCAGAACCTGAGAAAAGACAGAGCCTCTGACTGACAGGGCTTTTTGTTGTTTTTTTGTTGTTGTTGTTGTTGTTGTTGTTTGTTTGTTATTTTTGGTGCATTTTTTTTTTATTTGGCAGGTAGTAAAATATTAAAAGATTTTAAAGTTTTAAAACTCATTTTTAGATATCTATCTGCAGCCAAATCCTGTTGGCCTAAGGGATCAATCAATGAAACAACATTACATAGAAATGCTGAATTCATGTTATCCTGGATAATCTATATCTCAAAAATGAGACTGAGCTCTTAAATGACCTGCACATGGATTTGATCTGCTCCTCCCTTTTAACTTGCACTTCAGTAGCCTGGCTTTAAAAAAATTAACTGTTTCAGTAATGTGGGAGTCCTTTCATTCCTACAGTCTTCTGATTAGTTCCAATAAAACTGGATAGTAATAAAGTTAAAATCCATTAGTGGGTACAAGACACACAGCAGAACTCATGCTGGTATTTAAAACAAATGTAGAGCCATTATAGTCTCCTGCGCAATGCTGAGTTTTTTACAAATATTTTGCACTTTTTTTGTTGTTTTTTTTTTATTTTTATTTTACCTCAAACCTCATCAAAGTGAGTCTAATTTCCCCATTAAATTCTATCAAAATTATTCCAGCAGAGTACTGCTGTAGTAACTCAGAACATGGCTGATGAAAACTGAACAAAAAGAGATACCATGCATAAGAATCCCACTGATTTTGAACACCTAAGGCTTAATCTTCATGTAAGGTAGTACAATAGAAGCAGAAATTGGTAGTACCAAGGACCCAGTGCTCATGTTGGAATGAGAGACAAACTGAGAAGCCTCAGACCAGCACCTCTCCTGTGCAATAAACATCCATGAGTCATCAGAGTGCTCTGTGCCCTCTGGAGGAGAACATTCAGTTTGGTTTCACCAAAAATGGTCCCTTTTTTGTGATGACACAGCACCCTTTAGGAGCTGAACAGCAAGGTAATGATGCTGAGAAAAGTGGGGCAAAATGTCTCTCTTCAGTCCCTGGTTCTACTGGTGCTTCCTAATCATCAGATTACAACTCCCTTCAGAAACACAGAGCAACTCTGAGGTTGTCTCTGCCCTAATGTTATGTTAGCACCAATTCTGCTTGCTAACTCAATAAGGAGACGTGATCTGATGGGCATTTCCAGACTCCTAATCTTCTTTAGCAGGGTCAGGTCCCTCGCAATCACTTGTTGGGTTTTGTTTTGTTTTGTTTTGTTGTTTGTTTGTTCGTTTGTTTTTTAAAGATTATTTATGGAGGAATCACCCATTTTCTGCATCACACTAGCCCCCAGGAAGAACGGAACCAGGCTGGATGTCCATCCCTGCCCACAGGGTTCAAAAACCTCATCTTCCCCATCGTGTCATAGAATTACAGATTGGTCAAGGTGAGAAGGGACCTCATTCCATCAGGTCCAGCCCTGACTCAAGCAGGGACACCAAGAGCAAGGTGCCCAGGTCTAAGTCCAGGTGGCTTTTGGATATCACCAGGGAGGAAACCTACAGCCTCTCTAGCAGTCTGTGTCTCTGCTGTCACCTGCACAGCACAGAAGTGTATCCTCATGGTCAGGCAGAAGAGCCTGTGTTCTAGTTTGTTCCCATTGCCTTTTGTTCTGGCCCTGAATATAACTGAAAAGATCCTTAGCAGCTAGCAGGGCTGCAAGGGACATTTCCACAGGCTTTTAGCATCCCTAGCTGAGGAGGAAACCAGCTCTGGCTCTCTCTTTCTCTGGTTAAATGCTCTAACCACTAAACACCTATACAAAAAGACAGGCACCCCCATTCCTCTACCAGCAGCTGGGTTTTAAAAGGGAAGACAGATTAACACAGTGCATAGATGAAGTACAAACCTCTGACAAATGGTTGGATCAGAGGGTTTCCTCACAGGAAAAACAGTAGACTTTCTCCTCCTGAGGAATAATTGGAGGCCTGGCAGGTGTGCCTGGTGCTTAAAATAAAATAAGAAATTCCATGACTGCACTTCTCAGTGAAGTCCTCTTTTCCTGGATGAAAATCAATTAACTCTTCACTGTGCCTTGAGGCTAACAGACAGGAAAGAGATTAACAACCGGAAAAGAGACTTCAGATTTATTGTACAGCAGCACAGGGCTCCCCATACTCCATCTACTCCATGAGCTGTCTAGGCCAGGCTCCTGTCTGTACCATGAAAGTCCAAGACGTTTAAGCACATGCTTAACTTTAGGCGTGGGAAGATTTTCAACAGCCTGTAAGTCTGGCATTTACCTCTCCTCCTCCCCTCCCCGTGGCTTTGAATGGGAATTACACACCTCGTCGTTCTCTATCTACCTCATTGAATATTTCCACTCAACATGTTCTCCTAAAAAGCAATGAACTGCTGGGCTTACAGAGTAACTGCTCCAGTACAGAAACTACTCATTAGACCTCTGTCATCTAGTGGCTGGCTTTTGTCCTCAGATATGAAGGTTTATTTGCATGCTTAAGAAAAATATTTTTCAACTTCTGTTGAAGGTGATGCATGCCATTCTTTTAGGCACTATATGTCTTCCCTTGGTTAAAATAAGTGTCCATGTCTTGTACATATGCACACGTGCACACACACACAAAGCTGCCCTTTAATTTTATTGACTACCTTTCATTTTTGAATTAAGACTAACAGTAGACAAA
Organism: Cyrtonyx montezumae; assembly: GCF_038088225.1. Lineage (NCBI taxonomy): Eukaryota > Metazoa > Chordata > Aves > Galliformes > Odontophoridae > Cyrtonyx > Cyrtonyx montezumae. Next base: position 111,356,004 of record NW_027072089.1, read on the forward strand.
AGTACAAAGTATCCCATCTTCTTTATACTAGACATGATGCTATATGCTATTATAAGGTGTTAAATTCATCTTCTCAATATGAAACTTCTCCAAATAAGCTTTTACATACTTCTTATCATCCTTAGCTGTTTCTAAGCTCTCCAATTTCAGTTATGTCATCTTTGAGATATGAAACAAAAGAATCCTGTTAAGATTTATATCATGCCATAATTCCAGACTCAGTGTCTATCATTTTTGGAAGATTTTTTCTTCTATTTCAGGTGGTACTGACTTGTGACTGTAGAGGAGCTACAGTAAGATCAGAACCAGATACGTTTGGGTAGTTCAAATTCATCTTTCCTGTATTCATTACTCCATATTTTATCACTTAGAATTATTATCAGCATATTGCTTTTTTGTCTAATTTGGGCAGGACCTTATCTCTTGTTCCTAAATCTTTCTGTCATTTCTGCAGCATTGCTACTTTGATCTTCACCCTTACAAAGAGTGACATTTCTTCCTCCTCTACCTCTGCATAATATCATATGTAGGGAAATACAGTCTTCTACCTTCTCTTTGGTTTCTTAATTGATAAGATCAGCTTCCTCAAACATATGCTGACAGAGCCTGATCTATTACGTGCCCTTGTGGTCCTCTTTTGATATATTGATAAGCAGTGAAGATTGGAGCAATAAAACATCATCTTAATGAGCTGTTTGCACAGATTGTAGATCCTCAGATGCTGATACCTTGTTTTGGTTCAACTAAAGCACAAATTTTAGTGGACAATCTGATCTTAATTTAGAAACATCAGGTGGCAAGAAACTCCTTCCTTTATTGTTAGCCTGTTTTAAGAACTAGCTTGTTCACCTCCAAATCTAAGTTTACTCCAATTTCTAAGTTTCAGTTCTGCTTTTGGCTTCTGCTGCCAGGATCCTGATATACATTTGCTAATTGAGAAGTGTTATAATTACTCAGAAATTCTTTCTTTTGATGGATATTTATAAATAAAAATTAGGTTAGCACTTAAATTTTACCTTCATAAACAAAATATAATTAATTTCTTTCATAAATCAATCTTCCCAGCTTAAAACTTTTCTTAAAGATGTTCTCTTAACCCATGCTTTGGTATCCTTATTGAGGAAAGACATTAAAAAAGAAACATAGCATAATACAACTGAACCGATTCTGTATTTATAGACAGTATCACACTCTTATTCTCAGTTATATATCAAAACAACACAATCTTTTGGTGATAGTTTATACTGAGAAATCACATTTAATTATCTGTCTGCTGTGACCTCTCAGTCCTTTTCAAAATCGTGTTTCCCAGTGTTAATAACATATTTTCTCTGTGATTTCTTCCTATGTATATGACCTTGTAAATGACTATGTTATACTGCATACTTTTGCACTGTTTCCAATTCATCACATTATCAGGATCACAAAACTACCTGACCTGCCCGTGTCACAGTAAATGAATTCCTCCACCCTTATCAAAGATGCTGCACAGTAGTACTTTCTGCATTAAATTAAAAACACAAGTTTCTAGTATACACCCAATTCCCACAGAACTCTGACAGAAATACTCTCATGTGTTGTTCGTAATTTATTTAAAATTCTACTTTGAGATAAAACAGTTACATAATATTTAACATGAGATCTCCTTTCAAATGACAAGACTGTAAGAAATGTGAATGGCCTGTATCAATGAGGTTAAAAAATATATAATGAATTTCAAAAAGGCTGGAATGGGAGGGGAGAATCAAAAAAGGTACAATAACAAAAATGTATTTGTTGAGATAAGGACAATTTAATAATAAAGAGAAAATAAGAAAAAGAAAAAGAAAAAGAAAAAGAAAAAGAAAAAGAAAAAGAAAAAGAAAAAGAAAAAGAAAAAGAAAAAGAAAAAGAAAAAGAAAAAGAAAAAGAAAAAGAGAAAGAGAAAGAGAAAGAGAAAGAGAAAGAGAAAGAAAAAGAGAAAGAGAAAGAAAAAGAAAAAGAAAAAGAAAAAGAAAAAGAAAAAGAAAAAGAAAAAGAAAAAGAAAAAGAAAAAGAAAAAGAGAAAGAAAAAGAAAAAGAAAAAGAAAAAAAGAAAAAGAAAAAGAAAAAGAAAAAAAGAAAAAGAAAAAGAAAAAGAAAAAGAAAAAGAAAAAGAAAAAGAAAAAGAGAAAGAAAAAGAGAAAGAAAAAGAAAAAGAAAAAGAAAAAGAGAAAGAAAAAGAGAAAGAAAAAGAAAAAGAAAAAGAAAAAGAAAAAGAAAAAGAAAAAGAAAAAGAAAAAGAAAAAGAAAAAGAAAAAGAAAAAGAAAAAGAAAAAGAAAAAGAAAAAGAAAAAGAAAAAGAAAAAGAAAAAGAAAAAGAAAAAGAAAAAGAAAAAGAGAAAGAGAAAGAGAAAGAGAAAGAAAAAGAGAAAGAAAAAGAAAAAGAAAAAGAAAAAGAAAAAGAAAAAGAAAAAGAAAAAGAAAAAGAAAAAGAAAAAGAAAAAGAGAAAGAAAAAGAAAAAGAAAAAGGAGAAAGAAAAAGAAAAAGGAGAAAGAAAAATGAAAGTGTGATTCACAGCTCACTATATTGCTTACTACCAGCCAAGGAAGGCCCAGGTAGTCCCTAAGCAGTGGCAGCCCCCAGCTGACCCCTTCCAACTTTATTGTTCAGCGTGACACTACATGGTACAAAATATGCATATTTAAAGTTTAGCTCCTGTCTGTTCTATAACTAAAGCTATATAGCTTTGTATTGTCAATGAATTTATAGTCTTGGATGTCAAGATGCTTTACCTCACAGTTTTTTTTTCCTACTCCTTCCCTGTACTAAAGCTTTAAGTACTGGTTCACTGAACAGATTTTTTTTATTTTATTTTCACTAAATAAATTTCTTGTGTCTCTTGTGCCTGTACTCTGAATACTTCCACTTGCATGAGTCTTCTCCCATCTGGAATAGGTTAGGAATAGCAATATGGGCAGTATGCCTCCTTCTCAAGCACACATCTGGTGTATGCACACTCATAGTCCACTGAACATTCTCTTATGGGTGATCATGTTTGTAGCCAGGAGTTGGGCTCAATGATCCTTGTGGGTCCCTTCCATCTTGGGATGTTCTATGATTCCATGATCATTGTCTCTCTTCTCTCTTCCACTCATGCTTAATGTATTTCCCTCTAATTTTTTCAAATGGCCTGAGGCAACCTCTTCTTCAGCGTCTTCATGATATTTCAAGATGCAAAAACACAGAGACTTATTTACTGTAGAATTGGTTCAGATTTACCTTTTGAAAATGTCACCATGATTTGTGATGAGAACATGATGCTTAGCCAACTACATCTGTCTTTGTTGAACCATTTATCTTTTCATTAAGAAATAGTAGACCACAATCTGTGTGATTGCCTGTAACAACTGCAAGAGAGGTTTGAGGTGGTTTCCCACTTTTCAACTGGCACTTTATCTTGTGTTTAATAGGCAAAACATCTTATTGAAAAGGCAAATATACTTTCTTGGTATGCACAAGATAATTTGAACCCTGATACCATCTTTTGTGAAACCAGTTTTACAACCAACACTGTTTAACTGATTGCATATCTCTTTTGTTGTTCCATTCCTCTTAACTGACACAGAATCCAGGTTTAACCAATGTGAAAAGGTAATTGATTTAGGCAAGATCATTTACTGATATCAGTTGAGAGGACGCTGGGGGTATTGGAACTGGACCAGTGCAGGGAAGGGTGGTTCATCAGCCATGCCTGAGGAATCTCAGCAAGTCTGTGCAAGTAACACAAGTGCCCATGTCGTGCCCTTCCAGATTTATCTGAATATCATCTGTCTGTTTCTTTTCACATACAGAGTGTGTAATTTATACAAGATACTGCTTAGCATTACAGTATTTTCTCATTGAAGAGGAAGGTTATATTCAAAACTTTGGTGTGAATGGAAGGTGCTTGATGAATTTTAGTAAGTTGAATGTAACAGGGAAGAAATACGTTTGGTATGTTTCATGAGCTATGAAGAGGCAAAAGGGCAGGGTACAAACTTCCATGCAAAACAACAGTAAACATTATCAGTATTTGACCTAGAAAAAGGAAGGGTTAATGACAGAATATCCAAAACTAGTATGTCTCAGTGGCAAAATGTGGTGGCAGCACTAGACTTAGCTCCTAATTGGATTGCACAGTTGCTTTTCACCTGTTAACAAAAGGGTCTTCCTAATCTTTTATTATGATATATTCTCCTAACTGTGTATCCCAGTCTTATCTAATAAAATATATGTGACATTCTTCAAACGATTTCCAAATTATGGCTCCTTCACTTTGAATTATTATATCATCCTTATATCACACCAGCTAAAAATACAAATTTTCTTATGAAAACACTTATAATGAAATTTGACTTGAATTTTTACATTGCTTACCATTTTAACTAACACAGTTAAAAAGAATGTGGGGACAGTATTATTTACAAACACTTATCTTTCTGTTCTGAGATTGGAGCTTCCCATGGTCTCTATAGCTTCTCCCCATGCTGGTGGAGATGTGTGCTTACAATCAGCTCAGCCAGCCCAGATAGTTCAGAGTTTACATTTATATATTCTGAGCTTCTAACTGCACAGTGAGTAGCTTCAGTTGACTATCTAAGAGTAATGAGAAGATGTTACAACTTTCTGCTTGTTTTTTTCTAACGTCAGGTACCTAGAACAAGAGAGGTCAGAAATGACTCTCCTCCCTCCAGGTCTCCTGCAACCTTTGGTTGCATGGGTTACTTACTGTGGCTGGCAGATGAAGATCAATTAAAGTGTCATAACCAAGCTGTCAGAATTTCCCTGAAGAATAATGACAAAAAATCTTACTTGGAACATACACAGTATATTATAAAAACAGCAATGCAACCAGTGCGACCAACATATACTCCATTATGATAGAGAGCCAGGATTATTTGAGGCAATCACTGCAGTGTCTACTCCTGCAATTATTTGTGTATGTATATACATAGGAGATGGAGCAGGGATAGTGGTGAAATGATGCACTATGCCTCTTGCTTCCCGAGCTATGTCACACTTGAAATATGAAGCACTCTCAGGGCCGATGGCTTCCTTGTGCTGCTTATACATTATCCTGCCTGTGCAACAACCAAGTTCTGTGCAACATTACTTTGTTATTTTAATTCAGCTTATTGCAAGAGTAATCATCATTTCCATCAGTATCAATCAACAGTAATATTCCCAGTGATGTCCAAAAGTGATGAAGGTCCTAAATGACAAAAAATAACAATGCTCCTGGCTTGAGCTGACATGTCATTGGACTTTGCTGGGTTGCTCTAAATACTCTAGGGCTTGCTACAAAAAGAACTATTTATCTATGACAAAACCCTGGTCTACATTATATTTGTTTCGACTTCTCATATGGATATGTTCCTAAAGCCTGCAATATTTATCCTTTGGTTTATGGCAGCTACCATGTCTGAAACAGTTTTGGAAAGGAATTAGAGAGATCTCACTTCTCTGCTGCAAACTACTTTCCCATATAGCCTTAATTAATATTAATTTGAGTACTTTATTTATTCTCTTGAAAAAAAGACAGAATATGAAGTTGTTTGAATTACAAAAATGCTTTTCCAATTGCTAGGGAAAAGTCTGAAGAGACATCTCTCCACTCACAGCTATATAATCCTACAACATCAAGACCTGATTGAAATGTACTCTTTAATATTTATTGCACACTATCAGCAAACTTGGTGATTTTTGTCATTATTCTACTTTGGTTTAAACACTCCTCTGATTTGTGCTATAAATATTCTTAGTTGGATAAAGACATTTCCGACATTTTAAAAATGGTTTTCTTATTCTCATTTCTTTGAGTGCTTGTTAATGCTCTGAGGCTAATCATTTGTAATTCAGAAGGAGGCTGTATGGGAACTGCTGAATCACGGCCTGAACCACTGATTGATCACCTGAGGTGAGCACTGAGTCAGCCACAGGAGCACAGGTGAAGGCAATTCACTGTGTGACCAGAAGGGGTGGAGTCTGGCTCCACCTCTCCCAGACCCCATTTAAGGGTTGATCACCACTGGAGAAGGATCTCTTGTTGGAGATCCCTCTTCTGTGGAGTTCTGGGTGAGTCTTGATCATCAGTAACAGGTGAGCCTTTCCTAATTTACTGTGTTTGTCTTTATACCATCTGGATAAGCAATATAAAAAATATACTGTCCTCCTTCATTATTTTGTGTGGGTACAGTTCTGCTGTGGTGTTCACCATACAGAGGCATATGCAATTGTTCCAGAAACAGACCTTAAAATGTTGAAATAATATTCCAAAGAAGTTGCATATTATTAATATTATGGACAATAAGCTAATATTATCTTTTTATTGTCCCTCATTTAAAAAAAAGAGGAAATAAAAGAAATCTAGGGTTACTCCAGAATGTCTATCTCCCTCAGCAACAGCCAAGATCTACTGCAGAGTCAGTAGCAAGTGGTCCACCCTTCTTTTTTTTTTTCCTCTATGCTTCTTCCTCTTCTCTGTCAGAAGGCAGACACTGAGCAAATGTCACTGGAGTCTCTCTTGGACTTACGACCAAATGTTAGGCAAGACTGATGTTTTTCCAAATCACATTTTCAGAAAGTTGAAAGCTTTACAGTTTACACATATTAATGGTTAGCACAATGTAGAAGCCCCCTTTAATGATATAAAGCTGCAGAGAATGCAATACAGACATTTGCAGGACAGGAGGCTCCTGTAAATGCTCTGAAGTTAAAACTGTTGGAAGATGTCACCCAAAAGGTCATGTTATATAGCACTTAGAGCACAGCCATGGAGCTATCCTCCAGGCAGGGCTCCAGGGCCTCTCCACTCTAATCATACAAACGTAATTTCACAAGCTATGTTATATGAAGCTGAAGGCTTCACTGATTTTTAGCATACTTCATGGAAGTGGGTAAGCCAGGGTAGTTTTGAATCCAAATAATTGCAAAAAACAAAACAAAAAAAGCTTTCTGAAAGAACAAGTAGTATAGAAACAGGAGGCAGACCAATTTAAAGGAGTTATCTCTCACCTGAATTGACTCTTTTTTTTCTCCATCCCTGTCAAGGGATACATGTGGGAATTGTTTTCAGAGCTGTATATGTCTCATGCAAACATTTATTTCTCACCCCAACACTCACTTTATGTACGTTTTCTTCATCTGATTTTTCTAATGCCAATATTGTGTACCTGGTTAGTTTAGGGGTCACATTCTACCGCATTTAACTGGAGTATTGTGTCCAGTTCTAGGCTCCTCGGTACAAAAAAGACTGGGATCTCCTCATAAGAATTCAGAGGGCTACGAAGATGATAAAGGACATGGAATCTCCCTTATGTGGAGAGGCTGAGAGACCTTGAGAAAAGAAGACTCAGAAGCAATCTAATCCATGTCTATAAATATGTAAGGAGAGGAAGGCAAAGGGATGAGACTGGACTCTTCTTAGAAGCGTGTGGTGATAGAATGAGGGGAAGTGGCCACAAACTGAAGCGTATGAAGTTCCGCACAAATGTGTGTGGGAACTTCTTCACTGTGCAGTGACGGAGCAGTGGCACAGCTGCACAGATAGGTGGTGGAGTCTCCTTCTCTGGAGACGTTCCAGACCCGCCTGGACGCCTACCTGTGCAACCTGGGCTAGGGAGCTGCTTTGGCAGGGGGTTGGACTCTGTGATCTCTGGAGGTCCCTTCCAACCCCTGCTATTCTATGATTCTGTGATTCCTCTGTTTGTTTTGTCTCTGTCTGTATCTATGTCTATTTGTCTATCCATGGGTCTGTCTTCCTCTGTCTGTCAATCTTTCTATCTGCTTATTTAGCTCCCTTCCTCCCTATCTATAGCTCCCTCCTTACTGAGTCACTCAAAAACCCCATGTAGAAGTGCAAAAAGTTCTGTTTTACGCAAACTTATCTTAACTTTTCTGAATTGAAGTTGCTCTCTTTCTATCCTCCCTTAGTGCTTCATTCCACCTTCACAAAGATATCTCACTCTCTGTTTCTTCTCCTTTCAGGTGCTAGATATGCCATGTATCATCCTCTATATATCATGTTATGATGAGCCACGCACCTGGTGCTTTGGGCTCTTTTTAAAATTACATTTTACACATCAGTAAACTTGTAATGTAGGAATTGCTTTCTTAGTGTTATTTATATCCCTGAATAGCAAAAGAATTTGTCAGAGTAATATGAATGTTATTTATCTCAAGTCTCAGCTTTATTGACTGCTACATTTCACATCTTCTGGTACTTCTTGGCAGAGGAGTAAATAACAGTGCTATTAACCTCTAGCACTGGTATAAAAATAGGCAGTTATTAAGGGGTAAATATTACTTTGATCATTATTGCCCTGGACTGCTTTCTCTGTTTAAAAAAAAATCCTTTCTTAGATCTAAGGGAAATCCTGAATTTTATTTAAGATTTAGACAGCTATCTGACCACTTGGTCTGGAAAGTTTCTGGTACCTTCAGCATTAAAGGAGAGTTATCTCATGCCTCAGCCACTTGATGGGTAGTACTGAATTAAGGACATGTAAACAGTGAGAATTGGGCAAGTTAAAACCAGTGTGCCTATGGCTGTGCTGATATATGTATTGCCTCAGTAGCTGTTTTGAACAAATGCATCTAACCTCAGAAAATTACTACGTAAACTTTGGAAGGACCTGGACTTATTATCATTTAAACAGCAAATGTCCCATACCATATCAGTGGAAAAAAGAGTTAAGTTCTAAACCCTCAGCCCTTTCAGCAAGAGTTTAAAGGCACACAGAGCTCACTTCTTCAGCAGTCTTTACATCGACCTGCCATTGATTTTTGAAAATCAGTGGATGTAATATACCTAAATATGCTGGGGATCAGGGTCCCAGCACCTCACCACAGGCGTTCAGCACCTGGTGGGATCAAGGTTTTGCATGTGACCCTCTAAATCCCTTCAAGTGGTAATATTTCATTGCAGACAAGGCAGTATAAGTGGTGTTTCTGTTTCTATGGCAATTGCAGCAGCAGGAAGCATAGGATTTGTTACTCTAGAGAACTCCATCTTCTGTTGCTGGATGCAACTTTCCTCTTTAAAATCTTGTCTGCTTCAACCACAGGAAAAAAAAAGAGGTAGCACAAAGAGACTTTTCAAGTATCTTACAAATGATAAAGCTTTGCATATAAATTACAAACATAAATATTGTGTTCTGTTGAAAAAATGTAAAGAATTGACACACATAGTAACCCCTTGCTGCCTAGTCCTTAGTCTTAACTAGTCTTAGGCTTAACTATTATGTGTAAAAGATCAGTGCTAAGTTGAAAGTGATGTTATTTCAAACTCCTGAACACGTTAAATTTCATCTCAGTGCGGATTTTCAGGTGGATACTTTACACATCTTGACTTAATTCCCTATGACATTGGGGTTAGCGTCTGCTTGGCTCCATGGATCAGCTTGGGAAGGCAATTCAGAAATGGTCACTTTAAAAATAATATAGAATGCTGAAAACGCTTAAAGCCCTAAACAGTTGGCCCCACTTACTGACTCTTCTGGGAAGAGGAGAAATTTCTGCTCTACACCTTCCGTAAGCTCATTCTCATCATTATTGTGACCAGATAAAAAGGAGCTGGAAGACAAAATGAACTTTAAGGAAGAAACGGCTAAAGCAGAGTGTTTTTTGTACACAAACTTGCTTAATGAGATTATATCTATTACGTGCTTAATTGCTGAAAATCAGATCTTCACCCATTCAAAAAAATATTAGTTAGCACTAGTGAAAAGGCTATGTAGTTTGCAGTCTTGCTGAGCTCGCCTCCAGAGACACTTTTGAAGATTTGTCATCTATTTAATCCATTTAAGTTTATCAACTTATCCTGAGAGGTGATTCATATGAAAGTTTAATTCATATAAATTGCTGTAAAAATACAAAACATTTTTCTCTGTATACAGAAAATATATATATATTTTAATCTGCCAATAAGAATGTAGGAATTTAAAATGCATTCTACAGGACTTAGAATGGAAGTCATAATGAAGCATACTGTATCTTAGGGAGCAATAATTCCAGAACTATATCTGAAATAAAATTGACATCTGTTTCCTAAATAACTGGATCCCTACCCAAATAGATTACAGCAGTGATCCAGATAACTGAATTGAGTATAAGGTGGCCTAGGTACGATGTTTTCTATGTTTATGGTTTAGCATGCATCTTATAATCCTTGTTAAAAATCATATGTTTTTTGTTGTAAAAAAAAAAAAAAAAAGATAAAAATACATGGAGAGAGAAGATTTTAAAAGCTTAAGAGAACTTCTATTCTTGTTAAGGTATGTGTTCCTCTCTCCTTTTTTCTCTCATTTTCAGTAAGATCCAAATCCCAAATGCTATGCATTATGTATTTTTTTCACTTGCTATTAATCAATTGTGGTTTTTCTCTCAACCTTCCGAATGTTGACTTTTTTTTCAGAAATAATAGGTCATGCAGAATGAGTTACTATGCATGAGCTCATCTCCTGCACAATGACAAAGGACTGCAGAAGCTCATATTCAGGAACAGATCACTTTCAGCTCAAGGGATTGCTGTGCCCTGACCTTGGGAATATAAAAAAAGTTACATATTTTCAGAGCTGTGGAAGTCACAATTTTCCCAAAAGCTTTTTTTACCCACATGAAACAAGCTGGTGGTTTCCAGCTTCTCATAGATGGATCTTGTGTTCCCATCAAGTTGGAGTATCTGTCTGCACTCATTGAGACCACAGCCCTGTTGCAGCTGACCTCACTGCCAGCTCCTTTTGCTAGAAACTGTTTCTCTAGTAAGGCAGAGCCAAAGAGAAACAACCCTTGAAACAGACAGAAAAGGTGCAGGAGCTCAGGAGAAAAAATATATGACCATTGGGAGTACTGAAAGAAGATGTGTGGAAACTCAAGCAACTACTGCAATACCATTTCTAAGCATGACAGGTATTCAGAAGAACATCAACCTATAATCTCATATGTTTTAATGGCTCCCATGAATACTAATAGTTCTCTAATAGTTTTGACTCTTTATGGAGTTCTTTCTAAGAACCTGACAATCCGTTTTTATTCTCCTGAGGCAGCTACACCCATACGGAACACTACAAAGGAAAGATTTTGGGGAGGGACTCTGTCAGGGAATCTAGTCAAAGGACAAGGAGTAACAGTTTTAAACTGAAGAAGAGTAAGTTTAGCAAGATATAAGGAAGAAATTCTTTACTGTGAAGGTGGAGAAGCTCTGAAACATATTGCCCAGAAAAGCTGTGGGTATGCCAGATGTTCAAAGGCCAGGTTGGATGGGGGTTTAAGCAACCTGATTTAGTGGAAGGTGTCTTTGCCCATGGCAAGGAGGTTAGGAGCTGGGGAGGTCTTTAAAGTCCCTTCCAACTGAAGTTATTCTATGATTTTATGATTCCAGTACAAGATGGCATGTGTGCAATGAACTCAGTTCTGCATAGAAATTGTCTGTATTAAGCACATCTTTGACTCTCTGATGAGAGGAATTAGAAGAGATTAGAGGCTTCTGTATACTCAATTGTTTGGTCAATTTTGTACATGGAATTGATATTTGGCAGTGGAAAGTGTCATAGTCTGGGTCCAGTAGAGAAAGAGAGATGAAAAGAATTCACAACAGTAAGCAGCTGTGCAGAAAATGACCACAGTTTACCTACTAAGCATAAGGAACATTTCATAAAAATTTATCATATCAGCAAATTAGCCAGCAGAAAAGCAAACAAATTTCATAATCACCAATTTCCCAAACATTCCCCAGTATGTCTGATAAATTAGTTCTTTACATCCTGACTTGCAATATGAATAATTTATCTTTTTAGCTCAGGAAGCATTGTTTCTAAGAAATGAACATTTTATTTAAAAAAAAATCTATCAGTTGCACACTTCCCATGTGCTAAGAGCATTTCAGAATGATCTTGTCTTTCCAGAGTGCTCTTTTTAGGTATAAGCATGGTATGTTGACACAGGAAATCCATCTAATGAAGAATAATGTAGAAAAATACTACTGAAATTTGTATACTGTGGCTTCCACTCTTTTCCTCTGTGCTATTTTATCATTGCTATGCCTGTATCATTAAAAATAGCAACAGAACCAGGCCAGTCATTCAGGAAATAAAGTACTGATTCTATTGATGCAGTTGATTCAGTCTTCAGAAGATTCAGTCTTCAGAATTTTCCATAATAACATAGATAACGTAGTCTACACAATGTATTACTTCTGATGAGCAGAGAGAATAATTTAGGCAGTTCATTGTAATTTTAGACTTCTGCATTTATCTGTATTGAAATAGAAAGGTAACCAGCATCCAATAAAAATATATCATTTACATCTTCCCACATTTAAATATATTATACACACTGAAAGTAGACATTTATTAAGAGCGAGTTATTTATTTCATACTCAGGGTTTCTGAAGCCTGCAAAATCAGCAGTATGTAAATTAGTAATTTTTGCTCATCTTACATTGTTTAATAGGTTAAACTGAGCATAAACTATGTGGCAGCATTGTGATTTACATCTAAACTAAGCTTTGTTTCTGTTTTGGAGTACTCTTAATTCCTTAAGGGCGTCTCCAATTCCCACTGAAGTCAAAGAGAGCATTTCCCTTGATGCAAGATTAATGCATGAGATTCTGCACATACGTTGTGTGTGATCTCTATTATGGATGTATGTGCCACCTCCCACGAATCTTGGATATGCTATATTGTCTACTGATTTCAGAAACAAAAGCAAAACCTTCCTAATGTAGAAACATGGCATGTGGTTTTATCTGAAGTATTGTTATCCTAAATACATTCAGCAATTTTTCACCTTTTTAAAAACAAAATAGTATCATTATTTTCATAATTTTTTATGTTTTCTAAACTACAAAGAAATTGACCACTTCAGAAAATATTTTTGTCAGGCAAATCATTCCTAATGTGAACAGGCCACTTTGTTTTTGTATATCACATTAATTGCTGTATTTATTTTCCCTCTAGAAACTCCAAAGACGTGTAATTACTTGAAGAAGCAAGTTTGTTTTTCAGCTAGTAGGGAATTTCAGCTGGTTCTGCAAGAGGACTTTGGTACTGCAGTTACATTAAGTGCCTCGAGTGCTTCACGACCAAAGGGATCTGAATACATACTGTACAAGGGTATTTCCTGTCTGTCAATTGACTCTTACTCCAAGGGCTCCAAGGTGGGAAGGCTGCTCTTTCTTCTGTTGAAACTGATTTACATTGTGCTTGAATTAAACACTGTTCAGGATAGTAAGCTTGGGTCTTCTTACTGTTAAAAGCTGTTATAGGCTGTAGGCACCTTGGGCTGGAGAGGCTGTCCAGTCATACACAACAGTCTTTCTCCTTCCTTCCTCACCATGCAGATTTAACCATCCTATGTACATCAGAACAACTTCAACAGAAGTGGATGAATTTCTCTCGTAGCCTGGGTCAATAGGGTTTTTCAGAGAGGATAGATTTACATGTCCCAGGGATCTGGGGAAGGATTTGGTCTAGAGACTTTAACTTCTCAGAGGAAAGCTGGGTTCCTGAGCAAAAGGGAAGGGCATTAATGCTGACAGCTCTTGCTGGCTGCACTGGACATGCTCAGAAAAAAAACGCCTGTCTGCAGATATGATTTAATAGCTTTTCTTCAATTGCATCTGATTTTTTAAATACAGTTTTCCACCTTAATCTAAGCTTTCTTCTGCTTCATATAGTTTGTATCACTTCTACATTCTGTTCCTCTTAAAACATAAATCTTACTGTCTTTAACTAGTTGTGAGAAATATCATTATTGAAAAGTGCATTGGATTTCTTCAGAGTTTGCCTCTTTGTATATAAAACCTTTCCACCAAAATAATGGCTAATTCTTCTACAAATACAAAGGCAGAAAGGTCGCTCTTTAGCTGGATAATCTTTTAAGTTTGGATATACATGAATAATGTTAGGAGTTGTGTCATTCTGTATCTTCTCCACTTCCTTCTTGGTGAGAGTTCAATTACAGAAAAGGTTTTTTTCTTCACACAGGAGAGTTATTCACTGTATTTGATGTGCAGTCCATTAGGTCTTTAGTACTGCCATACTTAACGTTAAGCCATGAGTTTTCTGAAAACATATAAGCAGACATTGCAAATTAGCTATTTTTCCCCCTGGATAAGGCTCTTGGACTAGTTTCTATCCTCTTTCCCTAGAAGCAAATCTAGCTTGTTCTTACCTTCCTGCCTGTGAAATGATACCACAGAAAAAGAATACAACATTTTGGTGTCTCATTTTAGTGACAGAATATGAAGGTACAGTGAGGGCTGTCACATGGAACATAACAGTGAAGAAGAGGACTGCAAAGAAATAAAGATGGATACTTGTCTAAGAAGTCATCTTTACTTTTAGCATCTCATAGAATATTAATGCAAGGTTGCTGGTTTCGAGGAGACTTAGAAGTCAGTCATTCATTATACTTCTAAAGGTGGATCCTTAAATTTCTTTGCAGAATGTAGTAAGTGGTATAAGCCCAACAGCTATAACTCTACACCACAAGATAGTCAAAGACAATGTCACCACAACTTAGTGGTAATATACTTTTGCCTCAGAGGGATTTAATAAGCTATGTCACTACCCTCCCTACAGCTATGTGGCTGGTAGTCAGCTCAGAAGCTGTTCAGAATGAGCTGACAGTGGCTTGTAACACAACAGAGAAATGCGTAGGTGCTTCCTGTAGATTTTCCAAGATCTATTGGCCAACAGACTTGCAAAAGTTAAACACACAGCTTTTGTTTCAAAGGTGGGCCCTTTCTTTCTCTTACATGGTCACCAACGGTAAAGAATTCTAGGCCTTGTATTCTGTGGGGTACTCTGTGTGTGTGCATGTGTGTGTAGCCCTCTTGATGTTTACATCTAAAAAGCAAACACTCTTGTTCCTGCCTTTCATTTGCAAAGCACGAACAAGGTTTTCTTTCTTATGAGAAGTCCAATGTAGAATATATTTTCTGAAAATTAGAACCTGTATCCATACCATGCTGAGTCACCTTGCAAAGTACAGCTGTGTATGAAAGAAATGTTAGGCTCTCGGCTATGCCTCAGGCCACACATCTTGATCCTATTTTTCTAACAGTCCAAATCTGTACATCTAAAATCTGGGAAAGTTCAAATCTGGATTCATATTTTATGTTACAGCCATAAAAAAACTAATAATAACAAAGTCATCGGAAACAGGATGCCTTCCAGAGGACTGGCATAGTGAAAACACAAATACAAAAGGAACAATTAGAAGATAATCTAAATTAATCCTTTGCACTTGTGCTCACTAATTGGAGATCAGCGATGTTCTTACAATAAAGCTGTTCTATGAATTTAAGGATTATTTTTACATTCTGGAGTTAATGACCCAAGCTACAGAAAACTCAATAAATTGAGCAGCAACAAATTGCCAAAGTCAGAAAATATTCTCACAGAAGGTCTAAATGAACTTCAGTATGAAAACTGCTTTGTTAATTGTTAATGTAACTTACTGATCACACATGCCTTGATGCCAGATGATCACAAATGTGATGTCAGGATTGTTGATCATGGGAACTGCAGGTTAGCAAGTCTGACTTTATCTTCCATGCACCCTGTTAAAGTTTAGAATCATAGAATCATAGGAAGGCTTGGGTTGAAAGGGACCTTAAAGATCATCTAGTTCCAAACCCCCTTGCTGTGGGCAGGGCTGCCACCCACCAGCTCAGGCT
This sequence comes from Cyrtonyx montezumae, assembly GCF_038088225.1. NCBI lineage: Eukaryota > Metazoa > Chordata > Aves > Galliformes > Odontophoridae > Cyrtonyx > Cyrtonyx montezumae. The sequence goes on from NW_027072089.1 coordinate 111,371,687, forward strand.
GCCCAGGGCCCCATCCATCCTGGCTTTGTGCACCTCCAGGGATAGGGCATCCACAGCTTCTTTGGGCAGCCTGTGTCAGTGCCTTACTACACTCTGAGTAAAAAAATTCCTCCTAACTTCAAACCTAAATCTTCCCTCTTTTTGTTTTAAACCATTCTGCCTTGCTGTGTAACTATTAGACTGCCAGTGTCCCTCCTGTTTATAAGCTCCTTTTAGGTATTGGACGACCATAATGAGGTCTCCCTGAAGCTTTCTCTTCTCCAGACTGAACAAGTCCAACTCCCTCAGTCTGTCTTTGAAGGAGGGGTGCTCCAGCGTTCTGATCATCTTCATGGCCATCCTCTGTACCCACTCCAACTGCTCTAAATCCTTCTTGTGCCAAGGGCTCCAGGCCTGGACACAGCGTTCCAGATGGGTCCTCAAAACAGCAGAGTAGAGAAGGACAAACAAAGATATTATGCTGAAGAAGAACTGTTAATACTTACATGACAGGGAAATATATGGACTTCATATTTATGCATGTTTTCAGACCTACTTGTTTGGAAGGTTCAGCATATCTTCTGTCATTAACCCTGTATTCATTTTCCTTCTCTCCTTCAATCTAGACATGAAGGAAAAGAAAGGCACTCTTAAAATAAGAAGAAAGGAGGATGTTGAAATATAAAATCGTGCATGAAGATCATTTGAAGACATCAAGTTTGTGATAAAAAATTCAAGTAAAAGGATATGCTTGATGATGGCAGAATTCAAACTACGATGGGCAGATAAGATGGGGAAAACGGTGAAAAAAATAATTTAAATTTAAGCATGAGAAAAAAAAATATCAGCCTCTATGGAAATTAGTCCTTAAAGAATGGATTTAATAACTTATTCATTTTTCAAACAAAATCCTGCTTAAAAATTGCAATTTGCAGTCTTTTACAATTTTCTATTAAAAATAATGTGTACTTCTGATCAACTGTAGTAAATATGAAGTATTCGTATAACATAATACAATGTATCTCACATGGCATTTGCAGTCTCTCTGCTTTGTTGAAACTCTAATCTAAATTACATTTGCTTTATTTAGTGCTACACAGTTTCCCCTCAAATTACAGTGACACTATGCTCAATTTTTGTATTGGTTTGGGCACCTGACCCCTTCTTATGCATACATATCATATCCTCTTTTTCCAGTCCCAAAGCAAATGCAAGAGCCTTGAGAGTGGGATAGGGGTGGTGAGGGAGATCATAGAATCATAGAATTGTTTCAGTTGGAAGGGAACTTTAAAGGTCATCTTCTCCCTACAATGAACAGGGACACCTACAGCTGCATCATGCTGCCCAGAGCTCCATCTGGACTGACCCTGAATATCTCCAAGGATGGGGCATCCACCACCTCTCTGGGCAACCTGTTTCAGTGCTTCACTAATTAAAGACTCTTGAGCTGGAGATGGTGACTCTTGGGCTGGATGCTGGGTGGGAATGCAGCTCCATGATTACTGCTCCAGCCCACAACTATTGTGCCTATTCTCTGCTGAAGGATTGTATAAGTAATCACAGAACTGTGTGTCCTGTCCTGGCACAGCTCCCCTGCTCACGTTAGAGCAACGGAGGTGCCCAACAGACCTGTATTCTGTGGTTTCTGGGAAACACTGCATGCGTTTTTCTCTCATAGCTGTCTTGCCCTTCCCCAAATCTTTTTGCTTCATCATGCGATTTGCCCCTGTGTGCTGAATCTTGTCCAGAATTTATAGTTCTGATAAAAACGCATGTGGACCTCCATCCGAGGTGCCTACCTTTCAGTAAGAAGTTATGCTTATATTTACAGGCTGTTTCCTTGCCAAAAATACCACAGCAATGAAGGGCAGTTCTAACAGATCCTGAGCCTGTTGATTTGGCATATAAATGCTCCCGCAACTGAACTGGGTGGTTTCACACGATTCTTTTTTGACTCAAACCTCTTTGGCTGCCACTGATAGACAGTGAGTGCTCACACACAGCCTGTCAGACAGTGGCCAGATTTTTTATCTGGGGTTTGGGACCTGGCAGGTTACCCGCCCCATGACTGTATTTGGGGTGTGAGTAGCACATATCACACCCCCACCCACCATGAAACTCAAGCTGGGGCCTTTATGATTTGTAAGCAGTAATTCTAGGAGCTGAGCAGCTATCAGCAAGCTAGACCAAGCTGTGTTAAGCTTTCCTCAGTTGGAAGTTGTTCTATGTTATATATCACTCAACAAATCTATACGCTGTGGAGCTTTAAAGAACAGAGCCCTGCCTTAACTTGTAATCATTTTCTTTGAACTCAGATACTGTGAGAAATGCCAATAAACCCAGCAGAGACTATTTCTTACCAAGAAAGTGGGACTGTACAGGAATGTGGATTTGAACAACAGCCACACAGATCCCGTGAGCAGTGGGGTTACTGGATGAGGTAAAGGGGCACACGCAGCGTTTCAGTGAGAAGCAGACTAATTGCTCTTATCCAGATCACTGGCACTGTGTAAAACAGACATGTAAAAATGGAAATGTGTAACCAATGTGTCGTTGCATTGTGTGAACCTGCCCTCAAATTCTTGGCACAAGGGCATCTACTTGGGAAACACAGTGTGCTATTATACCTATGTCAGATCTGATGATGCATTTCACCAACACCACAAGATTGCTGAAGGTTACAAGAAAGCCATAGGAAAAGGGATTAGAGAAGTCTAAGCTGCTCTGATTTGCAGATTTGAATAGAAGTGCACACAGAGGTAAAGTCATAGAACTTCAAGAATGGAGAAAAATCCTGACCCCTGGCTTCATTTTCCCCCTGTATCTCTAGTGGATTCCAGCCAGAAACATTACATCTGATCCTCCTGCAGTTTTGAAAGGGTTTTCTAACTGAACATGCATCCAAATGTTGCTTTTTTGGCCTACGTAAACGTATGGCTATGTGCGTTTATAGTAAAGCGGTGTAGCTGTTCATATTCACATGAGCAATGCCTCTTAGCTGGCTGACAATTTAATGAGACATTCTGAATTTTACCTAAGGCATTCTCACCAGTAGGAAATCCTGTTAGATTTACAAGTGTCCATCTGTTAAAATCCTCCAGAGTCATTTTAGATGCTACACTGTTTGCTGGGTTTTGACCTCCTTTGCTGTGATTGTTCAATTAGTTCTGTAGTGTTCGCAGCACATTTGTGCTGTGCATCTTGGAAAGCACAGTAGGGAAAGAACAGACATTTTTAAAGCTCAGCTTTGATGAGATTAAAATGCCAGCCAGGATGTGACATAAACTCCTGCCTGCCATTTTTTTTCCCAAGGAAATTCAAACCAATGCTTCTTTATTTTTCATTGTGTGGATTGTCTTGTAAGCAGAAGAGCTACCCTTCCTAAACTGAGTTTGGTATTTTTTTATTACTCTTCTTTTTGACCCTTTAATGCATCTTGAAAGCATTAAGTGGAATCAAGTGTGTTAAGGTTTCAAGAGTCTTTGAATCCATTCATAGACCTGCAAATGACTCTTCCGACTGTTCACCTTCTGATTCAGTTAAGTTATCTGTAAAATGGGCATCATATGTTGGAGTGTGTGAAGAAAAACTGCAATATTTGAAAATCTTTGAGTGAAGCAAATGTCAGATTCCAAAGCTGTCTACCTTAAAACCTATTCCGTTTTCCTTACACATTACTGATACCTACTCCCTTCCTTAGCTTTCCTCACCTCTGAAAGCACAAGAATGAAATTAAACCCCCACTCTCCTTTGGCTGAAAAACTCAAACCTTGCCAACATGGCAAAGCCAAAACGTCTCTGTCTCGTCCTGCAAGGGACCTCTCTACAACTCTTATCTGCACAGCTCAAGCAAACACTGCAGCCATAAAATACACCCCCTTTGTATGTTCAGCATACTCTGCCCAAAAAGTATATTGAGCAAGGGATACAACAATTGCATCATAAGGTCATAAACTTATAATTAACTGTAACTAAATACACAGAGCTGGTTCTTCCCTCTTCTCTGCAGCTCCCCCCGTGTAGGGGCTCAGCAACACAGCAGGACTCTGAGGCTGGCATGTAATTTTAAATCTTGTGGAAGATGACTGTGGCGTTTGAGGAAGATGCTGTTATATGTAATTTTTGTGGTTAAAACAATGAGGTCAGTCCCATTGCTCAAGGAGCTATACAAGGAGTCCTGCTGATGGCAGGAAATGGGTGGACACAAATGGGGGAGCAGGGATGTACAGCATAGATGTCTAGAGCATGCCACAAGACAGCACTTGGCTGCAGAGAATGAAGTGGTTTGGTAAGGACTTAGAGGAGCACTTTCTGTACATGGAGGAAGATAAGGCGAGAAAGCACACAATACTTGTGGGGAATGCATCCCATTGGGAAGTGGAAACAGGGAGTGCTAGAAAGTGATGTGAAAAAGTAAGTATATCATTTGAGGGAGGCCTGAAAATGAAAACAGGTGAACAGTTGGAGGTAGCATAGAAAAGCACGAAGGGCTGTGGAAAAAAAGAACATGGCGAGTGTTCTTGATGGCCAGCAACCAGCTACAAACATTCTGGCCATGCCCAGAAAACAAGACAATCCTGCTCCGACATCCATGTCCGTAGTGTGTGTGGGGAGAGTTGGGACTGAGCCAACAACACTGCCGTAACAGCCATGAGACACGGATGAGAAAGGCTGTCGTTCAGGTTTTCTCTGCATATAATCTGGATGTAAACACCCTGAGAAATGCCTGGTAGAAGTGTCTGAGTTGCGGACTAGAGTGAAGGGGACGGTGTTCTCCATGCTAATTAAGGAAGGCAATGTGGATTCTGGAAATGTACTGAAAATTTCAAGGATCCGGGGGGTTCTCTCCAGATTGAGAACAGGTTTACTGGTGGGATAGTTCGGGATAAGCTTCATATAAGTCATCACTATGTTGTTTTGCCTTTAAATTACTACAATATCTGCATGTTTTACTACCAAATATTGTGCAAAGGTTTCATGAGAATGCTAGGAGTCTGTTCTCAGTCAACGTTTCCTTGCACTGAAAGATACCTCAGATCCAAAACCAAATTTGTGCTGTTTAGAGAGGCCTGGAAACACAGTGCTGCACTCAAACTAAGCTCACTGAAAGTAAATGGGGGTGGTGGGAGGGGTCTTACCAGCCTTGGTCCTTTTATAAATGATGACTCTCCCTCTAGACTTTCTTAAACATATTACTTTTAATCCAGACTACCCTGCCAACTGTGAACTCTGCTTAGATCTCTGGATATGCGATCTCTGAATTTGGTCCAGTGAATTTAAAAGAGACTAACTAGTTACCCAGGCGCCAAAATAGAAGAGTTAAGCAGTAAAAGGCATTAGTAAGTGAACATTAATGCCAATAAGTAACAGGCTACATTTTTATTTCAGATGCAGTCCCCAAGGGAGCATCTGAAGTTACATAGTCGTGCCAGTGCAGCGGGAGCCCCCTGAGGCTCAGTAACTCAGAGGCACACCTTCTCCTCTCCTATTCCCTCAGGCAGTCATTTACCTCTGACCAAAGCCAGAAATAAAATAATACTCCCTCTTCCTCCCTCAGCCCCCTTGAGTGCTGAGCAGCTCAGTTGAGCTGGTGAGTGAGAATGGACCCGAGGCTCTACTCATTTCCCACCCTCCAATTTCTAATCCCCGGAGAGGAAATAAGCAGATGTGTGGCCCTGCCTGTTTCATGCACCTGGACAGTGCCTGAATAATCCACATGGGGCTGTAAGACTCCCCCAGGCAGCAGCACTCAACAGATGTGTAAAGCAGAGCATTTGGGCTTTGCCTTCTTCTGGCTCTCTCTCCATTATATTCCCTTTCTCCTGTAGCCAAGAGAGTTGTTTCACATATGAATCTGGGTACAGTGACTCTTGCTTAAAGATCCACCATACCACCATCCATAGGATAGTGAGCTTTCCTCCTCCCTCCCCAAATATTTTACTCTGAAGCTGTGTTCAGGCTCCAAACTGCTCATGTGGCTGCTAAGAAAAGTACTATCAACCTGATGTAGGACGCAAGTCCCAGTTGAGAGGAAGTCACATTGCTGCAGAAACAATGGAAATATTTTGAGCAAAAATAACTACGATTTTGAAAGGAATTTATTGTGGAGGGCAGGTGGAAAGTGGAATTTGATGGAAGTCTCAGGGCACCTGTAACAGTACAGAGGTAGATGGCAGTGGCCCAGAACAGCTGGAGCAAAGCTCCCACTCTGGGTAACCTAATTTTGCTGTACTCCCTTCTGATCTGCTCCTTTACCTCTATGGTGCTTGCCCACACTTGAGTCTAGTGTTTGACTCAGAGCATTACAGCTCCGATTTCATTGTGACAGCTACCCTGTCTTCCGCTGGCCAGTGAAGTAGTCGTAAGAATTGTTTTAAGCTTGTATAAAGCCACCAATCTCACTCTTAATGTAATCACTGGAATATCCATTAACTACAATATCTCAATCAGCTTTGCGCTGAAAATGGGTTTAACTAACATTCAAAGTTAGGCTGATCACTGAGGCAATTTCATTTGAGTTTTAAGAATAACACCGGCTGATCCATGCTCAGAAAATCCATTTGATTAATTCATGCCTTTAAACAAACAAATGAAAATGTCAAAAAAAGTGTAATTGACTGATGAAACAAAGATGGAAACAGGTGACGCTTGCACATAAATAGCAAATTACAAATGTTCACTGAAGTTGGAAAAAATACACATGGGGAAAATTTCTGTGTGTGAAAATAAAAAAAATGCAAACTAGGAAACTATCAAAAACATGGGAGAGTAGCTGGTCAATTAAGTACTGTGTAAAGATTTCCAATTTTCTTGTAGTAAATTATTTATTTAGCCCTTGCATGCCATCAATATATTTTACAAGTTTAATACCCAAATTATAGCTACACACCCATTTATGGCCCTGTAAATGAGTCCTGACTTATCAATGTGAATTCTTGTTCTAGGCAATGTCAAATTTAGATTGGATTTGGATGTATTGCTTTTACCCTTATCAAGAAGGTTTGCTAGTATGGTATTTTATTGCTATATTTAAAATGGAAAGTGCTTTTAAATAGACTTGCCTGGATAGCACAACTGATCACAACTCAGATATGTCATTTCCCAACGTAAAACCCTGCTCTAATCTAAGCAGGAGACTTGGAGATGCAGCAGAACCCATTTACACTGAGTGCGTTCCTCTGCAAACGCAATCCTTTTCTATGAAGTGGAAGAGCTATTGTGGCAACAGTGAATTTAATCTTAAGTAAGGGTGGCTGGAGCTCTTAAGTAATAAAACCAAATGGTAATCTACACGTTTCCTGATACTTTGTAAGAAAAACAAGCAATAAAGAATGCAAATGAACAAGTGTAATGACTTCCTAAAGTACATTGCATTATATTTGGTTATGCTTAATGGCTCTTATTCATGTTTCACTTCTTAGTGAAGGTAGGAAAATAGACAGTAAAGGCAAAGGAATTATCAGTGAAGGAGAATAACATGTAAGTGACCAACTAATCAAAAAGACACATGAAAATAAGAATATTATTGTGCAAAATGATATCAAGCACCATGAGTGCCTGGAAAACAGAAAGAAATCAAGCAGAAACATTACTTGCATTTGACTAACTAAAAGCAGGATGTGCCCCAGTGTAGCAGTCATTTGGAAGGTTAATAAAAAAGACATTTGTATTCATGACATCAAAGCTAGCTGAGATTTGCATCTCTGCACCAAAGGGCGTATTCTACCAAGAGGACAAAACAGAAAGGGAGCAAGTAGGCAAAAGGTTTGTAGCAGATGAAAAGAGTGGGCATTTTGTTGCCAGCTGCTGCTTAATACTAACCATTCTGGGCCATAGCATTTTTTAGGGAAACTGGCAGAAGATTAAAAGACCCTGGGGTAGCATGTGGGCTGGGTTGAAGGCTGCCCTGCCCACAGCAGTGTGGGAGAAAAGCCCAGAGGAAGGCAGGGAGGGCTGAGTAGAGTCACACTCAAGGGATATGCAGAACTGGAAACTAGGAGAAAGGAATTGAAGGGAACCTGAATGCTTACTGTCGATAATGTGCAGAGCTGTCTGCCAGATTTTTGCTCTCTCAAGTCCCATTGCTTTATTCTCACGAGGCTCCTTGGGCTAAACAGAGAAGCACACCTTCAGCAAACCATGCTGCATCCCTATACAGAACACTGCTGGGGAGAGGGTAACTGACACCAGCACAAACAGCCTTGGTTACAGACACATCTGCTGATACACAAATAGAGGAAGAGTAAATGATAATTGAAACAGAACAGCACAGGTTTGGCTCAGTAGGGCAAGAACAGCGGATTGCATGCAGCAGTTAAGTGGGCATGAAGATTGCACAACTGGGAAAGCAAACAAAGCCAGAAATCTCAGCATCCCACCGCAGATACAGTTCTCTAGCTGTTCAAGCTTGAGTTACCCATTAAAACATATGGTTGAAGCAGACTAGACAAGAAAGGGAGGCGGGAGCTTCCAGGCAGGCACTTCGCAGCCATTGTCATTAAATGCATCTCATGCACCATGAGCAGTCCAAAAGCTTGCCGTCTTAGCTGTCTAGAATCCTGCAGTTCAGTCCCTTTCTAAGAGGCAAGCTCCTTCATAGAATATTTCATTATGTCTTTTCACATTTGTCTTGCAAGGGGATGAAAGACCATCTCAACTGCCAGCTTAGAACCCATCTAGTCTAAGAACCTGATTTTTTTGGATAGGAGACATTACCAGATTTGGATCTCATCCCACCTACATGCATATTTTCTGCTGAAGAGCTCAGGACAAGCAATAGCAACAGCCTGCTGCTGACAGTTGTCCTGGACCTGTGACCAATATTTCTATGCTTAGAAATATTTAGCTTCATTACATACAATACCTTTCTTCTGAATCCACAGCTATTTCTTCTCGCTATTTGCATGCTCACTTGCTGTTTATCTCAGCCTGATACAACTGTTTTCTATTGTAAAGTACTGACAATAGTAATCGAAATAGATGATATATAGTGCAGTAATTTTCTGGGTAGAGCCATTCTTCTGATGTGTTTCACATGGCTGTGTTCTTTTGGGGGACTGTAATATAGATGAAGGCAGGTGAAATACCGTTTTCTGTCCCCATCTGAAGAATCACAAACATTCAGCTTTTAAACGAAATACTGAAATGTTTTCAATAGAAGCACAGATGGGTCCAACATTCAGTCCCTTTAATAGCTTCATCCTAATCAAGATCGTATACTGATCACTTATCCTCCAGCCAACTTGTTATGGGCACTATCCTGTCATATGGACTGCATTGTAACTCCATCATAACTTGCATCGTAACTCCACATTCCCATTCAAATTCCATCATAGATGACGATTTTCCAAGCTTGCTTCTGCTCTCGTTAAATTCAGTCATAATACTCCCATTGTATTCAGGGTCAGAAAGAATCAGTCATTGACTTATGCAATTATTTCAAGTTTGGGTTATTCTACTGCTCCTGTACCACATGATCGTGTTGTGTTTTGGTACTGCTAAACAATGTATTCCATTTACAGGACTGTTAGCACCTTAGTTGTGAAAGCATCATACAAGGCCTTGTCAGGACCTGGTTCTCTTAAGCGAAATACATGCTGCATAAATGCAACATATTGTTCACATGTTTTCAGTTAGTCGTTTGTGCTTCATAATCAGCTCTTTTTCTTTTTTTCTAATTACTTAACATGACTGTATAAGAGTGGTCACGTTAAGACTAAAATTGTGCCATTGATACAGAGTAGGGTCAGGAAGGGGTGGGGGGAAATCTCCTATTGAACTGTAAATAGCTCTTACAAAGTGAAAACAACCTAATCCTTGTTAATCACAAATTAGGAAGGAGCATGCCAAAAATAGCACAATGATGGTGTGTCAAATCAAATCCCTCTGTGCAGGCAGATTGTACAATACCAGGTGACGGTAACTGTTGTGGGAATACCCTTGCTCAGGAAAGCAGTCCAATTCAGCGCCAAGTAGCTATCAATGGCTGGCTTTCTCAGCCACTAAAAGGCATCTGTGCAACAAAATGAACGATGTGCTCCATTCCTCCTGCGTTGTTTGGTCTCACTGGCTGTATAGTACGGTTGTTGTAATCCTAAATCATGAAGTTGCCTGTACAGTAGTGACCGTAACATGAATCAAACAATGACTGTGCCAGATAATTCTCCTACACAACTTTGGAGCACTGTGAATATAAGTTTACTTTAACCATTCACCCTGTAGGTTCTGCTAAGATAGCTTCCTCTCAGCAAGCTAAAGGTCTCCTGAGTTTTCAGGCTTTGTGACAAAGCCTTCTGGCTCACACAGTTTCATCATTTCTAAAATCTCAACTATGCTGAAATATTTTATTATAAGAAACTGCATTTTTTCCACTCCTAGACTCCCCTCAGAGTGTTTATTATATTAGATACATTACATAAGCTGGCACTTTAGGTGCTTTATGAGTTTTCCATAAACCCTTATTTACTAATGGCTAGCCTGACTTTGTGAGTCTACTGTAAGATTTGACCTTTCCTAGTAATGGGAACCTGGTTTGAATAATGTTTATAGTACCTTTAAAAAGAGGCATCATAGAACTGCAAAAAAAATCATCATAATTACCATACAAATATTTCCCCTATATCATACTTCAGCCTGCTTTCTCTCACAAGGTGACTAGTGTCTTTCCAGAAACTTTTAGTACATACCTTTATTTTCCTCAGCTGTGAATTCTTGGTTGAAAAGTAAAACCCTAGGAGTAAGACCAGAAATAGACTCACTCTGGCAAGCTCTGCGAAAGGTAAAATTCGTTACCTTTGCTAGCAGTTCCACACCCAGCAACCAGGCTTATTAACTCCATCAGGCTTACTTACAGCCTGCTTTTTCTCAGCTCAGGAGTTTCAAATGTTCTAAATCTCTTGCTACCTTTGTAAGCCAGTAGCCCTGCGTTCCAAAGATGCAGAGCCAGGGAAGCTGCCAGAATTTTAGTTTGAAAGTAACCCTCTCCAGCTGGATAGGAAGATGTGGATAGGAAGATCTGGAAAGTGATCTTCAGACCAAAAGGCCTCACCCTGAACAGAAGTGCTACCAACACTGTCCCCCCCATGAGAAGTTTTCTTGGGTGAGTAAGGTGGCAGGATTACATCACTGCCATATAATATGCTGGTGTCCCTGGGTTTTATTTTCTGGGGAAAGAGATTTAAATTAGCTCTGATGACAGCCAACTAGAAGAACTGTCACTGGCACACATGCAGAACTGAAGAAGTATTTAGAAACAAGCTAAAGGAAAGCTTTCCATCTCGCAAATAAGTGTGAGTATTTACTAGGTAGGCCTGCACCTTAATGCACTTGCAGCTACTTTACAAAGATACACTACAAGGAGATCTGCTCTTAATTACCCTAAAATACAGCCACAGGAAATGGCATAAGGCTGTGATAGGCTTTGCAACCTCAAATTCCTACTTTTAATCGGCATTAGTCATTTTGAATTCAGCTTTTTAAAAGTCTTAGGAAAACTGACCTTAGGGAACAATAAAATGGCAATTACATATGACAAAGGTATGGAGCAGAAACAATTTGTTATTACCTCAATAAAAGAAAAAAAAAGATGGGACTGAACCTACCAGCCAAATTCCAAGAAACAGCTTAGGCTATTTGACCTTAATGAAAGACAAACAAGCAGATATTTAGAGTAGATATTTTGGTGTATCTCTCTAAATAAATTGGTGCTTTCTTTTAAATCTTCCAATTTACTACTGATACTGCTTAATATTAATTTAATGGTTTTGATCAGTCACTTTGATAAATCATCATTTATTTGTTTGCACTACAAATCTCCTGTTACATCATCTGAAAAGGAAGCAGTTGTGCAGAACAGGCTGCAGTGCACCTTGGATAGTCACCAGCTGGTAACACGTGCAGACTGCAGCATGCTTGGCCAAATCCTGCCCATCCCAAAGTAATGCACATCCACGCTAGAGTAGTTCGGTCCACCTGATGGGATGATGTGAAGTTTTATGGTGTCTCGTAATGCTTGATGGGATGGAAACTCAATAGGTGACTGCATGTTTGATGGAGCTCAGCAGATGACTACAGTAAGGAAGATAGCTGTTTTTCACACTGCTCTGAAGATTCCTGCAGTCATGTTCACCTCCGTGTCTGCCTGTGAAGCCCAGTCTGTGGAAATCCCTATGAATCTTGATAGGAGAGTTCAGAGAGATATTTGTTTTCTATTAAATGCTATCAGCGTTTCCCAGAAGCATAAAGAGACTGCGGTTTGTGAGGTTCTGCCCTGGTGCTTTTGATATATGTGCTGAGTGTTTCCTGCTGGTACAGGGCAAGGTTGCCCCATGCACCCACGCGGGGAATAAGGAAGTGAAAGTCTCCCTGGGTGGCCCCTGCACATCCCAGCTGTGCCTGAAGAGCAGAGCCGGCTGCCAGGGAGCCTGGAGCCCCAGCCTGGCACACCACAGGGGGCAATTTACTGGTGATCTGGGCCAGGAGCAGCCTGCTCTGCTTTCTCATTAATGGGAGAATCACAGGGGAAAGTACTGCTACCCAGCTCCTGCTGCCTGAGGAGGGAGTGTGCTGCCTCACAAGCAGAGTGAGACAGATCTAGATGGAGCTGCGCAACAAGCCCTAGGGCATCAGAATCTCTTTACTCCCTTTTTTGGGGATGCTGGTCCTTTCTGGGCGCTCTTTCTGAAAGCATGTTACAGTGAAACAGAAATAAAAAGACAAGAGAGAAAAAGACTTGGGAAGAACAAAGAAGCCGCACAATGGCCCAAATAGCCCAAATAGAGGTATCAGGATGGAGAGAGGCCAATTCACAACTTTTCATCTGTGCAGATATGACAAGATTTCTGCTTTTAAGTGTGCAGCACTACCTTGAACCTTGGTTTCCCATTTCTGAGTTAATAAGCCTGCCCTGAGGAAAGGGAGGTGACTGGAACAGGAGCATGTGGGCTTTATATGGGTTGTCCCAGCTACTGAGCCTGCCCTGCAGCTCCCTAAGTGATCGGCACATTAATTAAAAAAAACTCCCCAGACATTTCTAAACCGAACACTCTTTGTTGTTTCTCCCCCTTCTTTGAGATGTTTGTTACCTTTCCAATACACTTTGCAATAAACTGAGGAATCAAGCAAATGATCTGTAGAAATGATAATCCTGAAACCTCTTTGCTTGCCTTGATTGTGTACATGTTTTGCCTAATACAGCAAAGCAAGAATGGCATTTCCTTGACTCTCAAAAGCAATGCATGACTCTGAGCATGCAGAAAAGGAATATGAAGCTCAGTGGGATTTAACTCTGTATTTTATCTTCTTCCAGCCCTTGGTATCCATAAGAAAATAGCAAATGCTATTTCACTCATTGTCTTGGTCTGCAGTGGGAGCATCTGCAGTGCAAATAGCATAATAGGAAAGTGAATCAAGACCAACAAACAGATTCTCAAAGCTGTTGTATGTAGCTAACTTCATATAGACTACACTGAAGAGCCTTTAACAGACTATTTTTCATGTTGGATTTCTCAAGCTTCTTTTTTGTGGCACCATTTCTTAAGAATGATGAGGTTTTTTTTGTGATTTTAAACTACAGTTATGATGCAGTATGGTTATTCATTAACAAATATGGTGATCTAAGAAAGTATTGACAGCCAGTTTGTGATGAGCAGGTAGCAAAGAAAATGCTTTCCTTTAAAAATTCATCTTGAAGAACTCACATTTGGAGTTGACTACCTGGAGCTTTCAAAATAATAATAATAATAATAATAATAACAATAATAATAATAATAATGATGATGATGATGATGATGATAAAGAAATGAATAAATAACTAGTACAAACATGTGAACAGTGAGGAGAGTCTTAGAAATCATCAAAAACAAGGCTAAAAGGAACTCTGAAAATTGTCTAGTTCTTCCCTCCAGAGGTGATGTTTCCTACAACATCCATACAGCACCAACAGAAGTTCCTAACTATCTGTACTCTTACTCATCTATAATGCCTTGTTCTGTTGTGTAGTCTAAACCATCTTCCCTGTAATTTAAGCCCCACACTTGCTGTTTTATCACCAGTGGACACAGGAAATATAATTTCCTTTCTGCCAGAGATGCCTTTTACATCTTCAAATACTGCTAGCACTGGTTTAGAGCTGAAAAGAGGGAAAAAAAGGAATAGATACAGTGGCAGTGCAAGATTTTATGGATTTTTTAGCAGAACAAATCCTGAAATCCTTGCTCAGGATAAACTTGCAGAGATTCCAGAGAGTTGTTTCTTTTTTCCTGAGTCACAACAGTACCCAAGAGTAGCTGCCAGACAACAAAGTGAAGGTACTGTAGATGTGGCCATGGCTGCTCCTGGAACATACCCAGCAAAAAAGTGAGGAGGAGGAGAACACAGGCACCTCTGAAGATGTCCTGTCAATTCCTTCAGTACAGAAAGAGCTCTATATTCCTGAAACACTTGAGAGTAGGTAGAAGTAATTGGGACAGGGTCCTGTGAGCTCCTGCAAGAACCCAGCTAGCCTGAGAATCCTGAACATTTGATGGTAAGGGGAAGGCCATAAGGATATGTATGACATACTGCTCATGTTTTCAGCACCCAAAAAATGAATGAATTCAGGATGACTTGAACAGATTTATGTGATTCTGATCTAAACCTTTTTTAATTAATTCACTGTGGATTTGTAAGAAAAAGTTGGTACTTGTGCTACAGAGAGTGAGCGAGCTATGTGTGACTACAAAAAATATTATTTTAATGGTAAAGAAGCTTAGGGCATCATTTTCAATTGGTAGTTTCTAGATCAGATCAGTATCTTCACATGAAAAGAGTTCCTTTAACAAGCTTTAAACAAGAACCAAACAAATTCAAAATGGTGGTCTTGCATCTTCTTGTCCATGCTGAAAGAAATTAACATAGATAATCATTTTTTTGAGTAGTTTTTTTTTTTTTTTAAAAGGCACTGTAATTATCCCTCAAGGATAACCACACAGCATTGTTGCACCTGATTTTGTGTTCCAGATAATATTAAGAGCCATTCTAATTGTTCCTGTTCACATACAAGTCTGTGTGGCAAGCTCCATCCCTAGGGATGAAAGTTCAGATGGAGTGATAATATAAGGCTGGATCCTTATTTGGCTGCTAGAGAGGAAAGCAAATCAGTTCCTTTTGCCACAGGATTCCACCCCCACCTCCTTTTATTTTCTTCATTTTCTTTAGTTTCTCATCTCTCTTTGATTTATACAGTCTCTGATCTACTGTTTTGAGAAGCCACTGTTGTGGAATCCTTAAGTCATCTGTGACCTAGGTCACTACAGACAGGAGCAATTTAGTAAAAGTATTAATTGAAACTCTTCTGGCAAGCCCTACTTCTGCAGATGAAGTTACACATCAAACCTACACGGACTGCAACTCCACTTCTGAACAGAGTAAGATTTTCAATATCTCATAAACAGGCTCCTCAATCACCAGAATCTAATAAGGCTATAATCATCATTGACACTATAATGATTAAAATGAATAAAACCCATTAAGAAAAGTCATGTTGAGTTATTAAAAGTTTCGCTCTGTGTGATATGTAATCTTTTATCCATTTTTTATGATGAAATCTGTAACCATCTATCCACAAAAGACCATTAATTTACTGCTCTGTGGATGTTACCATGCTCTTTAGTTTAACAGCTTATCATTGATTTCTTGAGGGAGATATTATATTTGGAGAAATACACATGGAACAAAAGCCAGCATGTTGCCGTAAATTTGCTACTGACAGGATGATCAAAGTATTTTGGTCTGCTCAAAGAGGAGGGCCAGTGAGCAAGTTCAGAAGAGCCCATGGTCATATCCCCGCTGTTGTAAGTAGACCCCGAGGCAAGGCAGCAGATACATGTTTTCAAGAATCACAAACTCTTGTAAGAAAAGGTCATGTGCACTGCAGGGGGAAAAACAATAAAATTTCCATTAACTAGAGCCTAGTTAACCGGCTTATTGGCATCTATTAGAAACAAATTGCAAACAAAACTGATCCTATTATAAACTTCCCCTTGTTCCTTCAGTAAAATAAAGTCACTGAATGGCCCACAAAAGGCAAGAGGAATACTGTTTGTCAGATGACTTGCTTTATTTTCAAGGAAGTATTAGATTTCACCCACTGAAGGGTCTACAATCATGACTGGCAGAAAATTACACAGTTCTGGGAAATACGTGGATCAGTGCATCAAGAGTAACCTGGAGAGGGGAGGCAAAGCACTCCTGCTCACATTCTTTTAACAGTGACTTTTTTTCTAGGCAAACAGCAATAAAAAAATCTGAATGGAAGGATGTGTACACAAACGTTCAGGCTAAGTGGTGGGAGAGCACTCTTCCTGAAGTGTACTTTTTCTCATAATAAACTCCTCTCCAATATCTTTATTGCTCATCTCCTTTTTAATCTTATTAACAATAAAGACTCAAAATGTTTTGAAGAAGTCAAATAAAGGGTGTTGCCTTTCATTTCTGAGCATTCTTTCCATTTACCTGAGATGACTAATAAACTGGCTTTCCCAGCATTTTTAATGCATGGGTTGAATCTTCAGCTGGTGCAAGTTAACTCAAAAGCAGTGAGAATATGACAACTTTACTTGCTGAGAATCTGACCCCATCTTCATTGTCCATCTTCTTTTTTTTCCCTTTAGGCACCACTTAGCACTTCAGATGTAGCTATGATTCAAATAAAATTCCTTTTGTTTTAGCTGAACCACGTGCCCAAGCCAGTACCACAGAAACATAAGTCACTTTGTGGGGGAATAGAACAAAGAGTATTTGCTTTTCAGATCAATTTTGGCAAGAGAATTATAAAAGTCAAATACCACTTTCCCTTCATCAAGAGAAGGTTAGGGGGTGGAGGAGTTTGGGAAATTATCTAAAAAGGTTAGTATCATTTTCCAAAGTAATAACCAACACTTACTTGCATTTAGTAACATATCTGGCATGATAACCTAATCAAGTGCAACAACAACATGATCTACTTCTAAAAAAAGAGGGAAAGGGAAGCCCACGCTCTGACATCAGGAGTTCTTGAAGCCAGGATCCCAGATTAACTACAATATACATGCTGAGTTCTACTGTGGCTTTTCTTTGGTCCCTCTGACAATATTTTTCTTCCCTTGCAAATATAAATGAGGGATTAAAATTCTATTGCACAAATCCCCCTGATTCAGAGCTTCTTGCTATAGGGGATTTTTTGCATTGTTCAGCCTGACCTTTTGCAGAGCTCAAGCCAAGCAGTTTAGTACAGTTGTTGACAGATTGAGTCCAATGGCTTAGGTGAATTTGAAGGATTTCACTTCATCAGTCATACACTGATTGTACCCCGTAAGTAGAAAACAGGTATTCTGAGGTATTTATGGTGAACTATCCAACCATTTATCTGCTGAGGAGCGCTAATTTACAGCTCTGCAGATATGGCCATACTGTTCAGCATAACTGTTCGTCTTGCTGAAGGGCAGGGAATTTGTTTGAATCAGATTGTTCTGACGGGTGACCTATATTCTATGTTGGAAAAAAAAAAAAAAACCCAGTGGGGTTTCTGCCAGATCTTCCCTCATTCCATCTTTGGCCACATTCACATCTTTGGTTATCGAAGTCATAACACCATGAACCAGGAAACATCTTGTAAAGGAGGCTCAGAGTGCTGTGCCATCCTTCCTAGCATCCCAACCCAGCTGTCACCAGAGCAAATGCTTAAACAGGGGCAGGGGACGGAGAAGGGTCCAAATTCCAGTTACATACCATAGTGCTGAGTTTCTTTTCTGATCCTTGCAACTAATTCACTAAAATCCTGAAGCATGACTTGACTACAGTCCTTCATTAATAGAGAGCTATAACTATAGCTATTACAAAAGTGAAGATTTCTCTGCTGTTTCTGGACTAACCACTGAAGGGAAGAAATAGAAAAATATTGGACTTCATAGATGTTTAGTTCCTTAAGAAACACTGCAGATCATAGTGGAAGATTTCTGTTGCTACAAGATTTAAAAGAGAAAAGTAGTCAGGCAGATGAGAACATTTTACAAAGCATTTTGTAGTAGGAAATGAGGAAAAACATAGGAAACTATTTATCTTTAAAGGAATGTTTATTTTACTACATCTTAGATAAAAGGTGAATTGATTGTTAAAATACCTATAACTTTTTTTCATAGTAATGAATTTTAATTTATCTTCATGTTACTAAAATATACACAGGTTGCTCCAAAAGTAATGCCTCCTATTTATTTTTGCGGGAACTACAGCAGCGACTAAGAGCACACGAACACTATTTGATAGAGCAAGTTCCCAGCTACAGAACACTATTTTGTAACATAATCACCAGTATTAGCTGTGCCAGTGATGAACAGGAGCCTGCATGTCACACTCATCAAAATCTGAACCAATGGAAGTGACCCACTGTTACTATCACCCCTGCTGAAATGCACTATTTACTGCTTCAGTGTGCTCACATCCACTGCTTGGTCTCCATAAATGTTCAGCAAGCATCAACGACTATCAGTGGGTGCCATTTTTTCTGCATGGAAGAATTTAATGACACCTTTGATTCATCCACACTTTCAAGTCAGACACCATTTTGTCAGACTGCCCCTCTGCTGCCATCTGTCACAGGGGAACAACATGTAATGGAATATTGGTGGGAAGGTTCAACCTCTACTGACATACCACCAACATCTGCTTCTGACATCACTGGCTGACATTATGAAATAGAAGGCATTGCTTTGGGAGCAGCCCTCATTCATCTTTCTGATTAAAAAGGCAGTGAACAGTTTGTTGCATGGATATACCCCTACTGTTAATCTGAACTGTAATTAACTGTAACCTTTTGAGTGAGGGGCTTGCATCTGAGAGGTAATGCTTGCAGGACTTATAAGAAAACCAGTCCCTTCAAAAATTTTAGTGAAGCAGTTCGTTGGTGAGCGGTGATTATGGACTGATGAGTCAGCACTTGCACAATTATAAGTGGAGAGAGCAATAAAATCTTGCTGAGTTTGGCTATTGAAATTTTATGGTTTCATAAATACTATAATGTAATTCTCAGCAGGTAAATGTTATATTTTAAGGGCAGCCACCTTAACACACATAGAACTATCTAGTGGCTGAAGGTCAACACGCCACCTGCTAAATAATCCACAGAATTACTTGATAGGAAAGTAATTGCAGTAGCTTTGTTCTTTTTGTGAAATTACAGTTTACTGAATAGGCAGTATTTTTACTGTAAATATTTTCCTACAAATGTATCAAAAGATTAGGGCAGAAGAAATTTGCTTGTCCACACGAAGTACCACATTTTATGATAGACTAGTTGTAATGGTTGATCACCATTTCCTTCCAGATGTTACAGAAAAAAAAAATGATTTTCTTGTTCATTTCCCAAATGTTACTTTTGGAAATTTAACCTTGGCACTGTCTTTAAAATGGTGGTAAGAACATGTTGTTGCGGATTCCCAGATGTGACCACATCAGGAGGGCAGGCTTTTAAATGGAGGGCTTTTTTTCCAAAGAAGGAATGTCTGCCCTTTACTAAACACGATATAAAATATGATGAGAAACGAGAGGAACCTCATCATGTGCAGTGAAAGTGCTGCAATATAATTTGCCTTCTCTCAAAGCTGGGCTATAAGGAGGAGTTGCAATGGAAGCATACAGGATTCTTTATAATATCTTCCCAACTAAGTGAGCTCTCCTTAACTTGCTTAAAATCTGCAGTTTTTCATTCTTACTCTTAAGAAATAACAACATGGATATGAGCTGGCTGGATCTCTTCATTGGCCTCAGTCACAAGTTGTGTAGTAACTCCTGACCCTCACCTGGTGTGACACTCTTACCACCCTGTCTCTGACTCAATATTTAGAGACAGAAGCAACCATGCTTAGTTTCATGAATAGCCCAGTAAAGTTGAAGAAGTCACTCAGAGAGCTGGTGACCCTGCACAGAGAATTGGCATGCCACACTCCTGCTCATAGAAGCCAAAAGATAACTTCCTTTGAGGGATATCCCCTCAAAAAAAAATCCCTCAGTAGCCCAGACTATGCTCTTTCCAGACCAAAAATCACTAAAAGTCTTCTGGGGACTTGTCTGTAAGATTGCTTTTATTTCAAAGTGGTCTGAAAATTTGTCCACACTTTTAAACATGTCCTCCATGTTTAAAAGTCATATTTGAATGCTTATTTGCTCCTTTGTAAAGAACATAAGCATTCCAAGGAACTACTAGTAGATTTCTAGGTATAGTTAAAACGCAGTCATTAATAAAAAATAGATCTCTTTTTCAGTTAAACCCCTTTCTAATTATACATCAGTGCCTAATTAATACTTGGTGTGTTGTCTCAGCACTAGGTCTTAGTGTAAAAACAGGAAAAATATTTTTCTTTGGAGCACGCATAATTGGTATCTTAATTGCATTTAGATATCGTTCTCACATATAATAAAATACAGAGAGCCTAAAATGAGAGCCTAAGCTGTCTATATCATTATCTCAGTAGTGAGTATTGGATGTGTTTGAAGGACTTAATGGAAAAGGTAAAAAAGCAGCAAGGTCTTAGCCAGGGCTTCTAATTCAGTTTGGTATTAGACCTTAAAATGTGGGTCTAATGGGTATAAGGAAGAGTGCTACAGAGTGACTATCATGGTGGTCTATGGCACATCTAGTCACAAGGTTGTAAATGCCTGTACAACTCCACTGGAGATCAGTATAATTATTAAGTGGGTTAATAACCAGGAATCATTGCTTTTTTTCTTGTGAAGATTCATTTTGCATCGCCAATCAGAATTTATTATTATTATTATTCATATACTTAGAATCGATTTTGTTTTCAATTATCTGAAAATCTCTACCTCTGCTTACGAGCATATTCAACCTTTACATTACCTGCATTTAACATAGAAAATTCTCTCTCCTAAACAGCTTTTCTGTCTATTTAGCTAGGTTAGGAAAATAACAGTAAAGATTCAGAGTAATTCTGTTTCCATCTAACTTGTTCTGTATTATGATGTAACATCTCCATGGGATTTATATCAACAAAACATTTCAGTTGAATTTGAATCCTTCCATGCGAATCATCATAGCCATCACATGCTATCTGTACACAGCAAAGCATGTGCCCTCCCTCTGAACCTGAAACACATGCTTATAATTTGAAGGGAAACACTGTAAATGGCTTTACAATGACTAGTTCTGCAAAGACAAGACCTCTGCTTGAAGAATGTAAGATGTTTTTTATTTTTTTCCATACAGTAAGGGAAAAAGCATTCACAACACGTTAGTGTCTGCACCTTTGGCTTCATTTATCAAGATTTTTTTGCTTTCATCTTTCACTACAAAATGACAAGGTTTTACAAGAGAAATCCTAGATAATATCTTTTTAATATATTTCAGAAAGATCACAATTTGCAACTGTTTAAATAAAATTTTATTTGAGCAAACTTCAGTTTGGTTGACCTTCAGGCACCAGTATAAACACTGCAATAGAAATGCCATTATTAATAGAAACAACAACAGCAAGGTAATAGTAATTATGTGCTTTTAAAACTTCTGATATCACTATTGCATATAATTCCAAAATCAAGGGTTGAACCTTAAAAATCATGGAACCATAGAATTGTTTGAGTTGGAAGGGACAATTAAAGGTCAGCTCCATTGCAATGAACAGGGGCACCTACAGCCTGATGAGGTTGCTCAGAGCTCCATCCAACCTGACCTTGAGTGTCTCCATGGATGGGACTTCCAGCACCTATCTGGACAACCTGTTCCAGTGCCTTGGCACCCTTATTGTAAGAAACTTCTTCCTTATATCCAGGCTAAATCTCCCCTCTTTTTAGAATCTGTTCCCTTCTTCCTCACAGACCCCCATTTAGATACTGAAAGGCCACTGTCTGGTCTCCCTGGAGCTTTCTCTCCTCCAGGCTGGACAGCCCCAGCTCTTTGAAAAATAAGGTGCTCCATTTAGAACTTGTGGTATTTTTAAACGAAACTTTTAGTCTTAATCCATACGCTTAAATGTGTGCATCTCAGTTACAACTTGAAGCTTTCCTTCACAAAGAAGAGGACTGAAAACAAATTTTCTTCAAAGAAAAGCCAACATCCTC
The DNA here is from genome assembly GCF_038088225.1 of Cyrtonyx montezumae. Classification (NCBI taxonomy): domain Eukaryota; kingdom Metazoa; phylum Chordata; class Aves; order Galliformes; family Odontophoridae; genus Cyrtonyx; species Cyrtonyx montezumae. The sequence goes on from NW_027072089.1 coordinate 111,393,752, forward strand.
TTAAGCCTACTGCCTGGGGCTCTACATAAAAAACTAGGACATAACAGGAATCAGAGCATCGTCAGGAAAGCTGTCTGCGTTGTGGCACCATGAAACCATTACATCTATTTGTTTTATCTCCAGTACACAGCAAGGAGGAACCTGGCTGCCCAGGAGAGCTATGAGCACTCCCAGGGCCTCGCATTGAGGCCTTCTGCTGCCTTCACCTCCATATGGAAAATGTTAGAGCACCCAAATTACTAAAGCAGACAAAAGGAATAAAAAGAGAGTAACAATGACTTTCACGTGTCCCATAAATATACCTTGGCAATGAGTCCATTTGCAAGCACTGCAGAACTAGATAATTAGGTGGAAATTTTCAAATGTGTTTGCTTAACTTTTCATGCAATGTTGCATGCCTGTTTCTCATATGATGGCTTTGGCCTGTGTAAAACTCGTGTTTTTATGTTGAGATACACGTGAAGGCTGGTGTGTGACCATTGCTCGTGCAATTTTGGAGTCTGTGAAGAGAGGCCTTTGAAAATTGAATCTGCTAGTTGCCATTCTAGTGCAGAGATAAAAACATTTTTTTTTTCCCTTGATCTCGCAGGGTTTTCACAAGCTTCAAATGAAAATAAGTGTTAACTTCTCTAAGTAATTTTCGCAAGATGTCTCTGGTACATTACCCACAAGATATAAGTGGGTTCATCTGAGAGCTGGAGACCCTTAAAGTGTCTATTAGAAAACTATACCAATGAAAGACTTTCTTATTGATCGCAATCATTATTAGCTCAACTGGTCTGAGACAGAGAATAAATATGCGCTGTATCTCTTGAGAAAACAAGTTCCACAATTACACAGGTTTTATTCGACAAACAGGATAAAATAACATGGATGGTCTGCTCCTCTTTTGAGATGCCTGTCCAGCTTGGAATTATTATGAGAGCTAACAGCAGCTCTCCACATTGTATGATTCATCTGTCCCTATAGATAGCCCTATATATCACTGCAGAGCGTGCTGATCAGAAGGGATGTTACTAGGATCCAGAGGCCTAGATTGCTGTTTGATACTGCACTAACATTTCACATTTATTAACTCAACATACAAGCTATTGATCAGAAAATAAAATTAGTGGTTGCTCTGGCATAGTAGTGAAGAATAGCTCTTTGTAATATAAGAAATTCTCATTCTTGATTGAGTAACAGTAACCATTAAATTTCCTTATTATAAAGGTGCCTAATTAGCAAAGATTTTCATTTTTTTCTCTATACCACAGGGGGCCAATCACTATTCTGAGCACACATCACTTAGATGCATAAAAATTTGCATTGTGCTGCTGGTTTTCCTTTTGAGAGAATGCCTGTGAGTATAACAGGGTATTGATATGGTGCAAGTGTTTCCTATACAGCATTAAAGTTTATTTCAGCAGAAAGAGTGTAGGAAGGAATTTTATTTGAAGATTCTGTCTCATTCTCCAGCACTTCCAACTCTGAAAACTTTGTTGTGGATATTGTTATCACAAAAGGAAAATGACTTTGTTGTTTGATATAAAATTTCCCTGCAAAACAAAGAGATGTTTAATAGAGCTTTGCTTTTTTTGAATATACTCTTGCCTCACATAGACTACAGATGTCATTTAAAACTGTAGTCCTTTCATTTCAAGGATAACCACATCAGAAGTCATGGCTCAGTTTACTTCAGCACTCTCCTTTCCATGCAGTTCTAAGCTGTGGAATAGAAATGAATAACTGGAAATATATGTACATATACATCAAAAGTATGAATCCAAAGACTGACATTTTCTTCCTGACCACTTGTGCTGTGTATGTGCTTACACTGTAAGTACAAGGCTTGGAAGGCTGATCATTACAGACGGTTTCTTGGTCTAATTCTGAGAGGCCACTACCAGCATCACACTGCCCAGTTCTGCTTCAACTGGCAGGTTCAGTAAGTGCAGCACATGCACCGAAATGTGAGAAAACTGTTTTGAAACATAATAATGCAGTGTTCTTTCAGAAACAAACTTAACGCTATCCCAAGTGTTGTTTTCCAAGTGTGTGTGGTGCCCGTTGAGTGGGAATCCATGCACGTGCATGGTCTTCATGTACAGAGGAGTGACAGGGAGTATTAATATCCTGTGCAAGTCCTACACATTTTTATCTGTGTATAAATCAGTGTCCATCCTCAGAACTGTCTTGACACACTGACAATGCATAAAGTAGTATCTGTAATTTAAAAGCGTTATACCCTTTTGGGTGTTGATCTGTGAGATTTTTTTCCTTGTCTATTTTTATTTTCTAGGAATATACACCTTCTTACATTTATGAGGGTATTAAACTTTTATTGAACAAGCAAGATTAACTTTGAAATGGCTGTATGGAGAGGGGCTATGGATTATTGTCCAAAGATAAGGATCTCAGATCTGAGCTTGTATTTTTGAAATGGTTTAATAGAATGAAACAGCATTATAGGTACAAGAACAAATTCCTCATAATTTTGAGTAGGGAAGAGAAAAGGAGCAGAGGGGAAAAGGCAGTTTAGCTACTACATTATTCATTCAGCCATGGTTTGCAAAGGCTGAAATAGATGTACAAAACCACAATCTTAACCAGTGGCTCCCTCCAAATATTTCAACTTAAAGTGAGAGATCAACACTACCAGGAAAAAAAAAATGTCATCCTAATGATTAAATATTTCATTTCCCAGCTTGATCGGCTGTTTTGAGTATGGCACTCAGGTATTGTGTCTGAAACTCAGCTTTCAGCTCCTTCAGGAAGCCCATATGTCACCTGTTATAGACTTCTCTATTTCCTGCCATTCTTGGACTCTGTTTGAAGAGCTGTGAAAATGCAGGTTTTCTCTCCATTTATTCGTGCAGTGAACCCACACCCAAGCTGAAGAAAGGGTCAAACTGGTGGTTAGATATATTGTCTTTCATTCTGGGGCTTCGTATCAAAGCGCAGCTCAGACAGCTGTGGAGGAATCAGACTGCAAGGAACGCCTTCTAACACGAGGAGAGAACCAACTGGTTTATATAACATTAATTCAAGCAGCACAACTAATGATAATGATATGCTACAGTATTATTATGTCAGGAATGTATGAAATCAAGAGAGAACATTTCATTTTAAACTTTGCTGATTTTTCACATTTGCTTAGTGTTTTCTCTAATGATTTCTTGCACTGCTTTTATGCCACCTCAGATAAAATGCCATCATACATGATATTTGCACCATTAGGCACCAAGTAAGTGCTAGTTATGATTAGAGGCAATGCTGTGAAACATTAAAAAATGTAAAGGAAATGGTTTTCTAGCATACTTGCAAAGACTCTAAAGCTTGAGTGTCATTTGCTTTCCCTGTGCCAGCTGGGTGATGTTCTGCATTTCAGCAAAGCTGGTTACAATTTCCAAACAGATCCATACAAATTTCACATCATTCATATTTACATGAGAGGTCCAGTAAAAAGTGCATTCGTACACACACTTATGGAGCAGAAATCCAATGAGCCCTTCTAGGGGGAATTAAGTGAAACAAACACAATAATTACAATTAATCATCTCTGAACATGACCATAGTGACATGCTTTTCAAGGAAAGGAAACCATTTTCTGTCATAAACTGCATCTTGTCAAACAACACTTCTCCTCTAGTACTTGGATTTTATGAAGACTCTTTGTGGAGCATAACAGTGATTTTGACTAACTGCATAGATAAGAGGTGGATAATGTAATTAGATTGAATTAATAAAACTCATGCTTTTACACTCTTCTCATGTCAATATGGGAATTTTTCCCAGCTATCTCCTGATGCTGGAATCTAATAGAGTACAGTTCCACAGGATTAAGCCTTTACAATTATTCTGTTCATCCTCTGGATTGTGAAGAACAAACAAGACTAATTTTGAGCTGTGTGAACATTTCTTTCAGCATTTGGCTACGTCAGTTAGAGTGCAGTAAGTAGAAAACATGGAAGAAGCTAAGACCAGCTCAAATCAAGTCTCCTGTTGTACATGTACCCAGACTTTTTCATGTTCTTATCCCGTGTAAATTATTATTATAATTTTTCCTTGAATATATGTTTTCTCAGTGTACTTGTATAGAAAAGCTAACGAAAGTTCCAGAGTCTACCTATCAGTGAGATCAGTGTTTGTGATACCATAGTGACTCTTCTGGATCTAATAGAGACATAAAAGCTATTTGGATGATAAATTGAAGTGATTACACTGCCAACATCTACCCTGATCTGAATGATCTTAGAATCATAGAATGATCTGGGTTGAAAAGGATGTCAAAGTCCTGTTTATACACTCCCTTGAAGTACAGGAAGGCCACAATGAGGTCTCCTTGGAGCCTTCTCTCCTCCAAACTAAATAAGCCCAGTTCCCTCAACTTTTCCTCATAGGAGAGGTGCTCCAGCCCTCTGATCATTTTAGAGGTCCTCCTCTAGCACGTGTTCTGAGAGCTCTGTGTCTTTCTTGTACTGGGGGCTGCAGACCTCGATGCAGTACTCAGATGGGACCTCACAAGAGCTGAGTAGATGGGGATAATCGCCTTCCTCTCCCTGCTGGCTGCTCCTTTCTTAATGCAGCCCAGGATATAATTGGCCCTCAGGGCTGCAAGTGCACACTGCTGACTCATGTCCAGCTTCTCATCTGCCAGAACCCCCAAGTCATTTTCCGTAGGGCTTCTCTCCTGGAGTTCTTTCCCCAGTCTATATCCTATACCTGGGATTGCTGCAACTCAAATGCAATACCTTGCTTGGCCTTGTTGAACCTCATTAGGTTCACATAGACGCACTTCTCCAGCCAGACCAGGTCCTTCTGGATGGCTTCCCTGCCCTCCAGTGCATCAACTGTAATGCTCTGCTTGATGTCATCTGCAAACTTGCTGAGGGTGCACTTGATTCCATCGTCTATCACTTTTATGAAGATGTTGAAGAGCTCCAGTCCCAAGATTTACCTTGGGGGACCCCACTCATGTCCTGCCTCCACCCAGATATAGAACTGTTGATCACAACCCTTTGCCTATAACCAGCCAACAAGTTCTTAATCCATCAAACAGTCCATCTTTCAAATCCATACCTCTCCAATTTAGAGAGAAGGATGTGGTGAGGGACCACATTAGAGGCTTTGCAGAAGTCCAGGTAGATGATATCTGTCGTCCTTCCCCACTCCACTGATTCTGTCACTCCATTATAGAAGGCCATCAAATTGGTCAGTCAAGATCTGCCCCTGGTGAAGTCATGCTGTCTGTCTTGGATCACGTCTTTGTGTGCCTTAATATGGTAACCAGGAGGATCTGCTCACCGGCCTGAATTTCCCCAGGTCATCCTTTCTCCCTTTCTTAAAAATGGTGTGTATGATTCCACCATAGTACATGAGCACTAACACAACAACACTCAAAGACTAAATAAAAAACATTGTTTGTGTAAGAAACATTAAGGTCCCAGATTTTTGCATTCTCTGTGCAAGAGACATTTATTGCTTAACATGAAAGGTTAAACATTTGGCTTACAATGAAGATAAAATAATTTTCAGATTAAAATGATTGGTAGTCCTCAAATTGAAGGTGATTTTGTAAGGTAGTACTGGAATCTTAAATTCGATCTGTATTAAAAAAGTACACTTGTGCCAAAATCTTCTCATGAAATGGCTGAGGTTGGCAGGGACTTCTGGTCCATCTGTCCAACCTGAGCTACAGCAGAGACATGCAGAGTAGGGTGCCCAGGCCCATGTCCAGGTGGCTTTTGGAAATCTCCAAGGAAGAGACCCCACAGCTTCTGTGCAACCTGTGTCAGTGCTCTGTCACCTGCACAGTGAAAAAAGTATTACCTAAAGTTCAGTCTTTGTCTTGTTTCTTTGATTCTTCTGAACACGAATAACTGTAGAGCTCAGAGGAGTTCATATAAGCAGTATCTCTCAGTGCTTCTGAGAGAAGGAAGCATGGAGACTGAGCTTTCCTGTTTCCATATCAGTACGTTCTAATATCTTTTATTTTCATAATTGTTTTTTTAATAACAGAGCTGCTTCAGGAGATACTTGGAAAAAGATCTCACAAGCTGCCAGCACAATATAGACCACACCAAAATAGCAGTATGATACATGCAGCTCCTTCTGCTTTGAGTTTCTCCTCTCAAAAAATAAAATTGAATTAAAATCTTAAATTAAAAATAAATAAATAAATAAAATAAGATTTTATTCTAATTCCTTTGAAAGGTAGGGAAATTTCCCTGGTTGACAACAGAGATGAAATGAGGAAGAACGTCATCACAGGCAAAGAACTATAGTCGGCTGCTGTTATGTCATCCAAGAAAGAATCCAACCCCCAGGTTATTGATGAAATTCAGAGGCTGGTCTCCCTCTGTTTGTGCTGCTCTAAAGCCAGAAATTAGGTGATTTTGTCATAATGTTCAAACAGATCTTTTAATCAGTCACTAATCAACAGCAAAATAAATCAGTAGAAATTGGAACAGTCTCCAATTGTTTTCAGTCTCAGAGGTCCTAACAGTGTAATAGTGTCAATATCTTAAACCTCAAATGCAGTTTCACAGAATGTAATTCATCAGAACAGGCTACATTTGGAGGAAATAGGTTGTTATCAACAATTATATCAGCTAACTATTGTGATTTTAGAAGAAACAATAGCATCAGATTAACATCTCAGGTAGGTCATATCAGTGCATGCTGTTACTTACCAAACCATATCATTCTGCTCCTTCAGAGAAGAGAGAGGTGTCTGAAAGAAAGTTGCTGCAAATCAGTTTAATCTATCTGGGACTGAAAACACAAATCCGTCTTGCTCTTAACTCCTTCTTTGCTCCATCATGTTCCATCCTTTAGGATGAAACAGAGCTACCATTACTTCGACCTGTACTTACAAATCTTTATGTTTTACATTGATTTGGGGCACCTTTTAACCATTCATTTCCTGCCCATGTTTTGCATGCTTTTTTCTAGTGCTCCTGTATTATCAGTGCATGTATTTAAATGTCACTAATTCTAACATTTTTTGACCCTGAAAGTCTATTTGGAAAGGAAGCATGAAATAAGTAGAGATTAAGGCCTATGTACATTTAACATATCAGCCTGAGATTTTTCTCACTCCTGTGACATATTCAATGATGTTAATCCATACATTGTTTAATGGCAGTTAATGCTGTGTCATGCTTTTGTCCTTCAGACTGGTATACATTGGTTCCAACGAGGAAAAGTCAAAATGATCATTGTCCATAAGTTAGGCAGATCACCAAGAATAAAGCTCATTTACCATCTGGTAGCTGGAAGCATTCGGCCTTTATAAAATGTCCTTTGTATTATTAATGTGGCAATCTGCTGATAATCTAAGAGGAAGATGGCTTTGGAGGCACCACCCAGCCTTACCAGGTTAAAAATGACCCACAAGCATCAAACCTGAAATGGCTACTCTGGATTTCAGTGCAGATTAGGGATTAGGCAGTGGGATGCTATTTTGCATCTGAAGAGTCTGACAGCAGTACAAAGCGAAAAACAGAGAGCTTGGTGTTAGCCACTTGGGTTTGAAGCAATAATGTAACATCTAAAGGGAAAACACAGGCAGTTGCCAGGAGCACGGGTTCAGCTGAATCACGTGCGGAAATTGTTTTTCTGTGCAAACATTCTTATGTGTTACTTTATTTTAAACACTGATATTAGAATTACTTCTAAAGCCTTTAAATTTATCTGGTTACTCTGTGCTTATCAGAATTCATTACAAGATTGTTTGTTTTGACCCAGGAAATGTCTTTTGCTTTTTTTTAAAGAGAGGAGATAAAAACATAGCAGCTCTCAGTTTCCTAAACATGGAATTAGTGTCAGATAAGTGATGGTCAAAATCACCCCCTATCTGAGATTCTGGAATGAGAAGATGTTCTTTGGGCTTTAGGAAGGCCAGAGCATCCAGTGGCAACTGAATGGTTCTGAGGTTGTTTGAGTTGGGTTTTTTTAGACAAAAGTGGTCATATGTAGAAGGAACAGCTGTTCCATATATCTTCCAAATCTACAAAACATTTGCATTGAATCGCAAATGAACCTCTAAGAAATAACTTAAGAAAAGCCTGAATTCCTCCCTTTCAGGATATGCAATCTAATCAGCACCCAGGGAGAGGACGAATGGATTAGAAATAGCAGGCTCTGTTTATTTTTGTCTGGGGAGTATGGAATGCACATATATGGCTTTGTTTGAGAGTTCAGGAGTTAAATGTATGGTCTATAACTCCGCATTATTGAATCTGTACTCCCCAAATAACTTACATCACCAAAAGAACCATTTAGAAAGAAAGTGGTCCAAGACAGAAATTAAAAACTAAGTTCATCTGTGTATCCAGGAGTTGAGGTATTTCACTTGCAAACTCTCAGGTAGAAAGCAACTGGTTTTGCTTCAGTTCTGAATTGTGTTTTCTGGCTCAGATTTAGGTGCCCCTACTACCGTTCAGTAAAAGTGGACATTGTAAGATTCCTGCAATCTTAAGCAGAAGTCTCAGAAATGCATTGTAAAACTAAAATCCCACTTTAAATACACCTTACTGGTACCCAAGCCAAAATGCACAGCTCATTTTCAAAGTTGCCCTCACATAAAACTTTATTTAATTAAGCTACTAGTAATGTGACTGGTTGGTAAACTTGGCTCAACAACTAGCGCTTCAACCTGTCCAAAGACATCAAGTGTACTCCAGAGTTTTCTCTTCCCTGATAAGAAGGAAAAGAGAGAATATGTCAAATTGCTTGGAGAACCTAGTAGTTTTGGTACTGAAGTCCTAAAAGAATAACCTGCATTGACAACACCATGCTCACATGGGCAGCAGATGAGACTGGAGGCTGTCTGCACAGCTATGATGCATTAATAGCTCTAGGGATCCTACCTGTATTTCCCAGAAGAGAACAGTGAGCATACCCTGCATTTGGGAACATGCTCAAGCATACTCTATATCCATGGAGATATGATGCTCTCTGCATGGTTCCCTTATCTATTTCTAATCCAACTCAAAGCAAACAGCAGAGCTTCTGCAGCATCCCCACAACCTACCATTAGTGCCAGAGCTCAGGCTGGCTGTTGTTTCACCAGGGTGTGGACAAAAGGGTAAGACCGAGGCCACCAGGAAGCTCTGTCACAAGGGCTCCAAGTGTTGCTCCTCCAGTTCTGCATTCTTCTCCTCTTTCCTTTTTTTTGCCAGCAGAGGCAGGGCCCCAGCCTTGTTGTTTCAAATCAGCTCAGCTCCTGTCTGACAAGCTGCCTTCACCCGTGCACATAAAATCACACATGGGCCATGTGGAAGGACAGTATCCCCAAGCACAAATGGAAAGAATAGAAGGTTGCTCTTCAGTAGACTTCTGGTGTGGGAGAATTAGTGCACTATATTAGTCATACAGAGGATCAAGACAAGAAATGAGTTTTAAATGGCAAACTTTTGGAACTAGGACCAATGTCATCTATCAAAGCGATCACCTTAAACAGATTTTTTAGTATTATTCCTGATCTGATAACTCCTTCCAATAACAATGACCCTCTTCCCACACAGATTTCCAGTAGAAAAAATGCTATTTTTGTACATCTCATGTGAAAAATAGTAGCTTTTATTTTGCTTTCAGAAAATTAGCCAGGGCTAAAATCAGGCTTAAGATGGAAATTATCCCACAAATTGGATTAGATATACTTTTTACTGGCAAACTCTTGAATGCTCCTTTTATATGTTTAAAAAATTCTCTGAAGATAACATTCAGTCCAAGGGTGGCTGGAACAAATGATGGGAAAAGTCTGATCAGATGTTTCTGGCCCACCGATCGCCATGAAACATGAGCTGTCTTTATCACTGTAGAGAGCATTCTGGGGAGACTAACAATTGGACATGGATGCCATTTGTCCATGCACATGGAGCCAGCACCAGGCCAATACACCGTATGAATTCCACATAATCCCTCTTCTGTAAGCTTCAGGGGTATACAGGCTTTGTCCAGACCATAGAGAGCCAAGAATTTTACCCATGGGAAGTAAAATAAAAACAATTCAAGACAAACTGTGAGGAAAACGTCACTGATAAAGGATTGCAGGAGCATGTTTGGAGAATGCCCCTAATTCATTGAGCACCGGGGAGTTGAAATGTCAGTACGGGAAAGAGCTGGACTACTTAACAAATGTTGGATCTGAGCCTTCAAACAATTACTTGTGTGAGAGATCATCAACAGAAGTAATTCCATGAAACACATTTATAAATATTTGCAAAACATGCCCAAACTGTTTTTCAACCATCAAGGGGCAGGACATCCTCAGTACCATCCGAGGGCAGCAGACATTGTATAGGCAGTCTGCACTGGTACTTTTTAGTTTGTTCTGTCTAAACAGCATTTTAAACTGTGATGTTTCCTCAACAGTAAAGGAAATAATAGGAGAGAAGGCAGAGTGTAGGAGAAGGTTCACATTCAGAGAAATCTTTCATATAAATTTGCTGCTAATTGCTTTCTTCTTCTTTAGAAACCAAATGATCCCATTGATCATTCCCAAGTGCTGAGGACAGCACAAGGGTGGTTAAATATATCAGTAAAGAAGCATTCTTAATGAGACAGAAAGGAGGGTAAATCTTGACCAGCAAATTTCCCTAGTTGTAATTTAAAGGAATATTGACCATATCATCAACTTTACTGTTTTTTACCTTAAAATTTGGAAGAAAGAGTTACAACCATATGATTATAGAGCACTGAGAGTTGCTGTCATTTGTTTATTTAACTGATCCTTAGTATAACAGTTAAAATTCCAACCAGGAGAAGGATGATCTAGTTGTTGTTTTTTGCTGTTTCACAATATCATGCTGTGAAAGTTAGTGAGATTGTCACACATTCACTATTTTGAAAGTGTTCATAATAACAAAGACAGATTTAGTCCAAAAGTGTTCATGCATATGTTTTTATTCATGTTTTGTCAAGCTGCTTTAAACAGCCAACCCCTGTTGTAAGAATATGCTAATATGTAATTAAACTGCGCTCACGTCATGCCATATGGTACATTTGAAACATAAAACACTGAGTTCTATTATTTGGGGAGGGTCGTTTGAAAAGGAAAGGAAAAAGAAAAAGAGAGAGCCCAGGGGAAAAGACAGTTTATCTGTCCTCCCTCACTTTATAAGCCAGCTTTAGCAGTAAGCACTGTTATTCTAGATGAGATTTGACAGTTCCTGGGTTAATGGATCTTAATCTTTTATTAAAGATAGCATGCGCTGAGATGCAGCAAAGACTTTCCCATGATTGCCTTTTTGTTTTCTTTAAACTAGACATTATTGAGTTTTAAAGAAAATACACCTCTTTACTATGAAACTATGAGCAGGTAAGCATGTACTCATGTGGGAAGTAAGCTTTGGAGCCAGTGGGAGTTTTGCCACTGACTTCTTTGAGAGCAGACACTGGTTCTTTGCCATTTTCCAATCTGATATTAACATGCAAGTCAGGATGGGTGAGAGTGAGAGATAAAGAGAGAAATGCTGGATTCAGAAAAAGAGTTTGGCAGTTAGGTGCTTAATTACATAGCGGCATGCAGACAATGTTTAAGCAGGAGTGCAGACGCAGGCAAAAATGATGAATCTCTTGATTTAATTATACTTGATCATTTGATTGTGTGGTCATTATTGGAAATGACCTGGCATTTCATTTGGGAACTTGAGAGTATGCTGTGAAGAGCTGCTATAGACTAAGGCGTTAGCTTCTTACTGGTAAATGTTTGTATTTTAATGTGCTTGACAGGTCACAAGTGAATGAGTGATGGGCTCAACCTAACCTTTGCCAGATGATCACCTACATTAAAAAAGCCTGCATAATTCATTAAAATAATTCAAATATCTATCTCAGTAGAGCATTCGTTGTCTATGTTTCTCTTTAACAATAACAGTCAATGATGCTACCGTCAAATGGCTATTCAAAAGAACGTACATGAAACTTGTCAGTCAATGTTTTTACCATAGCTCCCAGAAATGAAGGCCACAGGTCCTCAGAATTATTTTAGTGTCTAGTCCTCCACCTCATTTCTTCTCAGGATTTGGATATAGCTGCCTTCAAAATCTAATCCAATTTGAATCTGGTAAGTACCAGCAGAGAGGCAAAAAACTTATCAATGTTATGCTCAGTGGTGTGGTGAAAAAAGAGCTCTTCTTGAAGTGAATACTTCAAGCCAAGATTGTGGCAAGAAACCTAAGCTGCTATAGAGAGAATTTTAGTTTTCAGAGCTGGCAGGCAGTAGCCTTTCGACACAGGGTTATTTCACTCAGAAATATGTTTCTGGCCACATGGGAAGAAATACTCTGAGTTAAATTCTCCTGCAGCATGAAAGGGTTGAAAGGCTTCTTTCTCATGATGTAACCTCTCAGGAAATCCAACCTGAAAAAAACAAAATAAAAGTACTCTCCTCTCCTCCACTGACAAGAAAATAACCATCTTGTTAGCAAGCTGAGAGTGTCATATGTTTTACCTCAGCTCTGCAAAGTACTTGCTTATCTTAAAGCACATATTAAAAGTCATTCCTGTTCTGCAAAGCAAGAAAACAGGGTGTGTAGCTGAAAACATTTAAAGCCATCCTGACACTTGATAAACCAGTGCTAGTGAGAACCATGCAAAATTGTTGTTGGCACAAGACTGCCTTAGGACATTTTGGAACGTGGGATCCACCAGTAGCAGTGAGTAGCGATGAACAGAGAGAGGTTTGGCTGTTTGTTCATGGCTACAGTCTTTCATACACATCCAGGTTAAACTCTTGACCCCACTGAAATCAGGAGTTTACTGGAACATGGCCAAGCCTTCACACATAGACTGTACAGATAACAGCCATCTTGTCTGACAGTCAGTTGAGGAAAGTCATCCAGAAAACCCTGTGTTAAACCCAAAAGTTCTGTCTGAACTAATTATATCTACTTTAGGACATTGTCCATTACTGATGTGAAAGTTTAAAAAGAAGAATTCAATGCATGCCTATTAAGGTTATTCCAACAGCTAACTATTCTCTCTCTTAAAAGAATGAATCTTAGTTTCTATTTTGTTTGTATTCAGCTTCCAGTGTTGCCATATCTGAAAGATTGAAAAACTTAATTCTATTAAAATATCTCTACCTATTTATGGATCACATTCAAATCAGCACAATATTTTAATAAATATTATATAAACGAAGGTTATATCGAATATATATAACGAATATATATTTATATAATAAATATTTAATAAACGAAGGTGTCAAGCTTTCGGAACTTCAACAAACAAAAAACATTATTAGCCTGCCACTATAGAAAAGTATTTTAAATGTTAAAACAACAAAAAGAAGTGAATGCAAATCTGGATCAGATTTGAACACAACCATGACAAAAGACTTGTATTTTTACGTCTGTTTTAAAATAACTGCATTATATATTTAAACAGAAACCATTGCATTCTACCCATAATAATACAGCATAGTACTTCATTAGCACTGAAGGAATTAGCACAGCTTTCAAGGCAAGAAATTCAAGACAAAATGTAGACTTCTGGCCAGAAGAAATAAGTGATCTTTAAAAAGAAAGAAAATAAAAGAGAATCTGAACAAGAATGAAGAATCAGGTAGAAGAAAGAAGGTGTTCCTTGAACTGAAAGATGTGTCAGAATGTTCATCCTAAAAAGAGAAAGATGAAGTTCCTCTAAGGTCACTTTCTGCTAACAGATACTGAAATAAGAGAAGTCAAGGAAAGAAGAGTATGAAATGAAACATAACCGAAGATACAAGATACACACAGGGACTCTAAATGAGAGTGAGGAGTTTGTGGTAGACTTGGAAAATGGAAGGAAGACAATGGCCAATGGAAGGAAGGAAGCATTTCTCTGGTGTATGTTCCCAGAAGATTGTGGTTTTCAATGAGATATTTCTTAAACGAACAGAGAAAAGTAAAATGCATAGACTAATGCATAGCTTGTAAGGTTGAAAACAAAATTAGCCAAGACAGGACAGGAGAGAGTGGAAACTAGGAAACTTTGGGATCTATTAGATCTATTATACCAGAATACACAAGGGTTTTTAAGACACAGAACAGTCATAAAAGAGAGATGAGCTTGGGCAATATACAGAGCTTGGTATAGAGACAGAGTTCATCCACATAGACAGTTATGACTGAAGCTTCAGGAATAGTACGTGTTTAAAAATACATGCCTACTTCCTCAGGGAAAGGGAAAAGGGAATATAAAGATTGATTCAAAGAGATAACAAAAGCACGATAAAAGAAAATTCAGGAAAGATGGGTGCTATTGAATTTAGAAAGTGGAAAGGGAAAAAAAAAGAAGGAGAAACAAAAAAAAAAAATCCCTATTTTATGGGAAATAAAGCTCCTGGATAAGATGGCTGCCATGCAGATAAGTGGATTACAATGTGATTTCGAGGAGATTTAGAAGACAGAAGATGTATATAATAGGAATCATAAGGATAAAGCTATTTTGACCTTAATATTGTCAACATTTTAGACAGAGAAGCTTTTGCCCAGACAAAGAAAATTCAGTTATCCATTTTCTCTGCGAAGCTCTTTGCTGTTTCACTGTCTAAAATTGAAGTCTGTTATGAAACAGGATCTCACTGGAAGGACATAGCTACAATACATTATTCCTCATTATTCCAAAATTTCTAGCAAGTCTCAGCTCTGAAGAGCCCAGGATAGTAATGTTTACTTAACTTTTAGTGGCATAAGAGGCTTTGAAAGCTCCCCAAAACCTAATGAAAATACATAAGCAGGAGAAAATGAGTCTATTTAGGGATGAGTTGACTTAATTATCCTAAGGATTACGTTGCAAAATAATCTCATCTATACATACTGTCTGACAAATATGAACCTACAGCAAATGAAGAAGTTGGAGATGTTTTCTATGAATGCATAATGTTTACAAATGACTAGATAGATCTATAGGTGAAGTACTTATTCAATAAGAACAAATAAAAAAATTTGATCTGGCTGGAACTAGAAGTAATAAACCTTAATAATTCTGTAAGGAGTGCTGGAAGTGTGTGCTCTCATGGTTTACTATTAACAAATTCCCAGACCATTGTCCTGATTTACCTTTTAAGAAAGCACTAGACACTTATCAAGTATGGCAAATGATTTGGCAAAGAGAAGTTGTTTCATTGAATCTTTGCCATAAGTGCTAATATGGATCTTTTCTCTGCCTTCTAACTATGAAGTAAGTGCACAGTCTTATATGCATGTCACAATAATTTTCATTTATTTTTATCCACAACCGATTTGAAAGGAGCAAATTAAGTCATCTTGAAAGAAGACTGATTGAAATGTGGCAGAAGTGCAACAGATTCTGAAGTGTATTGCTCTACAGATAGTTTTCTGGATTAGAAGGATATATTTCTAGCACAGTATTATTTGGAAAGTTCAATCACCATTTGGGATTTTAATAAACTGATTGAACAGGAATGGTCTTCCATTGCATCTGCATATGTCACCTTGCTTCCAGCTTCGTACAGAAACAAAGGTTGATGGGAAAAAGTTACTATTAGCAGTCTATGGGAGACTGAGACTCAATCTCACCAAGCATGGCTGGTAAAACTTTGCCACTTACTGCTCCCAAAGTATTGCCTTCACTCTGGACTTCAGAGAGAGAAGCAATTTCAGTTCCAGAGATTCCTTCAGTCAGACCTAATTATTTCAGGGAAGAGGATCAGTTACTCAAGCACTTTTGAAATAAGTAAATTGTAAATCTATTCTTAAACACTATCAAAATGTCTTTGCAACACGCTAAAAAATGTCATTAATGTGTACTGTGAAGACAAATCTGACTAAAAAATACTCTGTGTATCTGTCTAGATGCATTTAGTGAAATGTAACAATACAAACCATTCTACAAAGTAAAGTTTTTGGGATTGAGAGCCTTTAGGCCATCATAAAAGTCATCCAACCAATGCAGGAGTGTCCTCTGCAAAGAATTAGTAAATGCTTTGTCTAGTCTAGTTTTCACCTGATAGTACAATGACAGTCCTAGGGCTTCCCCTGAGACGTGTTTTCATGTAATATCGGTTCACTACAAGTCATTTCTTTTTCTCATCCTGTTGCCCTATAAAAGTTTCTGGGGGGCAAGGGAAAAAATAATCAAAATGAATGAGTAAGACTTGAATCACATTTAATTAAAAATATTTTTGCCCTTGGAATGAAAAGGTATGGTGATAACTGGAGTCACCAGGGAGTCCTCCCTAAAAAGTGATGGCATAATATAATCTTATTTCAGTACAGATGCAAAACTGAACAAAATGCACAATTAGGTCTTAAACAAAAATGTGGTGTAGACATCAAAAGCATGTAGCTGAAGCAACATACGAACACATGGCATCTTTGCTAAGTAATTTGCTCTTAATTGCCAGCACATTTAGTACTGGCATTTTTAGATACATTTTTGGTTCATTCTCTAACAAATGGCTCTACACTAATTGTTTCTCCTGGCAATTTATTGCACAGCTGGGAGACCAAGATGCAGAATTGCACACACACTATCTTGTATTGAATTCATTTCTTGAAAATGTTTAAAATTCCATGAGGTAGTCAAGAATTATTTTAATTGCAGTGTCTACAATGAATGTGTGGAATTAATTAAATGTCTTCTGAGGCAGGTAAAGTACTGCTTTCAGAACCTGTTGCTTAGCAATGTTTCAACAACTGTAAAAATATAAATCAAGATATCTTTTAATAATGAGGATAACTTTGACATTTCAGGGGGTCTCTTAAAAGCATATTTTTATTTAAAATGTGAACATCTGCTAAGGTAGCAAACTCATCTGTATGCTGTAAAGACTTATCTTTTTGAAAATCTTTCCATTATGAAATACCTGTCATTATTGTCTTATACAAATCTCTTAGATCTCACAAATCTTTCTATCATGTCTCTCCTAGGGGACACTTATCTTCCCTGATGAGAGATAAATGTTCATAACTTAAAAAAAAAAAAAGTTTTAATCTTAAGCAGACCAAAGACTAAAAGCTTACTAAGGAATATTATCTGTAATGGTAAAAATAGAGACAGATCATTACAAAATGGGATGCTTGCTGTGTGTTGGATTAGCTTTCAAGAAGCACTGATGTTCCATTATAAGCTGGGAGCAAATTACCAAAATTTCTTCTGCTGTCTTAACTCGTGCATCGACACCTCTTCGAGGAGACAAATCACATCAAGTGTGATCAGTAAAGTCACATCCTGACATGATGAATTGTTCAGTGAATTCTTTTTTTATTATTCCAAAGGAAAATGATCTCATAGTTTTTCAACAACCAGGAAGAAGTGTTTGCTTGAAGCTGAAATATATGTTAAGTCTGAAATGGGTGAAATGCTATCAAAGACTTCAAGGCTTTGCTTTCAAAAGAATTATTCTAAGAACCTTTTGTTACTATAAAGTTATATTTATAATTGAAAGTACTACATGCTTTTAGTAGTCTATAAAATGTAATTACCATGCATTACTGCAAAAGCTTGACATCATCTGTATTTCTTTGAATGCAGTTCACCAGTGAGCCCTTTGAAATATTGGCTTCATTTAGACTTGTCTTGCAAACTGTTATTTTTCTGTTAAGTGTTAAGGTAAGCTCAAGAACTTGACTGTAGTAGAATGAATTCACCTCCTTGTGTCTGATCTTTGTCAGCAAAGAAGATCTGGTCCTATGAAACACTTGGACTGGAAATCTTTTCTATTGTTAGCATAAATCAAGGCACTTCATCAAACTGGTGGCAAACACAAGGTCACAGAAGCTGGTGTTGGAATTGAAGTTGGGAGCCAGAGTTGGAGGTGGAATTGGAATTGGAAAGCTCTGTGTGGCTTCACAACAGGACTGAGATGATGAATGAGGAAAAAGATGGGTGGCTGAGGGACCCATCCGTGCTTTCACAGCCTGGTTGAAGGAAACATCATAAAACGTCTACAAAAAGTTAAGTCCTATCTGTATACAGCTCCTTGGGAAAAAAATAAAGTTTTTCTAAAAAAATCCCATGTGCACACGTGCACCTAAATTCTGTGGTCAGTTTCCAAGATGGTGCATCATATGAAATCTGGATAAGCAAAGTCATAACAAATCATTTGCACATGCAACTCCTTATTATATGCACATTCAGAATAGAAATGTGTACAAATTCCACTCTTTATTTTTATTGCTTAATTTCATATTCACTTATATAAAACTTCAACAAATTTTGCTTTGATCAGTTAACTGCATTCTTTTAAGCTAAAATACAGCTTCCTGAATATAGTGTTTCATCTCTTTTTAGCCTATTAACAAAATGGTAGATAGTATGTGTAGTGGAAATGCTAAGTCACAGCTTGAACCAGTAATTGAGCACCAGGGGAGCAATCCACAGGACCTCAGGTGCAAGCAATGTACCTGAGTAACCAGAAGGGGTGGAGTCGGTGTCCACCCCTTCCCATACCCCATTTAAGGGTTGGCAGTGGAGGCAAAGGTATCTCTTGCTAGAAGTTTTTGTCTACCTGAGGTCTTCTACAAGTAAGCAGCTCCTTTTGTTTATTGCTGTTGCATCTGGGCTTGTTCTCATTTGCTGTAGCCAAAGATTTTCCCACTCCTTTCTTGTTGCAATAATTTCCACCACATTATAGCATTACGCTATGTGTTTTACTTTTTTATTATTACTTGATTCTTTTCTCTGTACTTTCTTTTTTTTTTTTTTTTACATAGAACAGAAGCAACCCTTTTGATTTTCTTTAAGATTGGGCAGAGAGCATTGTAATTTAATAGAATAAATGTAGCCCAAGCTAAATTGGAATGACTCTGTCAGTATTACTGAGCAGTGTCTCCTTAACCCGGAGTTGAATTTCCATTGATTTCAATTGAAGAAGGGCCAAGGTCCTTAATGAAAAAGAAGTAAAACCAAATAGTTCTTAGCCAAACAGTGAGGTGTTGGGGTTTTTTTTTTCCACAAATTTACCGGCTGAGATCCTAAATCGTGTAGATTAGTTATCAGATTGTATTATCCACTGATGTTCAGCCTCTGCTAGCTAAATCAACATCTCTGAACAGAAAGACTACAAGTTGCTATAAATCACAGTTTAGTTAGAAGTGCCTGTTTGTGATCAGCATGCTACTGGGGCAGGAGTAGCACCTGACCAAGCAGAAGGGGGAAAGGAGGGACTGAGCAGACCTGTGCTGGTGATGGCATCATACGGTAGAGTACATCCTATTAGGGAAGGGTTAAGTATCATTTGCCTCCCCAGTGTTGATCTCCTTTGAGAGCAGGGAAGAGAAAATACTTAATGCAATTTTTAGTTTAAAAGGCTTTTTTAATTACTTCAGCTGACAGAATAAACAATTTGTTACTCTGATGAAAATTCACCTTGCTTTTTCCAGCCATATCATCTGGTACAGGAAAAGACATAATCTGTTCTTACCGAACTTACTTCCCTGATCCTCAGAACAGTGTAGCTACCCTAATTAATAAAGGCATCACCAAAGCTGGCAAGCAGATGTTAGTGGCATGTATATTATTTACTCGGTACATTTAAGCAATCTACAAGCAGCAGCCAACCCAAAAGTTAGCACCTGTGCTGAACACCTTCACTCTTAGAGTATTGTGTCAGGAAAAATGCCCTAATTTGCACAACTGTCAGAATGAAAGGAGGAATATGGGTAGCTAAGGGCTTTTGCCTGCAGCCCAGCTAGGGAAGGTGCAGTAGGACCCGGGCTTAACTGAGGGACTGTTGTTAAATGTATTTTGTTCTGGAAATTAGTGCACAGTAGCTGGTATTTTAGTTAACCTTTGCAAAGTCATATTTATTCTGGTGTACCCAATAATTTCTTATCACAGAATTTTTTCCACATGGAAACTTCAGCCGTTTCTATTTCTAGAAACAGGCATGAGAGGATTCTGTTCCCATTTCTCTGTAGAAGTGTGATTATATTTGTAACAATTAAAAATACAGCACCCCTTGGGGAAATGTCAGTGGTAATTAGCACTTTGATGTTTCAGAGAACACTTCCTTCTACAACTGGCTCTTGATAAATTGCTAGTACTTGTTTGACACTCTCAGTTCTCCTATTTGATTAAATAATCATCAGGAAAATATCTACATCATCTTTTCATAGTCAGATGTCAGTCTCCTTTCACGCTGAAGCACAACACTCTTGTTGTTAAAAACCACAAGCACAACATCATGTGAAAGCCAAAAACTATCCAAGAACCCACACATGCGCCATGTAATGAGCATGTGCCAGTAGTAGCTAGGAGAAAACTGTATGCCTGCATCCACATCTGAATGAACACCACTTGTGGGGGAAAGTGCAAAAAGCAAAGTCTTTCCTTACTTTAGCAGCACAGCATACCAATAATGAAACCTCTCATGGAGCTGATAGACTTATCTCACTCAGCTCTTGCTCATTACTGTCCATGTTGAAGTGCATTTGGTTTTTCAGCTCACCCTGACCATGTTTATTATACCCTGCATCACTGGGCAAAGGACCAATCAATGCAAGTATTTCCCCTGACTTTAGTGTTTAATGGTTTTTAATGGTTCAGACTTTTTTTTCATTGCTGAAAAAGGATCTCATTTCTCCCTGTGTTTCAAATTGTGTCTTATATCTTCTCTTTTTGAAATCCTTCTCATACAGATGTTCTCTGTCTTGTCCTTTGTTGCAGGCACTGTGCACAAACTCTGACACGTACCAGTAAATACTATCAGATATTAGCATGTCTTGCAGCAGTAAATAACTGCAAGCTTTAATGTATCTTTCAGCTTCCTTTCATTCCAACACAGTTTCCAGTGTTAGCTATTTGAGACAAAAAGAGCCTCAGATTTTGTTGTCAAAATATTGGATGCTATAAAATAACACTACTCCTAATTTTTTTTTTTTTTGTAGATGAACATAGCTTTATTTTTTTTCCCTTTCTCCCTTTTATTGCTAGAGATGCAGTTCTCTCATGTTAGAAATGCTTACGTCTCAGATTAGAGTCTTCACAACTGTGATTCTTAGTTGGTTTTGTTTGTTGCTTTCACTATGTAAAACACTCCTTCTGCCAAGATAAGAACACAATATGCTGCTTTCTTTTTCTATTTTTTTTTCTTCTTTTCCTGATCCCTCCAAGTAATGAAGTTTACTGTCCTTTTGACAACTTTCAAGTAACAGTTTTACACAGAGAAAAGAGTGAACTACCTTTTCTAAATGTGCACTAGCACCGGTAGTTCTGGGTTATGGACTTCTTTGAACTCTTGATCCATCATATCTGATATGCTGTGTCACTCCGCACTTTCAAGTCTGTCAGTACTTGGACAGAGGCTACCTACACATTTGACCATACAGATCACATGAGCAGATGTGAGGTGACCCAGACAAGGTACATAAATTATGTGTTTGGAACCAGGTTCAGTTGCCTGCTGTACTAGATGCCAGGTAGACACTAATGAAAAAGACAGTCCTCACTCCAGGTGTCTTCAGCATTGCAATGGAGGATGGAAACCAACCCACAGGAGGTGGGAAGAATGGATGGCAGAGTAAATATAAGACAGTGTTTGGAAGCTAAGAGAATTTAGGATTATTGAAGTTGCAAGATCACATAAACAAAGTTAGGAGAAGGCAAAAATGTGATTGACTTCAATCTGCATTTCCTTTAATGATTATGTGCTGGTTTTTGTGATTTTGTTTGTTTTTCAGCAGAAATATTGTGTCAACATTTGAACTCTGTGTGTTTTTCTGGTTTTTATGGTAAATTTTACTGGATACTGAAGTTGTATCTGCTGTCCTAGAAATATCACAAGGCAACAGCTCTGAAAAATTTGTTACCTGGCTCCAAATCTAGAGCAGGATCTAGAAACAATCCATCCCTGTATTGTCCAGGGATGAGTTGTAGGTGCTTTCTGCCATCACCTAGAGGATCTGACTTCACCTAAAATGCAACAGTCCATTTCAAAATGTAGCTGAAAAAAGTAGGACTGCCTGCTTTTGAACAAATACACATGCATGTAGAGATATAGGTGCCTACACTCTACTTTCTTATAATAGGATTTATACCAACCATCTTACGCTTCTCATGCAAGTAACCTCATTCTCAACCTATAGGATATTCTGAGATAAATGAACTTGTGTATCTACCTGTGGAGTAAGTCATGATTCAGTAGGTCAAGGGCTGTGAACAAAAGAGAGATTATGACTTTGTTGTCCAATCAGTCTTAAAATACTCCTACCAAGCTCTTGAGAGCCATAATTTTTCAAGGGCTTATATGACGGCAAGTTTGGGGAGCGTCTCAAAGGGATGGTAAAAGGCATGTCCTTCAGTAAAGGCCACAAATGGATAAAGGCTGCCAGATTTCAACACAGAGGAGAGATGACCTATGTTTTTCCAAATAAAAGGTCAACAGAAATTTTTAGCATGGGAAGAACACCGTGGTCTTCTCCATACTCCTTCTTAGAATGGATAGTTTATTTTCTGCTTAAATATATGCGTGCGTGTATGTTCACCATGAACTGTACACCCAACATAGAAAATTTCTATGGTGTTTGGCGAAGTTGAAAGTTACTCAAAGGATTATATCATGGGAAACATCAGGCAACCACAGTAATAGGGAGTGTTGTCATACTTGCATGTAACAAAATGCGGATGACAGCATCTTGAACTGGCATATTTTCTGATTCACATCTGTAACCGTATCCTTCAGCAAGGAGTACGTGAGAAAAATCTGGGGAAAGCAAAATGCGTAGCAGAACTTTACTCCTTAGAAAATAGGTATAATAGGTAGTAAGATTGCCTGTGACAAAATTTGACCCATGGACCAACAACCTGACTTTTGAGACTATTTTCCCTAGATTTAAGACATGATCTGGGACAAAGATCTCAGAAGCAGGAGCAAGTAATGTGGAATGGTTGGCTTTACCCATTTGGTGTCCCTTTTGCCTTTCTCAGCTAGTTCTGTGACACATGACTGTCAGAAGTCCTCTTGCGATAACTGGAAGGGGGCAGAGTAGGCTTTAGCTCAGTAGCTTGCACAATGATCACAAAATCACAGAATTGTAGGGGTTGGAAGGGACCTCTAGAGATGAAGCCCAGACAAAGTTCTATAGAATATTTGCAGAGATACATGATCAACCATTAAGTAAAATGCAGACACTTGTGCAGAGGACCTGCAAGGAGAACTGTAGTTTCAACCAGCCTAGTTTAAGGAAATAGGGTTGACCTGTCAAGGAGATGTTTGTTATACCTGATAGCAACTCATAAATTCTAAAGTTGGTTAGCTGCCCACAGTTTAGACAAAAACTTGTCTGGTCCTTTATTGGCATGTATAGAGATGGTAAGACATCAAATTATGTAACAGAACACCTCTCACTCCAATAGTGCAGGTAAGTGTTGTATTGCTCAAGCATCTTCCAACTGGTCTGTGTCATTTCCATACAGTACCCCACTGATCTATGCAAATGGCAGTGCACCACATGGTGAACATTACAGTAATCCTCTCTGGTTCAATCTGTCTTCTGGGGGAGGTTTTGGGACCTGAAAGTGTTCTTCCTCAACACTTGAAGCATGAAAGTTAAATATTGTGTCTAGCAAAGCTATATTTTAGTTTAAAAATAGCTTTTCTGAATTTCTAAGTTCCTATGAATTCTTCTATTATACGTATTCTCCATGTAAAGAACAGGGAAGCTACATAAACTTCATTTGGCAGCTGCTCTCACAGACATGTTGTATAGACTCCGATGCACATGCAACCATCTTTGAGTAACATCTGTAATGTTATATTTACTCTGGTTAATGAATAGAAAGGCATTAGATCTCCTGAGTCTTTGAATACTGCAATTATGTCACAACTGATTTTTATTGTTTCAGCTGATTATTTATCTCATTTTCTCATGATTGTCTTAAGCTGGCTTCTTTATAAATTATATCTTGCTATTAACAAGAGTCATTAATTACCCTTACAGAAGGCATATGTCTGTAGAGGGGGATATTGCACTTGTAAGTTCTGCTTTATCCAGCTTTCTTTAAAATGGTTTGCTTCTGCCATTTCAGAGCAAGATCCAAGGTTGATCCAGACACTACTATTTTTATCAGTAATATTTCAGAACTGTGCAGTGCTGAGGCTTGCACACAGGCTATTAAAAGCAAATCATTTAAAATGTAATTATTTCAGAAACGAGAAGAAAATTGTTCTAGGCCCAACAGTTTAGACTCCAAACTCAATGACTCTTCAAGTGAGTTTAATAAATACTGTAGAGAACAGACTGATTATAATGAAAAGAGTACTAAATTCTGAAGTTTGAATCAACTGGGAACAGAGTGAGAGTGATTGTAATGTGTGTACTCTCTCAGCTATTTTAAATATCTGGCCTCAAATAGGATATGACAGTACAGGTAAATCATAGTTATAATATGATTTGGGTTGGAAAAGGCATTAAAGCCCGTGTAATTCAAATGCCCAGCCACGGACAGGGTTGCCACCCATCAGCTCAGGCTGCCCAGGGCCCCATCCAACCTGGCCTTGAACACCACCAGGGATGGGGCATCTGCAGCTTCTCTGGGCATCCTGTGCCTCACCAACCTTTGAGTAAAGAATTTCTGCCTAGCATCTAACTTATGTCTCCCTGCTTTTAGTTTAAAGCCATTTCCCCTTGTGCTATCACTATCAGATTGCGTAAAAAGTCAGTTCCCTTCCTGCTTGGAAGGTCACAATGAGGTCTCCCCAGAATCTTCTCTTCAACAAGCCCAGCTCCCTCCATCTTTCTTCATAGAAGAGGTGCTCCAGCCCTTTGACGATTGTGGCCTTCCTCTGGACTTGTTTCAACAGCTCTGGAGCCTTCTTTTGCTGGGGTCCCCAGGCCTGGACTCACTACTGGAGATGGGACCTTACAAGGGCAGAGTAAAGGGGGACAGTCACCTCCCAGGATACTGTTTTTCTTCCAGACTGCAAGCCCACACTGCTGATTTGTGCTGAGCCTTTCATCCACCAAAAGTACAGTTTAGTATTATGAGCTTTACATAAATGCTCTTTGCATACTAATGCCACCATAAAACAATATAGTAGGGAGCTCCAGGAGTACTCTAGGCCCCAGCAGCAAATCCAGAAATTGGTATTAGGTAACAGAACTTTCTCTGAGAGCATGGAGGAGCAGGAACACACATAGGAGCCATCCCTTTCTGCAGTAGAGCCTGCATCATCAGACAGGGCTGCAGATGTTTCTTCTGTTTAGGGGTCCAACAGCATTCAACACCATACATGTATCAGAATGTGAGGATTTCCTTTATAAAAGCATGTAATAAAACAGTTGTGTACAATCTAGTCTCCAAAGCTATTTGGGATCCCTAGCTACAACTCCTTGCTCCCTAGGTCCTCTTAGCACTAGTGACTGGAGCCCAGTATCAGTAGAATAAAATATTTCTGGGATTAGGCAATTGATAAACAGAGTTTTGCTTGGGGAGCTGTTCCTCATTCTGCTAGAGTTAAGCCTGAGCTACCTCTGTTGGCCGACATCAAAGCCTAGTGTGAGGGGCAGAAGGGATTATAAAAATTATAACACTGGAAATTTTACGACAGGAGAAAGAAGCAGTAGGGTGCTCTTACCTGCAATATTGCAACTGAATGTAAAAACAATGAACAGTTAGAAGGACTGAAAGTTTTTCTTAGATAGGGATTTTTTGAGTGAAGATAATCCGAGGGGAATGTGACTCCTTGCACAAAGCAGCAGGAAGGAGATCCATGCAAAAGACATCTCTTTTAAAGAAAGAAATTCTGTTCAGCAGAAAGTACCTAGTTGTTGAAATGCTTGACCCATTAAGTCATCAGTCTGTGCAGTAAAGCCAAATCACATGGATGTTAACAGACTAACAGACTAAACAAAGCTATCTGTGACAAAATAAAGGATAAGTAGGCCACTGCAACTCTAATGAGAGAGACAAATTCAAAGTTGCAGAAGTATTTAAAACACAGCAGAAAGCGTGCTTTCCTAAGCCTAGTATCTAATAAGTACTGAAAGAATGAAGCATGCAATTGAAAACACATGCCCAGACTGAATGTGAAGCTGCAAGGGGAAGCACAGTGTAGCAACCAATGCATGCAGTAATGCTAGAGAGATGTAACATAGCACGAAGGCGCTGGCACTGCTTTCCAATAGCAAATTGCATGTGTGAAAATGCAGCTGGAAGATGAAATTCTGCTAATGAAACAAAAGTTTTACTAAGTTTCTTAATTAGATCTACACTGGTAGGTTTTATGGCAGATTGGTTTTAGGCATTGGAAAGAAATGGATAAAAAGTGAATTACAAATAGATGCTGGAGCTGAATACAACATAACCACAGCAAGTGCTGTGCCTGAGGTTAAAATTCAAAGCTCTGCACATTTCAAATAGCAAGATCAAAACAAGTCCATTTGGCAAAGCCACTCTGGCCTGCCTGCTAACAGATAGAGGTGTTTGAAATCATGGAATGAAAAGTCCCAAGTGTGCTTGATTGAAGGGCAGTCTGCAAATGCAGATGATCAAATCGAGTAGATAACCTATCTATGGAATTGAATTCTGGACTTCCTTTCAAAGAATTACAATACGACATTGAAGAATACAGGATGTATTAAAGGCGTGTAGAAATCCTTATAATACTGAGGCAAAGAGCTTGGAAAAAAAAAGCACACCAAATTTAAAATGAGTATTTGCTTTCAGGGAGAGCCATAGAAGAACTAACGAAAGATGTAACCAGCAAAGAATGAGAAGATGACAAAACAACTAATTGCCATCAAAAGCATTTTTTGGTCTGCCTAATTAAGGAAGAATAAGTCTTGTTAAAAGGATCTGCCTTTTTCTTTTCTTTCGATGGTACTGCATTTGGTTAGCAAAGATTTCTGTATTCCTTTAGCAGACTCAGAATGCTTTTTTATTTTATCCAGATTCTGATGTAAAAAGTGATACAATTTTAATATTATGCATATTAAATGGAGTAAAAAACAGAGAACTAATAGATCAGCATGGGAGACAGTCCTGACCTAAAGGGAAAACTATCACAGAACCTCCAGCAGCTTTCCTATGGATTACTGCTGCTCACTACTTATATCAATATTTTGAGGTGGGGGGAATGACAGAAAAGAATGCACATATCTTTGAATATAAATAAATTGGAAGGAAATCTCACTTTGACAAAATTACCAGGATCACATGGTAAACGGCCACACATCTAATTCTGCATTTGATTTTGTCACAGAATGTGGATGGGGAGCAGCCTGTGGTTGAAAATGTTTGAACCTCCAAAGGATTACGAGAGAATCACTGACCATGAATTCCCAAGGTGATGTGGTAGCCCTTAGGAGTAGTTCAAATGGATGTAGCATGTACAGAGATATTTTTAAATATTATTTTGCACAAGTTGAAGAATAAAATACAATCTTCACTTGTAAAAGATACTGACAAATTGAGAAAATAATCAGAAGTGTTAAAAGAGAAAACTATTCTGATTCAAAGATTGAATTCGAGATTTGTCTTCTTGTATTCATATAGCATTGCTTCTGATGGATCACTGCTAAGCGTTGTACTGAAAGTCTCCATGATGATGCAGAGTGGCATGACATGACATGACATGACATGGCTAAAAGCTTTTGGGAATGGAAAAGTTGCCAGAAAGGAACTTGAACTGAAATAGACTGAGATCAACAAGTCACGTGGGGTTGTAGCTAAACCAGATGCCTAATGCCATAAGATTTCCAAAGCATGTGCTTAAGCAGCATACAGAGATTTTAAAAATTATGACTGGGTATCTGCTGGGTTGCAAATAGCCAGTACGACAAGGAAGTCGACAAAATGGATGTGTTAAAAAACAAGATTTGATGCACGATAGAATCAGAAACATTTGTGAAGTTGTCCTGGAAGAATTTGGTCTGATAGTGACTGCAGCTAGTGGCAGTGGGTTAAAGAAAGGCTTTGGGGTTTTGAGAGGGAAGCAAAAGGAAAGGCCAGATGTATATCCATACTAAACTTTTGGAGATCTTTCCACGCTTACACATTAGAAAAAGCAGACTATGTGAAATGAACTCAGGACTTTGTTTCCGGTCTGAAGCTGAACATTTGCTTTGGTGGTGGTGTGACATGCCAGTGGGAGAGAGGCTGTGTGAATAGTATGTCCCATTCATGAGTAAGGGAGTGGCTGGATGGATATTAGCTAGGACATCAGGAGTGAATTAGTACAGTGACCCCAGGGAAGACAGATGAAGATACAAACCTGTTTCCAGATGCAAATGAAGTTTAATAAATGACAAACCTTGAACCAATGTAACAAAGAATGTGAAGAAAATGAATGTTTCAGATTCCTCTAGCAAAGCAAAGCAAAGCATGTGGGTAACATGGGAAAGGAGCAGGAAATTCTCACTTGGGAAAAGCATCTTTAGTGTGTGATGTGTGCATGAACAGGGCTTCACACCCAGATTATAACCTGGATAAGCAGATGGAGTAGGTAAAAACAGTGAGTGGAAGGAGGGAAGACAAA
Source organism: Cyrtonyx montezumae (assembly GCF_038088225.1). Lineage (NCBI taxonomy): Eukaryota > Metazoa > Chordata > Aves > Galliformes > Odontophoridae > Cyrtonyx > Cyrtonyx montezumae. Next base: position 111,422,169 of record NW_027072089.1, read on the forward strand.
TTTATAATTATAACTCACAAGTAAAAGAGCTCAGATAGACATGGATTGATGTAGAGACAAAAAAAAAAGACCAGGATTGCTGACAGGAGTGTTTCACAAAGTGCCAAACCAAACTCAAGAATGGGATGAATTACCTTTTAAACATTTGTCTGCAATATCTAGGAATAAAATTAGTAACATCTGGACAAAGTCAGTACAGCACATGCACTATTATATTATCTTATGAAGGTAGCAGTAAACCATCACTGATAGATTCTAAAAATCATGGACAGTTCTCCAACTTGAAAGGCATGCTGTGAAGCATGGGAAAAAATATATATTTTTTTAACCTTGTTATGGTGGAATCCGGTCTAAAGTTTTAGACTGGAAACTGGTGTGCGGCTGATGACTGGAAATTACATTACATCTATATGCAGGGCAGCTTTTTAATTGCAGAACAGTACTAGGACTGAACAAAGTGATAGCAAACATCTTAAGGAAAAAGATCACTGTACAGCGCACAGAGAGACCTGCAGTAAATATCAAACAGCATAGATTAAAAATCCTGAAACACAGAAAGTTGAGAAGAGAAGCTAAAGAAAAGAGGAAAATTCCAAGGGTGATATTCATAAGAGCAGCAAGAAAATGGTCGAGTTTATACCAAGCTGATTCTAGCTGGAAGTTTTAATCTACATTTGGAAAGCAGAGTGCTGTAATCATAAAAATAATAATAATTTTTTTTTTAAGAAAGTAAAGTATTTTTAATAAGGTTATTAAATGAAGAGGGTGTTAAAATGCCTAATGGGATAGAGAGATAATAATCAGCAAATCTGCAGTTTTTAAAGAAGTGACTGGGGAGAAATCTGATGTTTATTCGCAAGAAATCTTGGAGTACTAGTGGAATTCCAAAAGAGATAATGTTCTGCTTCTGTTCAGAAGGATAGGAAGAGGTGACCTGGTAACTGGACTGATTAGCATGTGGCCAATATAAAAGAAAATAAAAGCAAAGCTGATAAGGTATTGATTTTAATAAAGAACATAGGAAAGATGCATAAGTGATGTCAATCAAGTTTTAAGAAAAATGGTTCTTGACATCGTACATTTGACTTATTTTGATAAGATTATGGGTTGAGCTTATAGATGTCTCAGCACAGGCTTTTGTAAGGAAATTATCACACGATGTTCAAATCTTATTGTACATTATCACTATATTATATAGTGTCCCTGGTTAGTAGGTTTGTCAAGCAAACCAATATCAAAAGCTTCATGAAATGGTACTACTCCAAACAAGAAGTATTTTCATGCCCACTGTTGAGCAAATGTGTGTCAAGGATTTGTGCATGTAGCACCTTACAAGACCCCACAGACTGGGGAACATGTTTAGAAGACAGAGATGGAGAAAGATCATATTGAAGAAATGTGAGAACACAAAGTCTCATTGCAGCGCTGCAGAACTGCTTTCAGACAAGCAGAGTTCTTGGCTGCCTGTACAGGAAATGTTAAATAGAAATAAAAGATGAAACATGAATGACGGGCTACTGCTGGAACAAATGCTAAGTACTCTCATACATGCTTAAAAAGGAGACTGTAAAATTGGGGATGGCGTAGAAGAAAGCCGCACTCAGAGATCAATAACTGAACAAAGTGCCTCTCACTGACAGATCACACAGAACTGGTTTGCTCAGGTTGTCAGAGTAAAGGGAGTGTGGTGGTTTACTACAGCATACAAAATTCTTCCATGGAAAATACAGGGAAATAAAAGTATAGTCCTTTAGCTAAACAGAACAGAAGGATAAATTGCCAAACATTTTCAATCAGAAAAAAAGCAAAGTGGGGTGTTTTTCCTGGACTCTTCTTTTTGCTTTTGCCAGTGAGAGTTAGTCATGGTTGGCATATGCTACCGAGATTCTCCATGTGCTGATATGTCAGATCACATCAGGCAAATATTTCAAAACTCTTACTGTCAAATGCATCATAATAAGTAATTGGGCAAAATCTAACAGTTTGCAATGTGCAGACTAAGCTTTCCTAGAGTTAGATAGCTCAGTTCATTAAAAAAAAATGTAGTGAGTATGGGAAGTGACATATTAAAGGCACACTAAAAAACATCAGTACGAGATGATAACAGCAACTCCAATTCCTACTGGTATGGAGGATTGCAGTAGATGTGAGTCAAGTAGCATCCTTTGCTGAAGGTGCAATTATGCCGAAGTGAAATGACATGCACACAGATGCTTCACTTCACAAATTCTTTTCAAGGAGGGGCTGTTGTGAGTATCATGTTCCTGAATAAAAAGTGATGAGGGCTGTTAAGAGTTGATATTTTTGCTCTTGCTGGAGTTATACAGCAGTGACACTGGGTTACTATGTCACCATGAAGACATGGGCCATGGTGTAGAAATGTTACCCTAGCCACCTACATAGGTATTGAGAAGGGCAAAATCAGAGCTAGGAGTACCTTTCATCTGGCAAAGTATCTGGGTACAAACTCTCTTGTTACTTTTAGACCTGGGCATTGTGTGAGCTTCTGGATGTGCCAAAATTGCATGATGCTACTGATCATCACTTGCTCCAAATCTCAGCTGACTGCCTCTATGTGGAGTTAAGTGTGATTTGGGTTTGACTGAAGAGTGCTGGACTGGAGAATACTACTGGAGATTCCCCCCAGTACCAGCGAGCTCAACACTGGGAATCAGTACAGAACCAGTGTCCCTGATTCCCACACACAGACCTTGTGATCCCATACCAGATTCCCATAAGTGGATGCTGAGCAGCACTAGAAAATGAAGGCCATGTTGCTGTTTTTCCTGCCCATCTTGCACTGCTAGCTTAGAAATACTTGGGCACATTCCTTGGCTTGTAAGATGACAACTGGAAGCCACTATAGTACAAAAATCAGTAGCTGTGTCAAAGACATGGATATGAACCACACTGTTGACATTGAGTAGGGAACTATAATTAGTGGTGCTATTGCATTTTATCCTGGAGGCTAGAAGTTAGATTTGTTAAAATGTGCTAAACAGATGCAGGAATAAGTGCCTTGTTATCAGGTTCAGTTGCTCAGTACTGCAGTATAGTTGTTGTAAAAGCTTGCCTTTGTGACACAAATGGCATGCAGACTTGCAGGTGGGAAGCTGAGTGCCAAAACAGAGGGAGAAGAGAATGGGATCAGGCACTCTATGTCTTTGTATCTTGTGAGAAGTATTAGTAGGCTGCAATGTACTGCTCGGGACTGAGAAGGGCTGAGACACTTGGGCTTCTCCTCCAAATCCGCACTGCCACCAAACAAGGAATGTGTTAAGAACATCATTTGGAGCCAAACCAACCCCCATCAACTGGCTGAGCACTGTCCTGTCTCTGGAAAAGTCCCAGCCCACATTACAGCTGGCTGCAAGGGAAGTATAAACATTGACAAACCTAGGTTTTTCTCCTTTCTTTTTTTTTTTTCCTTCTCTTTTCTGTATGATTTTCTAGTTAATTTGTAGCTGTCAGAGGAGGCAAGTCTGTGCTCCTTTCTAGCTGAAAGTTTAGTAAACCAGACCTTCTGGTTTTGGATTAAATTTTACTTCAGGTCAGGTCATTTGTGGAAAGTGGTTTTGGAACCTATGACTCAATGTCTCCACATTAGAGAAAACTTCCCTCCCTAAAGTACACAGGCTTGAGTAAATGTTAGAATAATTGTAATGCATTCCCAGGAGTGATTCACAGTCTGTGTGAGTACAAGGCCACATATTAATTGTGTGGACCTCGTAATAGTTACTTTATTTGCTCTGCAATTCATCTTGAATCCTGCAGTGCAACAGCAGTAAGCAAACCTCTCCTAAGGAAGGAAAAATATGTTTTGGGGTTAGTGAGAACTTTCAGAATCTGGTCAGAGGCAAACAAGGTGAAAAGTGTAACTGTAACAGGGTGAAATCAAGTGGCATTTTCAGGCTGTGACTTCTGGTGGCAATGTATGACATCTCTGGATCTGGTCTGCTTCTGGGAGCCAACTGTAAAGAATATCCCTGATGTAGTATCATATTTCTGCTCGAGAAGCATGCAGCAAGAAGGCAGAAAAATAAAATGGAGATGAGTAAATAAAACGGTTCACCTTACAAATTTTGATCAAAGGCATTTCCCTGTGTAAATCTGACAGCTGTACTTCGAGGTGTACCCGAGCACCAGAGGCAGCCTCGGCCCGGGCACCTTCCCTGGAGGCACCTCTGTTAATGGCTGCGCTGAGAAGTCAGCACCACTACCGAATGTATTTCCTTATTCATCAAAAGTCTCATCTTCCTCTGCCTTCATGCGATTATTTTTTCCTTAAAATGCTTTATGGGTACTCGGGAAAGAAAAAAAAAAGAAAAAGAAAGAAAAAAAAAAAGACAGAGTTGCATCAAGGTGAGCTTACGGTGACAGCTGTCTTTTATTCATCCTGTTTTTCCCAGCACAGCCCTTCTGAGGGTGCTTGTCAAGAACGAACTTCCTCCCCCCTGACTCTCCGCTTCTCTTTCAGAGCGACTTCTGATCTCACAGATGTATTTTATACGTTTGATGGATGAAGCGATCAATTGCTTTTCCGACTGAGCGTTTTTGGTTTGGAGTAAATTGGCGGCGGTTCTTTCTCCCTGTCCGATTATGTATTTGTTTTGTCTCCTCCTCCCTCAAGACAAATCCAGAGCGTCGTAATGGGATCTATATATACAGTACGTGGCATTTAAATAAAACGTTTTATCAAGCATCTTTAAATCTGCACTCAGCCTCATTTAACCTCTAAAATTACTCTTAACAGACGACCTTCATTAGCCAAATTGGGAGGAACGTGCGCTATGTTTTAAATAGAGCTGATGACCATCCTTCCTCCTCTGGAGCAGAAGGGGGATCTGATGCGGGGTCTGCCACCCCTGCACCCTCGTTCTGGTCTGGCACGGCGCGTCCGTGGGCGCACGGCCCCGCGGGACGGCTTCCAGCGGTTATATGCTCAGAGGGGTGTGGGATCCGTGCCCCCAGCCAAGGGATGCTCTCGTTGCCTCGTGAGCTTGCTGAGCGAGCGCTCGCCGTCCACGCTCCCCGGTTGCCTGTCCCAGAGGACACCAATTAAAGGCACTAATTGGACAGCAATACATCAAAGTCCGCCGCTGAGATCGGCTTCTCTGAGCGCCGGGGTTTCTGCGGGTAGGCTTTTGTTGTAAGGACCAGCGCTGCTCTGGGCTCCCGTGTCTGTTACAGGGACACGGCCACGCGTGCACACACCCGCCCCAAACCCCTGCATCCCCCTCGGGGGTTAACGCCGGCCGGGCCCCGCTACCCTTTGGGTCAAGATGCGGGAAAACCGCATCCCCGTGGGCCGGCTCCACGCACACGCTCCCTGGAAAGAGGGGTGTGGGGCCAGCGCGGTCCCCCTCACCTCCCGGGCACCCCCCAGTGCTGCCTTCCTCGTTTACTGGCAGCGGGTGTCCCTCTGAGCCTGCGGTCCTCTCCCGGCTGTGGGCAGCAGCCTGGAGCCCTCATCCTGAAGGGTTTTAGGGTTTCACGCTCAGATATATGTATATCTTCAAACGGGCAGAAGGGAAAAATGACAGCGCACTCGATGCGGAGCTGGCGGCTGCTGCTACGGGGACGGAGTTGGGCGGTTGTCCCCTTTCCGCCCTCCCTGCAGTTCCCTTCCTCCCTCCGAGGATGTGCCGGGAGCGAGGAGGCGGCTCATCATTTACTGCCCATGGAGGCATTTGTTTTTCATTTTGCGAACGCTTCCCTTTAAGTAATTGTTCCTGTTAAGAGCGTGTACCTTTCACTGGGCTCCGCCGCACTATAAATAATCTCGATGAAGATGCAACGATATGACTTTCACAAGATTGGACAATTGATTAAAACTGTGACCTGCAATTGCGAATAATCTTGGAAGGCTATTTAAACAGATGAAGGCCTAAATTGTCTTGCTTGTATCTGAATTAATTTCTCATTCATCATCATTATGGAGTGATTGGTTCTATTCAGGCTTTGCAGCCCGCTGGAACGAAACTGGATTTAAATGAGACTGTAACACAATTTAAATGCTCTCCGGCTTTAACGAGGCCAATCGAGCAGCTGCAATAAATACAAATATTTTTCTAAACAGCCTTGTTTTAAATAATTACTTAATACTTTCATGTGATGCTCTTAAGAGGCAATTTCTGTCTCTCAAGTCCCAGGCATTTCTCCGCAGGAAGGGCAGCGGGGAAAAGCACTTTGACTCCTTGCTTTGTGTCTGCGTACGTTCACACAACACACCGACGGTGATTCTTCAACACTGGTTGTATAAATGTTGGTACCAACTTGGGTTATGGGCCTGGGCGGGGGTACGCTCGGTTTAACGGGGGAAAAAAAAATAAGCGGAGAATTGTGGTGATTTCTTTGCTTTCTTGTTTGAAAGGAGAGAAAGAATAAGAAAAAGAAAAAACTTTGCAAAGATGGGGAGCTGCCTCAAGCAGGATCTGCCTTCGCCCGGGACAGCGCTCAGAGCTTCTGCGGGCACAGAGGGGACACGCAAACCAACAGCGAGAGGGGAGAGAGCAACAAACGGGGGGCTAGGGGGTGAAGGATGCAGCGAAAGGACGTGGGAGTCGCATCCCACGCAGGAACCTGATGGTCCGAACGGAGCCATTTGTGGTAGGAGGCTCCGACTCGCCCCGGCGGTGCGGTACCCCGCGTGACAGCATTGTGAGCGGCGGGATCCGGCCTCGGGGTGACATATGGCGGAGAGTGTTTGCAGGGGTAGTAAAATTAAGTGGCCGTGCGAGCAGGAGAAGAATAGGAAACAAAAGGATCCTTCGGATACACGAGCCAAAAGCTAAGGGAGCCGCACGGCTTGCTGCAGGTGCTGGCAAACGACCTAACAACCGAGCAGAAAATGGGAAAGATGGAGAGCCGATTTTCTAATGATTTGGGCGCTGGAGGAAAGAATAGTGCAGGGAAAGCAGATCCGATCCCGCTTAATCATACAGCCTTAATAAAAACGTATGGTGTGAGACGGGGACGTAAGCGGCAGCCTCGGCGCTATCTCACTTAATGGCACAGAAGGTGACATAAAACACAACAAAGATGGGCTGAGCGGAACCGAAAGGGGCTGAGTGATTTGACGGTAACGGAGCAATTTAATGCGCGAGTTACAGCACCGCTCCCCGGGATCGTTTAGGCTTAACCCGTTCTCCAGAGCTCATCTTCTTCCTCTCGTGGTCCTTTTTTTTATTGGTATTATTATTATTCAGTTGTTTAAAATGAGCATTATCCCAAACATATGCAGTGCAATCAGCTCGGTCACACTTACAAGAACACGCTTTAATAAGGCAATCAATCAAACACTAACAAGGCGGGGAAGGCCTTCCGGAGCCGAATTGGGCTGATCGGGGAGCGGAGCCCGTGCGGCACATGGGGCACCCGAAGCCCCTTGGTGACACGGGGGTGGACATCTCCCGCAGGGACCGGCTAGGATCAGCACCTCAGGGCTCGGGGGTGGGGTCTCACCCCTGGCTACCGGGTGAGCCGAGAGACGGCGGGGGGGGGTGAGGGGGGGAAGCAGAGCCGCTGCCCCCCCGGTGAATGGCCCGCATGTGGCCGAGAGCGATGCCCGCGTAGGGCCCTGGGCATCCCCTCCGGCGACGAAGGCGTTAACGGCCCCGGCCCCACGCAGCAAAAGGAAAATTTCATTATGAAGTAATGAGTAATTCCTCCCGACGAGATGTATTGTTATATCTTCCACTTCAATTTAGGAGCACAGCGGCTCAATTACCTAGAAAATACAGTCAATTAAAGGCTGCTGATTGGACACGAGGACGGATCATCGATCTTGTACTTTCCAATATCGTTCCAGACACCTCATTTTCCCTCCCCTATTAACTGAAAATACTCTCGGCATTACTGCGACCCGGAGCCTATTTACCTGTCGCAGGCAATCTCTGCCCTGTGACCGAGCCGCAGTGAAATTCACTGCCACCCTCTGTGCCGCACTCCCCTCCGGGAACGGCGACCGAGGGGAGCGGGAGCCGAGGGTGTGGGGTCACCGTGACCGGTGCGTGCCCCAGCTCGGGGACTGTCCCCTTTGCCGTGGAGGTGGTGAGAGGTGGTGACATTCCCCCTTCACAGGCACATCACGCAACCCAGTGTATATAGAATATGTGCATTTGACACACATATATATGCGTATATATATATATATTTAATACGTATATTTGTATGTGTATATATATATATAGCCCCCTAACCCACGGCGCGTGGCAACCCGCTGCATCCCTCAAGGGGTGACCGTGCCCTGAGATGGCATCAAGTGCCTCTGCCCTGCCGGGAAGGGGGCCACGGTCATCCAGGACCCCCCTGGTTTTATTGTGCGTCACTCCCGACCCATCCGATGCCGCCTGTCTCCGGCGTTGCCAGGACTTCTGGGTTCCTCCCTTAGGTCCTGTTTTCCAGGACTTTTTTTTTTTTTTTTTTATCTCGAGAGTGCTAAAACACAAAGTCGGGGGGGGGAGGGGAGGGAATCCAAGATTTTCCCTAGCTTTGGCTTGGATGCTGTTTACAGTTGTTCTTTCCGGGGGGGGGTGGGGGGGGGGAAGGGGATGGGGGGGGAGGAGGGGAGTCTATTTGTGAGTGTCCAAAATAGGGCCATCCGTTTCCATGTCCATGAGGACATCTCGCTCAGATAGGAAGGAACAGTCTGCTCTTAATGATTTAAAGATGGTGACTTTGGATCTGTTTTTAAGAAAAGGCTCTAATAAACAATTTTTGATTGGAAAAAAAAGAAAATCTATCCTGGCACGCCCGTGTCTCTTCCCTGCTATCCATCCACTGCAGCGAGGCGCTGCTATGTGCTCTCAGTGCTGAGGACAGAGAGACAACGAACCGGAGGGTCCTCAGCAGCTGAACTCACAGTGGATAGTGGAGATGTCAGCCCGACTTGGTTCGGCCAGCTCTTGTTCTCCTGCATGGCTAACCGCAACTGTTAGAAACTGCAAGGAGGTGAAATTCGTCTTAAGCAACGCTTTGTTTTTTTCTTTTCTTTTCTTTTCTTTTTAAACACACACAATAAAAATGTGGATAATGTGTCTGCCTGCATTGCAGTTGGCGGTGGTGGTACTGTGGTGGTACTGTGTTTTGTTCCGACATGGTAACAAATGATGACGGTCTTTGGGCTATTTAAAAATAGACTCAAATAAACAAATTCTGTTTTGGAAAAAAAACTTCAGCCCAGCTCGGTGTGCGTGTTTGCTTTCAGAGCTGTAGGCAGACCGAAACCCAAGCAAAAGCGATGGTGCTACCTCCTTCCGAAATACCTGAAGGGGTAAGGAGAGGGGATGCGGAAGAAATCCTCCTACAGAAGGAAGAGAGAGCACTGTGAAGGGCACATACAGATGCAAAGAGCAGGAGTGGGGAAGGAGAAAAAAAAACAGCACTTGAAATGTAAAAGAAATAACTAAATAAAAGGGGGCGGGGGGTGTTGGGAAAGAGCCGCATCCAAGAAAAGTCAATGAGAGAACTGAAGGCTGCAGTACAAAGGAAGGGAAATCGCCTTTGCTCCAATTTACAGACTGGTGATTGTCTGAAGGAGTGCTGCTCCCTGTCACCTAATCTCTTCCCTTGGCGGCTTGTTAGCGTTTGGCACGGGGGCTCTGCTCACGGAGCATTATACATTCGATATTCAAAAACCCTTCTTACATATACATCACTTGCTAATTTCGTCGGTGTGTGCACATTTCAGCGACTGATAATAGGACGTTGTTATTTAAAGGACAAATAGCTCTGACCCGTAGAGAAGCAGCAGCTCGTGTTTTTTCCCTGCCAACTCCAGTCTACCTCTTAAAACTAAAAGTTGGAATGAAAGAGGAGACGCGCTGCTGCATTTCTGCTCAAAGCGAAGGAGGAAACAAGGGACAGTAAAGAATGCAATTAAACCACGATAGCGATGTACAGAATGTCAGTCTTTTTTTTCTTTATGGTAAAGCATTGTTTTTTCTCTATAGAAAGTACTGGATAATACTATTGAGTTGCAATCCTGAAACCTTTTGGTTTTGCTGTTTGATCGTTGGTTTTATTTTTCTGAACGCCCTCGCAGATTGCTTCTTAGCTTTCTTCATGCACACCAGCCATTTCGTTATCAAGACAATGTTCCTTTCAAGTATTTCAGATTTCCCCTCTCAGTCCTATAGATCTGTGCATAAGGTCGGTTGCTGTAACCCGCAGAAGTCCTGGCCCCGGTAGGAAGTCCATCAGTTAACGAGAAAGTCCCCGCTTATCTTTGTGCGTTACTGAAATGAGTTTAATTCAGGTAGATTTTGTTTCTCCTCCGCGCCTAAGACCCTTCTCCGAGATAAATCACTGCTCGCTCTTTTTTTCCCGTTGGAATGTAAATCCTTTCAAGACTGAGTTATTTTTAGTCTTTTTTTATTTTATTTTTTTACTTTTCTATTTTTTTTTTTTTATTTTTTGTTTCCATAGATGTCCACTTCTGGGGAGAGAACACGATTAAATAAACATCGGCCGTACGTACATTAACTCGAAGAGCGCCCGGGAAAGGGGCGAATTTTTAACAACCCTGAGACGAAGCTTTATCTCGTTAAAGGTACTTCTTCCCGCTGGTCCATGGAAACAGAGCTTGCTTTACTCAGCACCGAGGGCGTGAAAGTGAGAAAGGAGTCCGTCCTGGTGGTGGCCGAGCAGGTAAAGTCTGACCCGGCGGGTCTCTGTGCCAGCCCGTTGGACGGGCTGCCGTGGCACGCCAGGCACGAGCAGGGGCTGCCACCGGCGCTGGCGAGTCCGTGGCTCGGGGCGGGGTACAGAGAGGGATGCCTGAAGGCGCAGAGCAGCTCTGGTCGCGGGTACGGGTGGGACAGGACGCGGAAAGTGTCCAGCGGCCGCAGCGGGGTGCTGAAGGGAGCGGCGGCCGAAGCCGAGGTGGCCCCGATGCCCATGTGGGAGTAGTAGGGCAGGGGCAGGTGGGATGGGAAGGGGTAGGGCAGGTTGCCTGTGGCGGCCGCGTGGCTCATCATGTAGGTGTAGAACGCCGGGTCCGCCGGGTGCGGCCAAGTCATGGCCAGGCGCTGCCGCTTGTCCTTCATCCGTCGGTTCTGGAACCACACCTGCGGAGAGAGAGGGGAGGCCACAGCCGTCACCCGCCGCGCATCCCCCGCGCATCTCCGCGCTCCGTGCGAGGCTGAGACATGGGACCGCTCCCCATGGCCGAGCCGACACGGGTGCCAGCCCCGCTCCCTGAAGGGATCACTTAAAGCGCTGTAAATCCAGAGAGAGACCCACTGGGGCTGCCCCGTTAGGGTGCTTATCTCCCTGTCTTCCTGCCGGGGCTCGTCCCAGGGAACCCTCCGGGTAAACTCAGCCTCTCTGCCTCCTGCGGACAGAATTACCTGGGATTGTTTTACTATTATTATTATGTTTTGCAAACGTTACGGAAATAGCAAAGTAGGGCGAGAAGAAGAGAGGTCTGGAGCTGCTACTGCCCTCCTATTCCCTCCCTCGTCAATCGAGAGAGTTTTGGATCGGGTTGAGGGAAGGATTAGCAATAATCCAGTCGGGAGAGACCGGATTAGCGGCGCTGGCTGGGATGGCCCCGGAGCCACGTCGTCCCCCTCCCCCCGCAATGCCGCATGCTGTGGGGTGCGGGCAGGGCCGGGAGAGGGGCGGGGGGCGGGGGGTGAGAGAGGGCTGCGCTGGGGAAGTGCTTTCCCGAGTTTTGCAAGGAAGCTTGGCTATATAGATTTATATCGTGCTAATTGGAAACATGTCCGAGCCGTGTATACCTTGATGGTGGTTTCTGGCAGATTTAGAGCAGCCGCCAGTTCACATCTCCGAGGTCTGGACACGTAGTTCTCCCGATAAAACTCCTTCTCCAACCGGGCGATCTGCTCGCGGGTGAAGGCTGTGCGGTACCGGCGCATCTGGTCGCTGGCGCTGCAGCCCAGCGGGCCCTGGGAGCCGCCTCCACTGCCGCCCTTGGGGTGATCCCCGCCGCCGCCGGGGCTGCCGGCCCGAGTCTCGGAGCACGGCCCTACGAGGGGAGCCCGCGGAAGGGACACTTGCTGCGAGACGGGTGTGCAAAGGGGGATGCTCTCCGCCCGCCGCCCCATCGAGCTGCCCTCTCCCCCGGTGCTTATCCCTGCTCCCTTGCAGTAGGGGTGCTTGGGAGATACCCATGGGGAACGGCGCTGGAGAAAGGGGTGATGCCCCAAAACATACACATGGCAACCCTGCAGCGTCCTCTGGGCCGCTTACTCGCTCCCCACGCTGTGAAGCTGGAGGTGGCAGCCGCATCCCCGGCCCTGAGGGCTGGGAAGGATAGATGTGCCTACTGCCTTCCCGCAGCCCAGTGAGGAGCAGTCGGCAGTCAAGAGTCCTGCCTCCACCCCAAGGAGGGGGTCAGGCTCTGGGGACCCTCCGCTCAGCCTCCAGAGCTTGAGGTGGGGTATTTTCCAAGAGCCCCTAAAGGATGAAATGGGGCAGACATCACCATCCGCACTTCCCGGTTTCTTCTTCAAGTGATGGGGGAGTGGGAAGGGAAGAGAAGAGGATCGTTGTTGGGCTGGGGGGGCTCTGCCGAGAAGGGAAGGTGGGAACAAGGAGTGGGGGCAGGGGGAGAAGGGGCCTGGCCGCTGCTTTTGCTTTCAAATGCAACTCTCTTTCATTGTGCCCGAGACCAAAGGCAATTAATGCATTGGGACCATTTCCGAGCTGGCGCCATCGAGACATAGAAGTGACAAGGTAATTTGGACCTCTCTTTTTTTTTTTTTTCTTTTTAACCCAACGTGCAAACAGGGACCTCTCCGCCGCACTTGGGGCAGGCAGCAGTCAGAGAGCGATTTTACGGTCTTTACGGGCGCTTCCGCACTCGCCCGGGCACATTTCACCCTGCAAAACCACAAACAGCTCTCGGCCAGAAAACCCGTTTGATGTTGCTCCCCCGTGCCCACCCCCTTCGAGCTCAGAACCGCGCCGCTGGGGACGATCCGAAGGGGTTTCCTGGAGCAGGCACCGTAGTGGGAAAGGATGAAAATAAAATTAAAGGATCGTTGTGTGGGGGCTCTTGGCCAAGGGGCCCTGAGGGACCGGCTGCAGACTTGATGCTCAGGGAAGCCCGGCTGCCCTCCAGGGACGCGGCGGCTGCCCCGTGTCGTGCCCTCCACCTCCCCAGAGAGCCTCCCGATGCCTGGAAGCCGGGGGATCGACTGGCAAAGGGAATCCCCCCACCACCCCCGCCCCGACTTCGAAGGGAAGCCCCCCTCCGGCATCCCCCCGCCCCCCCGGTGCTGCCCCCCGGCCCAGGAGCGAGAGGGGGCTGCAGGCATGGGAAGGTGTTGGGTACCTTTGCTGTGCTGGTACTCGGCGCTCCCCGTGGCGCAGTCCGGGGTGCAGCTCACCTCGATTTCCTCATAGAAATCCGACTCGGTGTCCGAGCTGCTCTGCTGCCCTTTGCTGGAGGGGGGCTCCGTGCCTGGGGGCTGCTGTCCGGCCCCGAGCAGTGCTGTCGCCGCCGAGCGGCTTTCCGGCACCGTCCCTGTCCCTGGCAGCACCTCCACCTCCTCTTCGTCTTCTCCTCCGCCACCTCCTCCTCCTCTTTCTCGGGACGACAGGGGGCCAGGTCTGGGGCTGAGGCAGTTCCGAGGGATCATCTTTTCCTGCGGCTCCGGAGCGGGGCTCCTCACCGCTTCTGTCAAATTAGGCACCCTCTTGCCTACCAGTGCGCCAAGTTGCGACCCTTCCAGAAACATCACCATCTCCTTCCTGCTTTCCATCGCGACTTCGCTTAAGGGAGGGGGGAAACAAATCCAGATCTCGTCCCCCCCCTCCCCGCCGCTCCCTCCCCAGCCCCGAGCGCAGCCCGCGACCCGCTGCCGGCGGTGCGGAGGAGCAGCGGGGAGATGGGGTGACCTTGTGATGCGAGCGCTACTCTGTGCCGTGCTGCTCTGGGAGGGATCACCATTGCCCTCTTCTTTCTAAGCTGTCATCCTCAATGGTGCAGTCGTCATTACAGTACCACTGGTGACGCCACACATTGATTGCCAGCGGATAAATAGAAACGTCTGCCATGGGGAAGATGAAAGGAAGAGCCGGAGCTAATGGGCTCGACGCGTGATGCACCAGGTGTAGGAGCCGCGATGGAGAGGGAAGTGTGAAAGGGAGATGCATATGGAGCGGAGCTGCAAAGAGGTTGTAACATGCGGGCAGAGTTCCGCGGGGGGGAAGCCTCGCTTGGCCATTAAACAGAGCCTTTTGATTGCTTTGAGCCACTGCCTTGATGTAAAACCGAGGCGAAGAGCCCTAGCCGCATCCTGAGAGTGAGAAGATGCATACCGAAGCCTCTTCCTTCGATGCATTATTTATTGCTGGCAATCGGCTTCCGCAGAGCTGCATGGATGAGGCTTTAGGAATCCTTTGCAAACTCGAGGATAAGGAAATGCGTTACTGACATTTGAATGTAGAAACAGCCTTGGCTTCTCGTTCTGATTCAGTATCGGTGCCTGTTCATAGAATTTTGATTGAGATTAAACGATAGTTGAAATTTCGGAAACGCTCTTACAAATTTATTGCGTTTTACAGCGGACAAGATAGAACCGACTTCACTTTCGTAACTGTAGATAGTCTGCCTACCTGATGTTTAACATTTACCCTCATTTCTTCCTTCGTTTTTCACATTTTCGATTAATGTTGCGCTTTCGGGAGGGTTTTCTTCCTCCTCCCCTTTCTACTTTTTAACTAATTGTTTTGCATATGTTGTTGCCTACTTTCAGGAGGAAGGACTGCGAGAAGAAGCTCTGCCAAGAACGGCACGGAGAGAAATTCGCATTATCAAGGCCAGAGCTTGTGCTCGCCCGCAGATGCTGCAAATCAGAGATGACAGGGGCAGCGACTCGGACAGCACTTGTCTGAAAATAAGAGACCTCGCACCCCAAATATGTATTCTCCTTGGTGTATTTCGATATTTCTAATGAGTGCAGCAAGGATCTCATCTCGAGTTCATATTGACTCGCACATGTAGTGTCAGGTCATTTTCAGCATCTGCCGTAACGAGATTGTTCCATATTTTTTTTTCTCGGAGCGTTATTGGCTAATCGGGTTACAGAAAACATTCAGCCAATTACGTTTCCAACTCGGGAAGGAATTTACTGGCATATTTGAGGTGACGTTGCTTTGGTGGGGAACGGGCAGCTCAATGGGAAACACGCTGGGATTTTCTGTAGAGCCCTGTGAGCAGGGCACGAGGAGGCTGACAGACAGACAGACAGACAGACAGACAGACAGACAGATTCCCGATCCTTCCGATCCTCCATGGGTTAAGACACGCACCAGCAATATGCATGCTGATTTCAGGGGGATAAAGCAGGAATTTTTACAGGGTACTGCCACCAATTTCTCGCCCTGCCTGTGTGACATGCGTACATGTTTACGGGCACCCACACCACGCACCCAGCCGGCTCAGACCGCATTGATTTCATCACACGTGTATTGCCTATGTATTGAAAACTAGTCGCTCAGTTCCCTTCCCCTTCTTTCCCCTGCCAGCCTCAGACCCGAGTACGTGCCCTTCGTGCCCCGGACGAGGACCCGCTGCAGTCCCGGCTCCTGGGAGGGGACAGGGACAGGGGAGCCCCAGAAGTGGGCTGCAGGATCGGGCCCAGCTGCTGGAGGAGGGACGGACGGACGGACGGAGCAGTCCATCTCCACCGCCTGCTGCTCCCAGAGGTCGGCGCGGGTCCGGGCACCCGTGGGGCACTGGTGGCCGCTTCCCACGTCTGGTGACATCGCCTCTGCGCTTCGCTACGGGCTGGTTTCGTGTCACCATCACCTCTGGGGGCTGCGTGAAGGATTCGCCTCCCCCGAGGCCCCGCTCAAACCCGTTCTCGCGGGGAAGATCGCCTCCGGACTCCCTCCTGGCTCAGCCAGGTAGTCGAGGAGGTCGGCTGTGTCTGTGCAGTTAGCCATTACTACGAGCTCTGGGGCAGCGAGGGGAAGGACGTTCATGTCTCTTTCTGAATAAAACAGTAACAGGGAGCTGAATGCAGAACGCAGGGGAGCTCCCCCACACGGCCCGATGAACACGATGTCTGCCGGGAAGTTTGCAGGAGATCTTCCTGTCTCTACCAGCCTGGAGCCTTCGCGATAGGTTATGCCGGGTGATCCCCACCGATATGATCGTTTTCGTTTACGATCTGCTGCTTCCTCCTTCCTCAGCCCGATCCCACCGGGACGTCACCCCCCACGTTTGCTACTCCCGTGCCGTCGTCAGGGACGGTGTGAGTCAGCGGCAGCACGGGCTGCAAAACACACACACACGGACAGGAAGACTGACACCCACCCGTACACGCAGAGCTATTTGCCATGAGTAAAACACACAGCTCAAGGCCCGAGTGGAGACTAAGGAAAAAAAAAGTAAAAGTGAAGGGCACAATCGGGCACAAAGTGCATTAGCACGGGGCTTCATACATTGCCTTTATTTTCACACCCCCGAGGAGGGAGCACGGCCACGACAGCCCCTTCCCGCACAGACCATCCCGTCCCACTCCCTGCTCCCTGCGCGGTGCTGCTGCTCCGGGAACGGCTCCGGCTGTGCCTCTGCATTGTGTTTCCCACAGATCTGTCAAGTCCTATTTGGAAGGAGACTCCCTCATTTGGGATTAATTTCCAGGCAGATTGGAAAGTGTATCTCTACTGATTTTTATTTCTTTCTTCCATTCTTTTTTTCGGTTTTTTTTCGTTGGTTTTTTTTTTCCTACGAATATTTTTATGAAGTCTCCCTCACTCTGCTGGTCACAATCGGGACGTCAGAACTGTCCTCAAAACTTTCCAAACTGATTTATGCCTTCGACCTTTCAGCTCTCTTTACTGAAATATGGCCGAGGCGAGAGCGAGGAGACAGCGTTCAGCAGGCACTGATCCCTGCAGAAGGGATTCCCAGTGTACAAATAGGCAACGAACACGCTCCCATCCCAAACCAAAGAAACACAGCGAAGCATTCAAACATTTCCAGAGTAACATAGTCATAAATCAGAGGTGTCCCTTGGAAGTGCGGCGCCCTGAGAAGGAAAAATCCATCACACACTTCTTAGCTGCGGGAGATTTCTTTTCTCCCGTCGGTCATCGGGTGTGGGAACCCCAGGCCGGTGCTGTCCGGTGATGGCTGTGATCCAACAGAGTACCCTCAGACCGTCTGAAACAGAGCCCCCGTCGTCTTTCTAAGAGGGGGAGAGCTCTGACGTATCGTAGAACGATTTAGTGCCCAAAAGGTACACGGCGCAAATGGGCGACGAAGCCAGAAAGCTGATTTTTACATTTTTAATGGATAGTGTTAACAATAATGGTGTAATTATCGCTGTTTTATGAAGGCTATTTTTTACGACACGGTTAGAGGTGGAAGCTTTGGAAAGAAGGGAATAATACGTGCATTATGCTGGGTGTAAATACAAGCTGATACACTGACAGCAAACAACACTTAGGTGGCACTGAGGAGAGAGGACAGAGCTGTGAGTGGGATGTGCCCAGGAGAGCATGTAATGGATCTGATCCAGGATACATCTCTGCCTGAACGTAGCTCTGAATATGGGATCCAGATATCTGCACAGAGGGCATCTGCCTGTTTTTTTATTAATATTATTAGATTATTTGATTATTAGTAGTAATTATTAATAATTATTAATAATATTTTCCTTGCTGGCCGCCGGAAGCAGCACTTCCCTGCCACCACCAAAGGCTTCAGAGATTATAGCTTGTTCCATCAAAACGTGAAGAAGAGGAGGCAGCCTGCTCCTGGAACAACCAGGACAATTAGGCTGTGGAAACCAGATCTGCTGCTTCAGTGTTGTCAGTGAGTACATTGTGAAGGAATTTGGGCTTTCGATTTCAGTTGCTATCACTTCCAGACTCATCGAGAGCCATGAAACTGCGGCATATTTTTAATGTTACCACAAACTGTAAAAACACGACCTGCGTGGCAAACTTGCTGATTTGAAAGCAGAATAATATTTATTATGTGAATTTAATTTGGTGAAAGGCACAGGTAAATGAAAATCGACAATATTTCAGTGGCTCCTGTGATCAAGTCTTTTGATTTTCGTTTTTGTTTCAGACTGAACTGAAGGAAAACTCAGCCCGCAGCTCTCCGTGCTGTGCACCCCCAGGGTCCCCATCGTGGGTGTGTGTGCCCCAAGAGGAATGGCTGAAGGAGGGGTGTTTGCCATGCACTGTGTCACTGTCTCTGCCTCATCACACAGCTTGCAATTATGGCTGACAACTGTCTGTACCCTCTTGCAGCCCTTCCCTTCTCAGCCATAGGGGCAGCTTTAAGCCCTATTTTGTTCTACATGGGCCAGATTGGCATTGGAATGAAGCTATTTTTGCAGCCTTATCAAGCAAGTGTAGAGAGGGGTGTAGCTGCAGCAAAAGGCACTGGGGACAGACTCTGAGAGGTGGAAGTGGAGTCCCCGTCTGCTCTGGACAGAGAGAATGAGTGCAGAGGAGGTGTGGATGCCCCATCCCTGGGGGAGACTCAAGGTCAGGATGGATGGGGCCCTGGGCAAACTGAGCTGCTGCCAGCTCTACCCATCATGGGAGGGTTGAAACTGGATGGGTCTTAAGGTCCTTTCCAGACCAAGCTATTCCATGCTTCTGTGATTCCAAAGGTCCCAGCTCATATACTGGATCCTGGTGACCCTTTTCTTCCCCAGGAAAGGATCAAGAAATCTCCATGGAAGATTTCTCTGAAGAGCTGAGGGACCTCTCACAATCAGGGGATTGGTTGTTCAAGCATTTTCTGAAGTGGATGTATTGCTCCAGAGACGTAACTGTACATCACTTGGAACGGAGAGTTTTCCCTCTGGTTCAGTTAGGAGAAGAAATGATCTCATGGGAACAAGCTACAGATGCATGTAAAGACACTCCAGCTGGGGGGGGGGGGGGGGGAGGAATGGAAAGACATCCACAAATAATACTAGAGAAGAGGTTAAAAAGGGGGAAAAAAAAGAGGAAAAAAAAAAGAGAGAAAGAAAAAAGATAATCCAGCTACCAAGCGCAGCCATCTCAATGGCAATTTCCTTACTCCACGCTGAGAGTCCTGAAAAAGTGGTTGGACTAAGACAGAAGCTTTTGTCCAGCTCTCCTTCATTCAGCTTCTACCCAGGGGAAAATGAATAAGCAAACAGACAAACAAACAAACTTCAAATATAGACTGTGGGGACACTTTGACAGAAAATCTTACCCAATATCTACTATCATGTGTCAGAAGTCAAAACCCTTAACCTCCGGTCATGAATTCAAGAAACTTTGGATACAGGTTTCAAGCTGAAATGGCACCAACAGTCATCACTGTGCACCCTGATAGCAGCTGTGGCTGTCTGGTTTGTTTTTGCATCAATCTGTCCACATACAGCTCTTGAAGGTAGCACATCCACAGGCTGGGTTTGTCTGACAAAAGCAGAACATCCATCCCAGAGCTCTGGTCAAGTGCTTCATGTTGCCTGACTCAGCACTGCCCAGGGCTTGCATCCTGTGTTCTGGATCCTCTGTGCTTGCCCACCACGTCTCCTTCTGCTATCTGGCCAATCCATGTTCCCCTGGCCAGGGACAGGGGTATCTCCTATCCCAGGTGAGTGTGGAGCAGTGCCCTGAGCACAGCTGGCAGCACAGATGAATTGTGCTGATGGGGATCTTGCTCTCACCACTCATCCTTACCTCCGTGCTCTCAGAGCTCAGCTTTGGGTGCATTCTGCTTCAGAAGACTATTGGGCCTATGAGATAAAAAATAAGACAAAAGCAGAGGTTTAGGGAACTTTCACAGTAACATGCTTCTGCCAGTAGGCACTGGGTTCAGCAAGGAACAAACAGGCAATTCTGAGAGTCTGCAGCTGAGAGACAGATCACCTCTGGGATGTACTGGCATTGCGTGTGAGAGAGAAATCAGGGCACGTTCGTGCAACTAGCCTGCCTGAAAGTGGGCGTGAGAAAGGCTAATGTTAGAAGCAAAGCTCAAGTGCCTGGGTGTTCGCTGTTTCTGAAAGAGGAAATGAGCACATACTGGGAAGCCCTGGCAGGGAAAGGCAGGGGTTATTTCTCAGGAAGGGCAGTCCTTCTCGAGGCACAGCTAGTAGCATGAGGACTGCAGACGTGGTTAGCTGCTCTCTCCAGGGCTGCCCTGCAGTGCTGTTCCGTACTGGCCTGCTCTGGTTCTCTGCCGTCTCGGAGCACACGCCTTTAAAGACTCATCTCCCGGGAACAAATCCCGAATTCCCTGGCATCCACAAAGGATTCGAGGAGGGAACGCGGCCCAGCCCTTGCTCTGCGGGGCTCTGGCCGAAGCCGAGATCCCTGTTTCCCAGCCAGATCAGCCCTGCGCATGCCTCCCGCTTCCCTCCATGTGCCGCATCCCTCCTCCCGCAGCGCCAATCGCCGCATCCCACCTCCTCCTCCCTCCCGCCCGGCGGTCCCCGGCTGTGATCACCGCGGCCCTACACTAACTGCTGTCTTCTTGCGCCCCCCACTGCTGATGGGCCGCAGAGATGAAAGGAGCCAAGCCAGGAGCACACCCATTTATTTCTTTTTAACCCCTGTGCCAGGGAAGCCCTCTTCCCAGAAGCGGGTGGCCGGGCGGCACCCTGGGCCGGGCAGAAGGCAGCGGGGCCGCGGCATCCCCAGAATCCGGAGAGCACTGGCACCTCCCGATGCCTCCACCCCGTTTAACAACCCCGAACATATTCTCCTGTTCCTTTCCGAGCTGACATTAGCATCATCTTTCCAGGTGAAGAACATTTTTCTCAGACCAGCACAAAAGTGCTGGCAACGAGGCTAGGAGGAGAAATGGCTGTTACAGGTTACATCTGAACTGGAACAAGTCCTTCCAGCATAGCACCTGGGGGTGGTCGTCGTACGTGGCCTCAGCATGACTGTAGCTGCCCATCTCTCCCTGCCACACTCTCCATTGTCATCAGGTACCCGAAAAAATAGACAGGTGGCCGAAGATTGGATGTGCAGTGTGAGCTCAACGGAATAAACACCCTTCTGTGCTTCAGCTGGCTTCACCAGCTTCTCCTCAGAAGTAACATACACCCTCCGCCATGGTGTATACCTTATACCACGTCTTGTCCATATATGTATATAAACACGCACACACTCAATATTTATGACACGTGCACATATAGACATATTCTTCTGGCCCTTGTTCTCTCTTTAAAATCCAGTTTAAAAAAATCTGCTCATATCCAGAAAGACCACATCAGTGTGCCAGCACGTGCCTCCTGCCAGGGGTACACAGAACCTGGAGGAGTTCTTCGTTTCCAATCCACCACGCCCGTTTTGAATGCTTTTATTCTTGCTGCCAAGCAGCAGCAATAAATAAATAAATAAATAAATAGTGGAAGTATGTAGAAATCATCCCACGTACTGCTCTTTCCTTGCTTTCCTTGTGCGCCGGTACATCTTGATTGCCAATTTTCTGCTCAGCCACGACTCGTGCTGAGTAGGAAACACGGATGACCTGATCTTTATCTTCCTCCTCCTGGCAAGACGGTCCCTTAGGGAAAGCTTTGAAACTGTTTCCATTCGCAGATTTCCCCCTCTTTCACCTCTTCCCTCTCCTTTCCCCTAGAGGATTATCACCGGGTTCAGCCCTCGCACCTCGGGTTGGGAGCCGCCTCCCGCCGCCCTCTGCCCGGCCCTACTCGCAGCCGGAGATCGGTCCCTTCGGCAGAGCCGGACACCAGAAGACGCGAGCCGGAGGCACACGCGCTTTAAACACGTTTTCACTCTGTTTTTCGTAGCAGCAGGTTGCCGGGCCCTTGAGACGCATGAAGTGGGCTTTACGGGGAGCCACGCTTCGCTAAGGCATCCCCGACCCTCTCCCTGTTCCCATTTCCCTTGTGGCAAATAAGCTCACCTTGGAGAAGGGAAAAATCTGAGCAGGTTAGTTCTACTTCCTAAATATGATTAATTGCAGTCACTGCAGTACTCGACCAAAAACTCAACCTATCGTTCTCTGTGCTCCTTTTGAAAATACATCTATGTAAATTAAAACAATGATATGGTTCAGACATTTTCGAGGCTGGACAAAGGCTTCCCTCAGTGACAGCAGCTTGGGATGTAGCAATGGGAGTGACCTCCCTCCCCTACATGCCTTTCCCCTAGTGCCAAAGCCACCAAACTAACTCTATTTTGCTTTATGCTGCCCCAGAAAGGGCTGATTTCCAATCTGGTGGTGGGGCTGGAAAACTTTCTGCCCTGGGGTTCACATCCCAGCAGAGCACACAGTGGACATACTGAAATCATGTATCCTAAGTGGCTACCACACACAGCAAGCAGCCAAACAGCCATCCTCCCATTTCTTTTTTTTTTTTTTCTTTTTTTTTTTCTTTTTTCTTTTTAATGACAACATCGCCGTGTGTGCTTGTATAAATCCTCGGTGATTTCACAGCTCCCCACGGTAATATCACCAGGCTGACTCTTATGATTTCCTCCACGCCTGCACAGTTTTGGATTTATAGGTCTCTTACATACTCATTCACAGAAATAAAAAGGGTGGGAGTGGAGACGACTTGATTTCTGGCTGCTTTCTGAAGTTTCCATGCCAGATCCATGCAAGATCTAGTGCTTTGGAAATGTGGTTTTGTAAACCAATCCCTTAACTTGCACCCACATTAGGGGGTTAGGCACACACTCACATGCACACATGCACACAAAGTCATGCCTGAAGAAGGGTTAAAATATTCTTCAAGTATGTACTATGAACGGGAAAGAGTGAAAAAAAGACACCCAAACTCCCCCAAAAAAACAAATAGTCTTGAAGGAATCTTTGAATAGCAGATGCATTAATCCCATATAATAACCACTCTGGTGCCTGCTGGGTCAGAATTCCCCCAGCACTGAGAAATCCGAACTTTGTGTGGATTAGGATGAAATCAAATGGATACCTCAGCATGAAAATTGGACAGTGGAAGAGCAGCTGCTGGGAGAGCCAAAGGGTCTGTGTTTGCAGAAGGCTAGGACCCAAACCAGTCATCACCAGCTCAAGAGAAGCAAATGCAAGTGGCAATGATGACAGGAATCAGGAAAGTAGTGCCCTAAACCTGATAGCTCTTAGCATAGGGTGGAATTCTCAGCTCGTCTCTCCATACAGGGATGTTATTCCACTCTCCTTACTTCTGTGCTGGGCGTTTGCCAAGTGTTTTCCTTATGATAGCACAACCTTTACAGAGAGTGCCCATCTCTATCTCCCCTCCAAGAAATGGTTCTGCAGGAGAGCTCCACGGGGTAAATGCCAAGGAAAGCAACACATGGGTCTTCGTCAGAGCTCTGGTAGATTACAGGAGATCTGAATATGCCTCAGTGAAAGCAGTGTAGAATAGAAGCCAGCTCTTCTAGGACAGGCACTAATGCATGAGTTAAGGATATTCCCATTGAAAATATGGTTCCTTCCAAGCCCTTCAGTGAGGTCAGTGGTCCTTGAAGAGCATTTGGGGTTCTAGCAAAGTGTTGGGTAGGATATCTCCAAGCTGGAAAAACATATCCCAAAAGAACTGAAAAAGCTAGCCAGGAGAAAGAAGGCAGCACTTCAGCCACATGCCTGTGGGCTTCTCGCCCCAGTGCAAGAGGAAGGCACCATCTCTGTATGAATGGCAGATGTGCTGCCCACAGACTGCATTTTCCATGGCATCAAGCCTTTACACTGGTACGTAAGATCCTTCCCAAGGAGTGGCAATCTCCCACCAACACCCATGAACTAGAGTTTCTTGTGTGCTGGTACTTGCATTCGGATGCACCTTGGATGTGCTAACTAAGGGTAATACGTCTTTCTTCTCTCTCCCCCTCCTGCTTGGAGAATTTTGCACACTCTCTGTATGGCAGATGTTAATCTGAACAATTCAGTGCATTTGTGTTCCACAAAGTCAAAAGTGATGGAGATCTGTTTTGAGCCGACCAACACTTCTCAGTGGGTGCTAGCTTTTGGATGCCTACCTGCTCAGTACACAATAGAGAGGTGGATCTGACCTACGTACCAGGCAAGTTCAGTGAGTAATTTGTACTTTGTAATCTGTGGAGTGACACAGCTCCAGCTACAGAGCTGTTATTAAAGAAGTCTGTGACTGGAAGCTAAAGACTTGCTCACACATGGAAATAGCTATGAACATCCATGCAGAACTTGCTGCTCCACCTCAGATCCACACCCCGTCTCAGCCTGGGTGAATTTCCTTGTTAGACAAACTCAAGTTTGCAATGGAGATAAGGAAGAACACAGGATCTCATTCAGAACAAGAATGTTCATGGATTGAGGAGCTCGGGGAGGCCCATTGTATTTTAGACTTTTAGATCATATCTTAATAGTAGATGCTAATTAGTATGGTGTAATCCCTTCACTAACTTCCTAGTTTATCATGAGTGTTCTATGATGGTTTGCAACAAGTTCATCTCATCTAAGTGTGCTCAAATTAAACTCAGATGAGGCAGTCTCCATGTAGATTTACAGTTGAAATGGCATCGCATGACACTTCAATTCTGTTGGGTACAAGGTGTTGAAACTAATTTCTTTGGAAGTGGAAGAGGCCTCATTTTAGAAGGGTAGATGCAGTCACTCTCATTGTGCCTGACAGACCACTCGAGAAATGGCGGTGTGCTCAGCTGCAGGGTAGCACCTCACAGCTATGACAGCACAGCTGATGGACACAGCATCTCTTAGTCCACCACAGTGAGATGGAAAATAGGTATATAGAAACCACTGCTGGAACACATTAATTAGAGTCTATGACTCCTGAGCCCTGACAGCTTTGCTGACAGGGCAGAAGAGATCTCTACCTTCAGCTGCTTCATTCACAGCTACTGTTATTAATTAACCTAACATGATTTCAGTTTAAATTAGCACACCAGACACCATGGCTGAGGAGCAGACATCCCCCTCTTACAGCTGGAGCAAAAACAGCAGTAACCTCTTCAGCTACATCAGCTAAATTGAAGATGAATCATCAATCACGGCCCTAGGTAAAATGCTGTGCTATCTGGATACCCTGCTTATGTACTTACTCCTGCTTAAGTGTCTCATTTCTGTATGAGCAGGTTTTCAGTCAGCAAGAAGGCAATCAGTCAGTGTGCTGAGATAGTAATGACTCAGGAGCAGGTATGTCACCTATGGAAATGTCACCTATAAGACAGTTTAACCAACCATTACTTCTTGTGTAGCCTGTGTAAATGAGTATATGGACAAAACTCTAGATGAAGTGACAGGTTTTTGCTGCAGACAAGCCCTGAATCATCTACAGTAAATCTTTCTTGGTGTCACACAGGTTTGGCATGGTCACACAGGCTTGTTCTGACCCACACTGCCTCTCTCCCATCTGAACTGCTCTGCTCAGCCCAAACTGCAGTGACTATGGCTGCATTTACATGGCACTCGCACATCGTGTACTGTTGTACAGGATATGTCCAAAACAGCATCTCCAAACCATGCTAAATCACATTCCAGCCCTGCCTGATTCCATGACACAGATTTGGGACCAAACCTCATGACATAGTTTAACCGGTTGGAAAGGCTTTTTTTTTATCTCAGAAAAAAATCTGTTTAGAAGGCACTGGAGTGTGGATGATGAATTTAGGAGGAGAGTGGGAGCCAGGAAATCTGGAGCTCCTTTCCTGCCTGACTTCTGGCTCTGTGGCCTTGAGCAAGCCCTAATCTTTCCGACTCCACTTCCCGGACTGTAAAATACCAGTTACTTCTTCATGATGGCTGAAGTAGTGACCGGTTGGCAGTTTTTCTATGGTAAGGAAAACTTTGAACATTATTGCCAGTAGTATTTTAAAGAGGAACAACATCCTCATTGTTCATACTGATATTTAAGGACAATAAGCTCAGAAAAACCCATCCACTCACCCTATTCATTAGGATCACTTTACAGCACTCCTCCACAAGTCTGTATCTGGAAAAGGGACAAATCCAGTTTGTAATCTGATTCATCTGCTTAGGGGCATCTCAGGCATCATACAGCTGCTGTGCAACATCTGAAATGGAAACAGCCCAATTTTCATCAGAGCAGATTTCGACTGGAAGAGGTTTTTTTAAATGGAATCTTCACGGTTTTCACTCAGGCTTCTATTCTGAACCACTTTCTCTTTTTACCCATTTTGACCATGCAAAAACCCTTCCCTTCTCCCACTCAGGCAGTTAAAATGAAACTCCTACAACCTTGCAAATTTAACATCTCTGTTTAAGATTTTTGTTTTTTGGGGTTTGTTAGTTTGTTTGTTTTTCATGAAAAATGGCTATCTGCTCTCAGCTCTTTTTCAAGCCACCTATGTTCTCAAACCATTCCCAGGGCAGACACTGGCCAAGTAAGCTGCTGCTATCTTCTGTTTCTTAGCTGTCCCCAGTGTTCAGCCACCACCTCTACTGACAGAGATAGAAAACTCACTGGTGTAGGGGACATCTGTGTGTTTTCTGCTTTCTCTGGATTGAGTCCTGCTTAGTGGTGCTAAGAAGTAATAACAGCAATGAAGAGGTACGATGAAGGATTTGTTAGCCCCAGTAGTTCCTCACCACTGGAGCAGTCCCAGAGGCCTTTCTCAGCCTATCCAGCCCATGAAGAGCAGGCACAACCATGTGTTCCTGGCCACCCTTGCTCCAGGATGTTATATGAAGGAGTGGGAAGCTGATTCAAAGGACCCAACTACAGTTCTGGCTCTTTAGAGGTGGCAAATATATTCCATCTGCAACACAACTGCTTGGCTCTGTAAGCACCAAGTAAATCTAAAATATACCCCAAACCCTCAATAAAAGTAATATAAACCTCCAAGATCTATAACCAATGCATTGCACTCTCTTCTGTTCTCTCATAGATTTTATTGCAAGAATGTTTAATAGAAAGTAATTTGCCTACACCCACATCCTGGGTACGACAGTATTGTCTGACAAGTGTCTGTCTGGAGGAAACCACAGCAAAGCCATCATAACCATCTTTTGTGGAAAACAGCCTTTCTTATTAATTCTGTAGTCTCTGGTTACTTCCCTTCTATTTCCTTGATTCCAGGCCTCTCTTGTCATTGCCCCTATTGTGCCCATATTCACTGTGTAGAGAGCTGTAATAGAGTTTTCATCTCTCATGTGATAAAGAACTACATGACAAGGAATGGCCCAAGCTTTTGCCTAGATATCTCACAGAAATCCTGACACTAATTTTACAGTGCCACACTCACGAGAGAACTGACACTGCAATAACCAGCCAAAAAGCACCTCACATTTCCCAAACTATGTAAGCATATGAGTGTAGAGGGTTTCACTTGGCAGACACAAAATGACTCCTTTGGAGAAGTGTTCTTCCACCATCTGGGAGAAGGGACTCCTTCAGGGATGTGAGATGGGCGCAGAAGGGTTCTCAGCCTTTGGCTCTTATTTTTAGCTGCTGTTCCAGGGCAGTGGGTATTCATCACCTGTATGATTGTAGCTGAATGGGGTTGATTTTTAATAAGACGCTCACATTAGTTGAAGAAAAAAATGAGACAGGAGGCAGGAGAAGTAGCTGCTGTGCCTGATGGGCACTGATCCTTTCCATGTGAGGGGTAACCTTTGGTAACCCTGGCCCCGTGTCATGTGATGGGGCCAGGAAATAAACCCCGGGCTCTTACCAGCACTCCTGTGTGTTACACCTTTATTGCAGTGATGACAGGTTGATGGCTCCACTGAAAGGTTCTTTTCCTTCAGGGAGTCCTGTCCAATGTTCAGCTTTATCCGTCCATAAATGCTGTCTAAGTAGCGTAGGATCCTGGAAAAGGTTCCTGCTCCCCCTCTGACCCTCCCACCAAAGGCTGGCTGGGAAAGGGGCCCCTCACCTGCCTGTCAATGCCACTAACTCACGGTCGCCACAGCCAGCTTTCTCCTCTTCTCAAGTGGAGGGCATTTACCTCCATGGAAGATTTTCAGAAGGATTCTCCTTCCCTCCTCCCTGTCCCATCCCATCTCATCCCAAACCAGTGCACCAAAAGAGCACGCAATCCCTACATGCTTTCCTTGAATCTCAGAGAGATTAGGAGAAGGAGTTCTTGGATTAGATAACTCCCCTGACAGACCAGAGAATGCCACAGCGGTCCCTCTCCCTTACGGTTTTATTTCTCCAGTTTCCTTTCTGACAGTGATTAGGGGATCCTGGGACGCTGCAGGGTTACCCTATACGCAGAGCTGCTGTAGAGATATTAAGAACAAAAATAATAATTATTATTAATTGAATAAATAAATGAAGTAGGAAGGCTGCTAATCACAATTTACAAACTCCCTGTTTTTGAATGCAATGATTCCCTGTTTTATTCCTCTCCCTACGCCCCCCAGCTTTCTGTTAATTACCACTCGTGGGAAAGGTAAGATGACCGGTTTGATAATTCCCAGCACCACCACGAGTGGTAGGAACGAGTTTAAACTGGAGATCCTGAAAGCTTTCTCTTTGCATAAGACGAATTTACAGCTTGGAAACTAAATATTTGTTCAAAGAACTTTTGGAGGTGTTTGAGCACACAGGAGAGATGAAATGGCAGATTAAATATTTCATTTACATGCGATAAGCACGGCATTAAGTCCTATCTTAATTCTTCACCTGTTTTCTGAAATCCTTTGACAAACACGAGGCGTTTCAGCTCTCTCGAGCAGTTCTCGGGCTCGCGGGGCTGTGTTGCGTTTCTGGCCGGGAGCACGGGGGCGGGCTCCGGTCCCTAACGGGAGCACTGCGGCTCGGGCTCGCTCCTTTTTAGCAGGAGGCATTTGCAATGCCCTGCTGCTGGGTAAGGATGGGGCTGCGCCCAGGAAATCAGATCTCGCTGCAATGGGCACGCTCCGGGGACTAGCTCGGGAGAAATGCTATAAATAGAAGAAACAAGCCGACAAATAAGCTTTGAGGTGGCAGCGGGACCCGGAGCTCCCGGGGCTGTAGGTGCTCGGATTGGCGGCCCCTGCCATCTCGTTGTGTATGAACCTGAAAGTCTACAGAAGTGTGAGACAGAGCCCCTCCAGCACAAACGCTTCTGCACAGGCTCTGCTCTCTCTCCTTGTTAGCAGAAATGCAGAAGAGGAGAGAGAGAGAAAAAAAAAAAGACTTCTCTTCTGACGGTTCCTCTCCCGCAGGCTGCTTTCAGGAAAAAAAAAAAATACATGTGTTTATCCATAGATTTAGGGGATCGTTTCAGAGTAAAAACTATGTGTAAACACGCAAATTTGTACTCCATCTAGAGTTTACTGGAACAAAAGATATCCTTTCCTTGTACTTCTAATAGGGAAGATTAAAACAGTACCAAATGTGAGCATTAGCGGCTTCGGAAAAGGGAGTTGCTCTTTATGCCTTAAATACCTAAACCTAATATTTGGAGGTGGCACACAAGCTGTGATCATAAAACGGGTTTTACTGGGAAGCCATGTTTACTTGTTGTTTATCAGACTTATTTTAATTCATTCTGGGTAGGTTCCAAGCGCTGTGTTGGAGATTAAAGGCAACTGCACACCCCAATTAGCAGCCAGCCCTTTCTGAACAAAAATATTTCTGAGGGGCGAGATGAAAGTGGGATCATTCTGTTCATTAACAGTTCGGCGCTGGGGCGGGTTACTTTTCTCTAGACAGCTCTAACTTGGGCTTGAGACTCTCAAGATTTAAAACGAGTGTCTGTGTAGAAGTGAAATCCCGTGTGAAAATGCCCCTCTACGAATGACAGTCGATAAAGCCCACGAGCTGCGCGGTACAAGGGCACTGACTGGCAAAACACCGGGACTGTGCAGGGCAACGAGCTCCCGAGTGGAAAACCCAGCTCTGGGGTGCTGATCTCCGCGTCTCTCATGTGAAACTCTTCAACTGAAATCGCGGTAGAGGTCATAAAAACTTCGCTTCCATTTAACCAAGGCAGAAGAAAATTAGCACCGTTCAGCGGGGACGGCGAGGTGTGGGGCTCAGCAGACCGTATTCAAAAGGACCTCGCTGCTCTACCATCTCTTTCGGAAGGGTAAGCGAGTGCAAAGCAAGACTTACGGGCCCCTGTGAAGACGTGAGAATTTTGTCTTTCACATATAAAACGCGCTCCTGAATAAAACTTCCGAGGTTTATTTGTTCGGTTTTTACTTGATAAACTCCACATTACTCCGAAGGGAAACGCTCCTCTGGTTTACCGCGCACCCAAGACGAGGTTTACTCTCGCACAGAGGCTTTGCTCTCGCTTACCCTCCCGAAAAACACCGCCGAGCAGCACGCTGAAGGCGGCCCCGACCCGGCCGCCCCACGCGGCGGCGATGCCCCCGTCCGAGCCCCGCGGAGCGGAGCGGGCGCGCCCCGGTGCGCACGGACGGCCCCGCCACGGCGGAGCCGCGTTGTCCAGACGGCAGTTAGCAGAGCCCCCAGTGCCGCGGGCTCTGCAGCCCGGTCCCCCCGCCGTTACCCCGGAGTAGGTCTCCGGCGCCTCTTATTAACCTTCTAATGAGTAGGAGAGCCTGGGAAGGCGAGCCACCGAGCCGGGCTGAAACCCCCGGGATCCCGACGGGGACCCCGATGACTGATTTATTTTCTGTCATTGTTTTACCAGACAATGCTCGCTTCCCGAGGAACTTCGGGAGGCTCGGTCGCTTATTGTTTGGAAATATCTTTGCAAAGTACCCCGTGTGCCCCTCGTTACAGCCAATCGCAACACCTCTTTGATTCGAACGAGAGCTCAGATCCTGCCTTTTATTGAAACCAGCGGAGGAGCTCGGGAGGAGGGGGCGGGAGGGGAGGAGAAAAGGGGAGGGGGAGCAGGGCCGGGGGGAGCCGTCCGTCGGCGTTAATCACAGGTCCGCTTTGTCGAGAGGTGCGTGCAGCGCACGTGTGCCGACGGGCGCTCTCCCCTCTCCTCCTGGGCCGGGAACCCGGTGGGACCGGACCGTCGCCCCCGCCTCAACTGCGCCTGGCGTCCCGCGGAACCCCGGCACCTGCGTGGCCCGAGGCCCCCCCGGCATCCGCGCCCTCCACTCCCCCCTCGCCCCGCCGCCCCCATGGGGTTTCCCCCGGTACCCTTCGCTCTCTCCCTCCCTCCCCGGCCGCACCTCGCCGTGAAGCACACGGGGTGACAGACTTGAAACAGGCTTGTCTACGTCTCGCTGGGGCGGGTCCTCGCTCTGACAGCCGGCTTGGGGCATGGCGTTGCGGCACGGCTTCTGGGCACAGAGCCTGGCTGTAGGGTCCGATGTGCCGCGTGGGTTGCCCTCCTCGCGAGCCCTTCAAAACACTTTTTCATAAAGTAACATTTCAAACTCTCACGCTCGCACGTCGACAAACACATCTGTGGTGTGTCGGACTGTACACGTGAGTGCGATGAGCCTACCTCGCTCCTGTAAGTGACCTTTAGGATACCTCGGGGATTTTCCTTCTTCTCTTTGCCCGTCTTTCTGACATCTGTATCTGCCTTTAGACATCACAGAGGAGAAAGTTTTTCGGAGTGGTCTCTGCGGGAGAAACATTTATTCATCTGAAGGAGCCCCATGCCCCCTGCTCTGAAAATAATATAATATAGTCACTGCAGGACTGTGTCTTCAGCACAAACGAGCCTAGAGCGCAGCCCACATCCTGGTCCTTATTTCCCGTGAATCGGACGTTTGTATGCACCGATGTGAGTGCTACTCATTCCGCGCTGAACAAAAGTCTCCATCAGCTCCCGAAGGCGGAACCCCGGTGGGAGCAGGGAGAGCAGCTCGCGGTGGGCTCTCATGGTATGAAGGGCGAACGGTCTGCTGTAGCAGAGAGCAAGTCGCCATGCGGACACACTCTTGCACTCACAGATGCTCCGCGCTCCCAGTACGCAGGCGAGGAACGTTTTTTTTCGTGGGGACATCCACGTCCTCACCTGGGGCTGCCCATTGCTCATGCCCAGGAGGGTGGGTGCATGTCGCAGTCCACCCGAATTCATCCTGCCCCGCTTCCCTACTTAGGGATGCAGCTGGAGTAGTTCCATAGTCGCTGCTGTTATTATTACTATTGCTATTGCTATTGCTATTGCTATTACTATTGCTATTGCTATTACTATTACTACTACAATTACTATTACTATTACCATGAGGTCACGAGCCGGTTTGCCTAGAAATCATCCCGTACACAGACATCCATTTCTCCTCCAAGTGTGCGAACGGGGAGAAATATTTTGACCGTGTTACAGCTGATACTTTCCGAGCCAGCTCCTTTCCCAGTGCTCTATCCGGGACGGTGCGAACCATCTCGCCCTTCCATAGAGATGATACTGTATCTCTTCTCCTTTCACAGCCCTTCGAGTGTCTCTGCTTGCAAATGAAGCTACCGACTGTTGAAAGAAAAAAAAATAGAAAGAAAGAAAGAAAATAAAAAGGAAAAAAAAAAAGAAGAATAAAAGAGGGAGGGTAAAAAGGAAAAATAAAAAGGAAAAAAAATCACTAGACTGTGAAAGGAATAAAACCCTAAGTCCATAAAGATGAAATGTAACGAGAATGTTGAATACATAACGCTGCTATATAACAGTTTCAATTAGCTGAGTAAGTCCTCTGTAACGTCTTGTAAAGGTGTAAGGACACGTTTACAGTATAAGCAACATAATGTTCTCAACTGTACGAGTTAATTATTTCCAGATTTACTTTTTTTTTTTTTTTTTTTTTTTTAGGGAGTGAGTTTCACAAGTAAAGACTCTGTCCGAGTATAAAACAACTGATGCATTTTTCCCAACATTAAACATCTCGAGTTCGTGGCTACAAATGGAGGAAAGAGCGGACAGTTAAATAATTGGACTTGGGGGTTTTAGGGAGAGTTTTCCCGAGGTCGTTCAGAAATAAGCGAGCACGTTTTTGTCTTATGCTGAGCTGCGGTTATGGCGACCGTGTCTCCTTAGCGGAGAGGGCATGAACACCGAGCAGCGCCAATACAGAGGGCGATAACGCTGCCGGTACAGCCGCGGAGGTTACGCGTGGCTGCGGGGGAGCGCGGAGCAGAGATTTTGTCTCCTCCATCCGCTGCGCTACCAAACGAAGCTGTGTGAAGAGGTCTGATTTCTTCTTGAACGCCTCCAAACGTCTCGAAACGACCTCAGTAAGGTCTCGGGCGTTCTGCAAGGTCGGTGCACAGCCGCGGCTCTCCCCGGTGGCTTCGTTACGCTTCTCCCCCTCGACACCACATTGCTTCTACGGGGACCTGAGAACCCCACTCAGTCAGCGGGGCTGGGGGCAGACCCCAATAGGTAGGCGCCGATGTCCTTTTTGCTTTCCTCCCGCCCTGCCTCCAAGGCGGCTGCCCGCTCATCTGCTGCTTTGTGTGCTGTGAAGGTCACCGGGCTGTGAGCGCTCTGTGCCCGAGGAATTGAACTTGCCCCACTCCACTGTGGGGACGAAATTTCACCCTTCCTCCCCGTGCGAATGCACTGGCCGCTGGAGTCCTCTGTTTGCAGCCTGAGCCCACCTCCCTCCTGACGGTTCTCCTATAATTTCCCTAGTATTTCATCACATTTTAATTTCCGTCAGAGCGGGTGTAAAGCCTCGGTGGGTCAAACCAGCGACGAGAACGCTTTTATTTTTCATAAAAGATGGGATTTCCCATGCTTGGGCCTTTCCTTCAACAAAGCCAAGGACCTAAGGCTCCGTGAGAAAGCTGTGGCTTTAGCTCCCTGTGCTCCACGGCTTTCGTGCATAAGCTGAGGAGAAGCAGGGATTCATTGGTAAAAATCAGCACAAAAATTAGCTGTCACCGGTTGATTGCCAATAAAAAGGCCCACAAATCCCCCTCACTTGTACGTGTTAACCAAAAGTTGTCTGATTTAAAACCAGGTGCTAGCAGCGTAGCAAATAAAGAGTTCCAGATTTCTGTTAAATAGATATCATTTGCTGGGAGGAGCAGCTCACCTTGGGCTCAGACGCCGTGTTCTCTCCGCGGGGACCAGAATGAAATCCCACAGAGGATTTCTGGGGGGGTTTCAAGCACTGAGCTAGGACGAAGCTTGTCAGAGGTAGGGCTTTCTTATAAGGAAACATTCAAACGCACCGAGTCGTTGGCCAGCTCGAAAATTTTAATTTTAAAATGTTTGTAATTTTATACATGTATACGTACTCGCGCAAACATAAAAAAGCCTTCTCTAGATTCCTGTGTGGATCACTGTACACAAACACGCTGACAGAGGCAGAGCGGTGCTTAATAGTGAGGAGGACTTTTCCAGTCCTGTGAGAAGACTGAAGGTACATTACAGAACTGGAAACCTGGGAGCCATGATTCTTCGTTCAGTTTTGTTTTGTTTTTTTTTTCTCTTTTTCTTCCTTTTCTTTTTTTTTTTTTTAACTATTATGATCATCGTTTTCGGGGAGCTCACTGTTTTTGTTTTGTTTTGTAATAAGGTAACGGGAGCAACGAGTTTCCAATCTCTATTGGCAAAAGCATATTTGCACTTCTAAGGGTGAGAAGAACGGGAGCGTCTCTCTGACCTGCGCCGGGATCATATATTTTTCTAAAGTAGAAATGTCAAAGTAAAGCCATTTACCACCTGGACGTCCTTGACTTCGGATGATTAAAGTTTAATCCGAGGTGTGTGCACAGCTTTACCGTGTTATTTAAACACATCAAAGGTCATAAAGGGATTCCAACAGCATGAATCGTACAGCAGAAAGCGTTCTCTGTAGAGAAATCCGTGTTTCATCCCAGACTGATCTGCACAGCGCTCGTTAAAGAACGAGAAAATAAAGAGAAAGAGAAGGAGCTGGAAAGGGGAAAAGGAGTTTCATTTGCACCAGGGCTGGCAGACTTCAAAGCAGCCAGAGGGTCGCCCTCTCGGGGGCTACACTCGGGCAGAGCAGAGCCCTCCGCAACCATTAGCTGCGCAGACATCTAGCGGGAAAGCCTCGCCACTGCAGCCCGCCCTCTCCCGGCCCTCGGTCAGACTCTTACCGGGTCTCGGCCGCCCGGCTCCGTCCTCTCCTCGGGCCGCTTCTCCCCTCCGCCGCCTCCCGCCGAGAGCAGCAGAGCAGCGCGGAACGGGCAGCGGGCAGCCCCGCGGCGCGGTCCCCGCTCGCCCCCATTGGAAGCCGCCGCTGCCACCCGGCCCCACCCGGGACCAGCCCCGACGGGACGGGCAACCCCCGGTCCACACCGGGCTCGGTCCCGCTCCCGCGACCCCTCTGCCCGCAGCTCTCCGTGCGGCTCTGCCCGCCGCAGCGCTCGCTGTGCCACGGGCGGTGCTCTCGAGGCAGGCAAGGCTCTCCCCCTCCTTCCCTCCCTCCCTCCCTCCCCTGTGCCGCCGGCTCTGTCGCTGTTTACCCTTGCAAATAGCCGATGGTTATCGATGAGCGACTTGGGAGCAGCCGGGGCGGGCAGGGAGCTGCTCCGGGAGGGACGAGAGATTGTCTGGAGACCCTCTTGCTGCCCCCTGAGCGCAGATGCGGACGGGAACAGGCGGGGGGGGGTGGGGAGGGCTCTAAGTCGCGCCTCGCGTCTGCCTCGACCGCCGGTCCGGGGAGAGGATGGAGTGTCCCAGGAGGGAGGGGACGTGAGACGCTGCCCGTGAGCGGTGACACGTGCTGGCACCTGAGCCACGGACCCCCGTCCTGAGGGGATCTCAGGTGACCCCATCTAACAGGTGGCCTATTGGGCTCGACGAGTGTTGCCAAGCTGGAGCGAGTCTCGCTGACGCCAGAATTGGTCTAATTTCCCTCGGAGTGATGTGGGGATAGATTTGAGGATTTCCTCCCGCTCCACCTTCCCCCCCCCCCCCCCCCCCCCCGCAGGATGTTCGGGTCACCTCCAGCCTCCCAGCCGATACCTGGTTGTGCAGCAGCTGTGATACGGGCAGCCCCATCGCTTGCCCATTTGACTTGGATGTTCAGACATAGGCTTGGAGATCGTCACCTTGAAAGGACTCACGCTAGTGTTCTTCGATCCCACACATTAGTCTATGGGATTCGAGTTGGGGTTTGTTTGTTTGTTTTCTTTCCAGGCAGGGCTTTCCCCATCGTCTGGTTCCTTCAGTGATTTCTGCAGAGATTCCATTTTTATCCCCATCTTACCTATCCTTTCCCCTTCCTCTTGCCCTTCCCTCACCTGCAGTCCCCAGAGGCTGCCGGGTCCTGCGGGGATGCTCTGCACCTCAGAAAGTAAAACCATCCCTTCGGTACCCAGATAGGGGCAGAGACATCTTGTTATGAGCACACAGGTTTGAATTATTAGGCTATAAATTTCGTACCGTGATAAAAGCTTCAGCCGTGTTGTTCAATATTAAAGGTTTTGGCAATAGCACCACTTGGTTTTTTTACTTCCTTTTACCCCCGCTTCAGACTACATTCCCCTTTCACAGATTTCTGAGAAGATCTTTCATGTTTTGTTTTAATATCGCATGTATACGTTTCAGGTTTCTCAGCCGGTATACAAATAAGAATGGACATATGGCAGGAACATTTGATGTTTGCAAACGGGCAGAAGATACTTGCTAACTGATTTCCGCTGTGGAGTTATATGGGATTCTCTTTTTCTATATAAGCAACTTTCATGTTAGCTGGGATATCCTTGCTCACAGTTTTTAAGGTTTCCATCCTGTGGTTATAGTAAAAATATATATATAGTACAATCCATCATTCCCTCTCTCCTCTCCCAGTAAATACAACTTCATCTGAACTCTCTCATTAGAGCATTGTATGCCTAATGGTTTCTTCCCAGATAGCAGTAAATTATTGTGTTTTGGTTTTGGTTTTGGTTTTCCTTTTGTTGTAGTCTTGCCATCATCCCGAGGATGCGAACTTGATTGAAAACTAACTGTGAAATGCCACAGTGTGGCTTTTGGGCACGGTGGTGTCCAAACTTCAGGGGAACCTCAGCAAACTTCTGACCTCTCTTTTAGTGACCCCCGGGGTAGTTACAGACCCGGAAACACTCTCCCTCCAGCCTCCCACTAAAGTTAATGGGTCAAACACGCTCCCTCTCCTTTATTTGCCAAATATTTACATCATCCACAGTACAGATGACGTGTCTATTCGTGCCTTCATCACCTCACCGCGGAATTATTCCTTTTGGCCAGCGCTTTCCAAAGGGAGCACGGGGCTCCCCCAGCAGCAGGTGGGCCCCAGGTCGGGCTCCGAAGATGCCCCAGTTGCTCCCGGGGCTCTCCCAACCCTGTCCATGCCCCTCCACTCACCGCTCCCGTGCCCACCCGGCACTCACCCCGGGCTTCTGCAGGGCATCCCCGCACCGGTTGTTGTAGGGCAGGGAGAACTCGCACCTGGTGAATAAGGGCACCTCTGCTGGGCAAAGGTGCATCACTCTGCACGTTTCCCTTGAAACGAACCCTACGAGATGTAGTTTCACGTTACAACCAGCTGTTACTTTTTTTTCTTTTCTTTCATTTTTTTCGTTATTTTTTCCTGTTTTTCTTGAGGATTTTTGGGTTTTTTTTCGGGTCGGCAGAGGGCTGCGCCAGGAGATGGCAGATGATTCAACATCGCCCCTACGCCCTGCAAGAGAATTCGCAAAGCAATATGGAGTTGTGAAAGTGGATGACAATCGGTAATTACTGGCAGGCTGCGAGGATCTTCCTCGCTCGCAATGGGAAGGAAGCGGCTCGGAGTGGGGACACGGAGCTGGCACAGCGGCAGGAACAGCGGCCTCGAGTTGCGTGCAGGAGTCGGCGGAATCTCTTCCTTTAGGTATCGGTGCTCAGGACCAGGGGGCACACTTGGCTAGAGACGGACCTTCGTTGTTCGGCCGCTCGTTATTCTACATGTCACAGGGGTTGCTACGAGACCACTCCCTTTTCTCTGTGCCACTATTGGACTAAACATACTTCGGCTCCCGGGACGTTGCGAATTGTCTTCAGAGCGTGGGAACCCCGGCGTGTGCCCTCAGCTCCGCTCAGATGCTTGGCACCGCCGTCGCTCCTTCTCCCCGGGTATCTCGGGCTGCTCCTGCCGGGCGGGGGCTCTCCTCCTGCCCCGGAGACAATGGGAGCTCCCGGCCCATTGTCTCGGCTCAGCGCAGTGCCGCGCGTGGGTCCGGGGACACGGTTGGCGGTGCCAGGCTGTGCCCAGGTGGGAGCTGCCGTGTGCAGGGTCGTCAGGGACCACCCCCCTTCTCCCCCCCCCCCCCACCCTCACGTCCTGGCGAACCGAGGGGCTCAAACGCAGAGATCTGGGTCGGTTCCAGAGTAAATAACGTGTTGGAAGCGCAGTCAGCTGTCGGGTATTTAAGAACGGGATTTAGCCTTCAACAGGGCCACATATGTAAGTGCTTATCTAAAGAAGACATAAAATACAATAAGCTTTGGAAAAATTCATGATTCAGCAAAAATGAAGGGAGTAATGTATTTACCCGGAGATGCAAGTTATCGGCTAGTGTGCATTCGGCTGGTGTAATGTTTAAAGGAAAATACTGTATAATTCCTGTTTGGAGAACGTGTTCACGGAATGGGTGGAAAAACATTAGTTCCATCTAACATGAAGAGTAGCAAATGTCTGTTGTTATTAAAAGCAGCACGTAATATATATACCTGAGAAATGTACTCTAGGCGCTAGAAAGCATTTTCTAGACTCCGGTTTTACTAGTGTTTTACCGAATAAAATTTTAACAGAAATGCGTGCGCATGGTGAAATGTAAAGCTAATTGGAGAACATGGGATCGTATCGCGGTGTCGGGTAACTTTCTGCTGGGAGGTGGCTGATGCAGGGAGCACCCAGGGCTTGAGCTGAGGGCACGTAGGCGCTGCAGAGCACTCAGCCGAGGCC
The DNA here is from genome assembly GCF_038088225.1 of Cyrtonyx montezumae. Classification (NCBI taxonomy): domain Eukaryota; kingdom Metazoa; phylum Chordata; class Aves; order Galliformes; family Odontophoridae; genus Cyrtonyx; species Cyrtonyx montezumae. The sequence goes on from NW_027072089.1 coordinate 111,460,831, forward strand.
AGCTGGCTGCCTCTGCCCCGCACCCGGTCCCAGATGGCGCGTGGAGCCCTGAGGGGCGCGCCCCGACGGCTGTGCTACCCACGCTAGAAGCGGTGGGACGAATGTGGGGGGGATGGGAACCCCATCCTGGGACCAAAGGATGCCCCACTTCCTTACTTTGAGGGAACATAACATCTCAAAAGTTGAGAGGCGCACACACACACTGGCACTGGGATAAGTCCTTTCAACGTGGGGCTGGCTGGTGCTTGGTGCGGTGATGGAGGCAATGGCCCGCGGGCACGGCACGGCAGTGGGGCACAGGTGTAACGGGGCCGGGGCCACCTCCCAGCTCCGTGCGGCAATACAGGGACTGGGGTCGTAGCCGTCGTCTCTCAAGACCACCGTGCTACTCGGCGGGGGCCCGACGGGCTGGGGAGCTCCGCCTGTTCCCGGCAACAGCGCCTGCCGCCTCTCGGACAGGGAAGGGATGGGGATGGCGATGGGCACGGGGCTGGGCAGAGCGAGCCTTGGCCCAGAAGCCGCCCTCTCCGCAGCCACTCGGCCCCTTGGAGGAGCTAATGAGGCAGGGGATGAGCACTCCCAGCTACAAAGGGGAAAGACAGCTCTTTCTTTCCTCCCCGTCTACAACCTGTGGTAAAGTTGCGGGCTTTTGCCAGACGTAGAGTGGTTTATTTGGGGTTTCTGTTTTCCTCTCCTTGGAGATGTCCTCCATTCGTGGCTCGGATAAGAAGTTGCTGTCCTCAATGCGCTGAGCCCCCGTATCTCGTGGGATATTTCTTAAGACAGCCGCGATGAGAGCCCCGCATATGTACAGTCTCATCCGAGCAAGGGACAGGAAAAGTGAGGAAAAAAAGCTGTTAGACAGACCCAGACAATAGAGATAAACTGCCTCCATCAAGTCAACATTTTAATCACTAAAACCACTTCTGAAAAGGCAACCAAAAAAAAAACCTCCTGGAGAATGTACTCAAACAGCTGTCTTCCAGTAAAGGCAAACATGTCCAATATTTCCTGTATGATTTTTTTTTTCACTCCCCTTTCCTTCTATATAGACTACACACAGCCGCCCTCAGTACTCCGAGACTCGCTCCTTCTCTGGGTGAAAGTACGGCTCTGGAGTTCGCACCAACAAGTAAAGACCCCACAGTGTCCGCGGCCACCGAGTGCTCCTGTGGGAATGTCACGGGAGTGCGGGAATGCGGGGGGGAGACTTCGGGTGATCGCTCCCTCCCGCATTATTAAACAAGAAGCGACTTCAGCTTGCCCCCGACAGCCATTTAAAGGGAAAGAGAATGGCACAAAGTGGGCCTGAAGTGCAGGAATAACTTCTTTTTCCCCTTTTTTTTTTCTGGTAGTGAAAAAGGTGGAAGGATACGTTTAATTGTAATCAGACTGCAACAATACACCATGTGATCATGTGGTAGCAATTATTACAGGCTCCCAGCAGAAATAGAGGCTGCGCCACTGCAGCTCGTTGTACACCGGGCTTATTTTCTTTTTCAAAAGACGTGACCCACCGATACATAGATAAGGCAAAAATGAATACGCCCTCCAGACTCTAAACCCTGAAAATCGGAGGGTAGCCCAACGATTACCGAGGGATGTTAATTTGAGTGCCGTTATCCACTGCTCCTTCCCGTTCGCACTGGCAAAGGCGGTTTCCAAAGGCAGATGTAACTGACCTGACAAACTGCTGCGGTGGGTGCCCGCACAGCCCGGCCTCCTCGCTTATCGCGATTCGCGAAGGCTAAAATGAAAATGTTCCCGGCTCCCTTTGTGCGGACGGGAAGAGCCGGTTGCGGTGGAATCCGTCCAGCGTGGACGGAGGTGGTAGGTGGGATTTATCACTGCGCTCGGGCAGCCTTCGGCCGACGGAGAGGCAGTGAGGGCTGCATGGCCGTGCCTGCACACGGCAGCCGCAGGGAAATCCTTTCTGCTCGCTGCCAGCGTGGAGAGACGGATTTCTGCGCTTCCAGACGCCAAATATTAGCAGAAAACCGTCGCCCTCGCTGGAAGCACGCTCGTGAAAATATCACAGAAAAAGAAAAAATTAAGCGAAACAAAACCCGATCCTGAATAGGGACCTTGTGCGTGAGAGGGAGATCAGGATCGTTTCCATTTTCATTTTAATCGCGTGGAACACCTCCTGCGTGTTCTCTAGGAGAAAAAAAATAAGTACAAGGAGAGGTGATCTTCTGCTCCCTGCGGAATTTACTCCGTGTCCCACACTTCGCATGAACGCCATGAGGCTTTTCTCGAGCACACCTGATTTATAGGAGGTGGCAGCCTGAGAGTTTGGGTGGACTCAGATAGGTGGGTCCATACCTAACGTGCGCCCAAGAAGGGGTGGATCCCCTTTTTTTTTACCTAAGAAAAATGCGGGATGAAGTCCTTCGCCAATCTTCCCGCGTCCCCCCCCGCCCCTCCTCGTCTGCTTTTTCCTTTACTAATTCTCCCTATTTTGCAGTACTCTCGGGCCCCCCCAGCACGCGGTGGGAGGGAGAGAGTTAAGATGTCCTGCGAACCCCGCTCGTAAAGCTGCTCACTTCCATTAGAAACACATGAATATCCTGAAATACGGAGTGTCTTTAAAACAGGCTCAGGAATGTTTATCTCGAAGCGTGATGCTTTAGAAATTGTGGAAGAAAGCAGCGGTGACAGCTCTCCTCCCAGTTGCCCTTCTGGCAGGTAAACTTCACTCGCTCATGAAAATCAGATTCGATTAAGGATCTCTCCTGCTATCACTTGACTCCCGTGTCTCACAGGGCTCCCGAGCACGGAGATTATTCTTAGTAACTAAGATCACGCTCTATCTCCTCAATTACCAGCTCAGCTCTTTCAGCAGGTTTGTGGAGATTTAACTCCGGGTTAAACACGTACTGTCAGACATCTCCCTCAATTATTTCTTGTTTTTTTTCTTCAGTGCTCATTAATTAGCTCGAAACAATGGAACGGAAAGTAAGAGTGAATTTCCTCTGACTGCAGCTTTTCTTCCGTCTCCGTCCGACTTTGATCAGCCCCCAAGAAGTTCGGCTCCCCTCGGCGGGGCACTCCCGCGGCAGCACCGTGCTGTCGCATAAAGGGACGGGGCTTAAAAAGCCGCCTAGGTAACCTGTGCCGACAGCCCCGGGTTTGTTTTTTTGTTTTGCTGGTTGGTTGCTTGGTTGGTTGGTTTTTTATTACTATTATTTGTTTTTTATTTTTCTTTTTATTTCTGGGGGGCCAAATCTGACTTTCAACTGAAAGCACTTTTCGCTACTCGGAGCGAAGAGACTTTGCAAGGCCTCTTTGGAAAAACGAGTGGCTCTTCAAATACTTCAGGGAGAGATTTACAAATCATTTCTAATTTCCCGTTTGAGGTCAAAATCCTGCAACCCTCGGCGGGACAAGGCTCTATCTTCGCCTTCACGGCGTCACGAGCGCACAGTGGCTGTGTTCAGAGAGCTTCTAGGGGGCAAATTCTGCCCTTGGCTTACACCTGCGAATTGGGTTACAGGAGTGTGACCCCAGAGCAGCCAAGGGACGCATCTGCCACTGCAAACAGCTGCGATATTTGCCACGGAGATAGTTGCGCGCTGTGCCGAGTGTGAAAATCGCTTGAAAATAGTGTGGTTCCGAGAGAAAACAGCCACTTTCAACACCCCCCCACCCCCCTATTGTGATCACGGCTGTCCATCCCCTCGCTCCCCAAGGTATTATTGCTCGTCTCAGAGGAGACGACTTCATGGATGTGTTTCCCTCCAAGATGTTTTACTTTGGTTTGGAGGTTTGCATCAGAGCTCCTGAAAAATGCTGGCGCTCTGTCACAAGACCGTGGTCGCTGCATCTTCACCTTCGTGCGATTAAAAAAAAGGGGAAAGAAAAAAAAGGAAAAAGAAAAAAAAATAACACGGAAGAAGCTTTACGTGGTCTTTCGGAAGCATAAATGGAATCATTCAGCCCTCGAGACAAATTCCCTAAATTAAGCGTTTGTAAAGAATGGACAAAACCAATCGGTGGCTTCAAGTAAATGCTTCCTCGCTCTTGGTTAATTTAGTTAGCACATCCCAAATCTTATTTGGCAAAAATAAAGAATAAAATGAAGAATAAAATAAAATAAAATAAAATAAAATAAAATAAAATAAAATAAAATAAAATAAAATAAAATAAAATAAAATAAAATAAAATAAAATAAAATAGAAGCTCCTAAGAACTGGTAAGGAATGAAGCACAATAGTATCATAAATACGCCGAGTTGTCATGGAGAGGGGATAGGCTCAAGCCTATTTTATCCCTGGTGTTCATTACAGTGTCTATGATTTTCGGAAAACATCTGTTCTGCCCGATGCCTTCAGCCCTCACGGTTCTTTTCTGATATTTAATGGCAGATCCCCATTAAGGCAGGAAGGAATTACAGCCCCATAGCTGGGGAATTAAACTAGGTATTGGGGAGGGGGGCGGGGGAATGAAATAGTTCCCCTCTCGGCGACGATAATTTATTAAAAGTGAGTCCTGACAAAATTCGGAAGCAAAACAAACGCATTAGGACCCGTGTCCGACAGTAACTTCTTTTTGGTGCTGCTCACGTACCCGTGATTTTGAATATTTTGAGGGAACGGTGCCATTACAGGGCTTCCACCCGCGTCACAACAAGGGAAGGGTACGGCTGCATCCCCGCTCTTATCAGCGCTGAAAAGCGTGGCCCTCTTTCCTAGCGATAAATAGAGCCCTGGAGTTGGGAGAGATACGTGAAAGAGGGAAAAGAGATCTTTTTAATCTAATCTCCTTTCTCCCTTCTGCACACAGAGCTGGAACGGGTCCAAGTGGGTAAACAAAACAAAAAAACAACCACCAAAACTCAGCAGACCGGATGCTCCCCCCCACCCCCCAACCTCCCCCCGCTCCCCCTCTCCACCACTTCTACATTTCGCACCGGGGTTCAGAGCTGCAGTTTCACATGGCTTCTCCTTCCCGATGGAAGAGCCGGGGCAGATAAGCCAGCAGCGGAGCTGAGAGAGAGAAGAGCCGGGCGATGGGGGCGGGCTGGGGGGGTGGGGGTTGGGGAGGCGAGCTGGGGAGATCGCTTTCTCATGGCTCCCCGCTTTGAACAAATCAGAAACATCTTCGGGCTGTGAATGACACTACTCACATTGGCTAGGCTGCAACTTTCAACTTGACCTTGGCCTCTCGCCGTGTCCAACCCGTATAGAAAGCAGCGCTGCCCCACGGAGCTGCCGCCCCTTCCCCTTCCCCTGCCCCCTCCCCGCTCTGCCGCAGGGCGATGCGGGGAAGCGGCTCGAGAAACGGAGGAAAACAAACCGGCCCGGTTCATGCCAGCCGAGAGCCGTTTGCCCGGGGGAATCCACAGGTTTCAGAGCTGGAGCCTGGAAGAAAAGGAAAAATATGCGGGGAATAAATATTTGCTTTTGGCCACGAGGAAGAATGCGGAAAGGAGTACGCTAAGTCAAAATGGGAACCGTTTATTGGCTACAATGAAGGAAGAAAGGGGCTAAAGCGTTGCCAAATTAGCAAGGGGAATGACAGCGACTTCAGGTATCCCGGCCCATCGCACGTAAAAATCACCTTGAAAGATAGATGGGCTCCGAAGGGCTATTTCGCAGGGCCGGCAGCGATGGGCGAGGAGCAGCCCTCGCGGCCACAATGGACGTCCGTGGGACCGCTCCGCGCTGGTCGCGGTGCGGGCAAAACAATGCTCCAACGTCAATGGGAAGCACAATAGCATCATAAATACGCCGAGCTGTCAGGCGCAAAACAAAGCGACATGCAACGGCAAGAAAAAAATTACACGAGTTTTCAGGATGGGAGGGTCTGGGGGTGCTCGTCCGCACACGGGAGGGCCGGGAGCTGGTGGCCATGGGATGGATGATCGCCGCTTAGGGTCAAGTTTATGGGTAGTGCAGTGGTGGAGCGCTTTGAGTTCAAGGTTGTGAGCGGATATCTGGAGGTTGGGGAAACGCATCCGCGCCGCTGGGAGGTGTGGAGGGCATTAAAAGTGGAAATTATTTCGCCCTATAAAAAAAAATCCAACGTTTACCGCGAAAGGAGAACGTAATTTCTTTTTCTAGGGATCGCTCGCATAAGAGGTATGACCTTAAATATATATATATATATATATATATATATATATACATAAAACAGCCAATAAAGCATTTTTTCCCAGCACAAAAAGGCACAGTGGCTGCGTGTGCACGCTAAGCAATCCGACGTGAGATTTTACGGCCAAAGACGATTCAAGCGGAATTGTAGGCCCCGGCTTTTATTATCACAGTAACAAATAACACAGCAGAGTTACAACGGAGATCCAGTTAACCCTCCCGCTCCCCTAGCCCATCCTAAAACAAATCAATACATAGAGCAAATCTGGATTTCCCGGTCAGTTCCTCTTATCTGGCTTCGGAGGCTTTGCGGCGAGAGGAGCGGAACGTCTCTCGGGCGGTCGAAGGGCAGGAAGGAAGAGAGAAAACACCCGAAAGGACATCGGGAGGCTCTGCTGGAGCCTCATCGGGACCCCGGCAGCGCTGCTCCGCCCAGACCTCGCGGCGGGGTCCCCGCGGCACCTGGGCGGGGTGGGGGGGAGGGGTGCCGGGCCCTCCCCGGGGAGAGACGGCGGCGCAGAGCGGAGCTCGGGACACCGCAGCGGGTGAGGGGAGAAGCTCTTCCCTTCCTCACGGAGGCCGGAGGGGGCCTCTCGGGTTTCCGCGGCCCCCGAGGCGGGGAGGGCCAGGCGGATCGGCGCGGGGGCGAAGCGGCTGCGGTTCTTGGGGGGGTGGGGGGAACCCCGCACCTCGGGGAGCGCGCCGCGGCGACAACAGGGCCGAACGGCTCACGCCTCGGTGGCGAGGGGAGGAGGGAGAGAGGAAGGAGGGAGAGAGGGAGGAGGAGACAGGGCCCCCTCGGCCCCCCCACCCCATCCCCGGCCGCGCCCGTGCCCCGCGCGGCTGCCGCCGGGCCGCGCCGTGCCCGCGCCCGTGCCCGCGCCCCCGGGCCGGGACCCGGCCCCGCGCGGTTATTGCATTATTTAATTATCTCCACTTTATTCCTTCAGATGTTTATCAGCTGCTTTGCATATCACGTGGGGGCGGGCGGCCCAATGAGGGCCCGCCTGGCGCGACACTGGCGCGTCAGCCTTGGTCAAGTCCCGGAGATTTAGTATCTCTTTTTTCAGTCTTTGGGGCTTTTAAAAAAGAGCCACTAGTCTCAATGCGGAGCGGGCTATGACAGCCTCCGTGCTCCTCCACCCCCGCTGGATCGAGCCCGTCATGTTCCTCTACGACAACAGCCTGGATGAGATCAATAAGAACATGGACGGGTTTCACGCCGGCAGTAACTTCGCGGCGGCTGCGGCGGCCAACCCGTGCCGCAACCTGATGGCTCACCCCGCGCCCCTGGCCGCCCCCAGCGCCGCCGCCTACACGTCGAGCGAGGCCCCCGCCGCCGGCATGGCCGAGCCCGCTGTCAAGCAGTGCAGCCCCTGCTCCGCCGCCGTGCAGAGCTCCTCCGGCGCCGCGCTGCCCTACGGCTACTTCGGCAGCGGCTACTACCCGTGCCGCATGACCCACCACAACGCCATCAAGTCCTGCGCCCAGCCCGCCTCCACCTTCGCCGACAAGTACATGGACACGTCGGTCTCCGGCGAGGAGTTCACGTCGCGAGCCAAGGAGTTCGCCTTCTACCAGGGCTACGCGGCCGGGCCCTACCAGCCGGTGCCCGGCTACCTGGACATGCCCGTCGTGCCCACGATCGGCGGCCCCGGCGAGCCGCGCCACGACTCCCTGCTCCCCATGGACAGCTACCAGCCGTGGGCCATCACCAACGGGTGGAACGGGCAAGTGTACTGCCCCAAGGAGCAGAGCCAGCCGCCTCACCTCTGGAAGTCCACCCTCCCGGGTAATACACCTGCGCGCTCCCCGGCCCCCTCCCGCTCGCCCCCCTCCCCGCTCCCGCGTCCGGGTTCCCCCACCCCCCCCCGGGTTCCCCCCGGGCTGCTCCGTCCCCGCCCCGCCCGCGCTCCCCGGCCCCATCCCGCCCCGGCGCCGCGGGGATGGCACCGGTGCCGCCCCCTCCCCCGCGCCCGGCGCATCGCGCCTCGCCCGCCCGGGGCTGCGGGAGAGGAAACAGCTGAGAGGGGCTGCCGGGGCCGGAGCCTGCGGGGAAGCTCGCCCAGGCACAATTTTCCATACGCGGCGAGGCCGGGACTGCCCCTCGCGGGGCTGAGCTCAGGCGCTGCCAAGGCCGAGCCCCCCCCTCATCCTCGTGCCCCGGGGTTGAGCCCCGAGAGCTGAGCGGGACCGGGGTGGGCACGGGGGGGAGGGAGGCGGCCGGAGGAGCCGGCTCCGAGCCCTGGGCTACCGGAGGATGTCCCGAGCGGTCGTTGCGATTTCCTAACGCTTGCTGCTTGGTTTTTGTGTTGCAGACGTCGTTTCGCATCCCTCGGATGCGAACTCGTACAGACGCGGGAGGAAGAAGCGAGTGCCCTACACAAAGGTGCAGTTAAAAGAACTCGAAAGGGAATATGCTACAAATAAATTCATAACCAAAGACAAACGGCGGAGAATATCGGCGACCACGAATCTGTCAGAGAGACAGGTCACAATCTGGTTCCAGAACAGAAGGGTCAAAGAGAAAAAAGTCATCAACAAATTGAAGACGACCAGTTAATGGATTAACCGTGGAGAAGCGGCAGCTCGGAAGTGTCCGAACTTTTTTTTTTTTTTTTTTTTGTTCAGATTAAAATAATTATTAATAATAATTAAAAAGAAAAGGAAAAAAAAAGAGAAAAGAAAAGACAATGAACCTCTTCTCTCAGAACAAGAGATCTGCATCCTTGGAATTATAGCATTTTTTAAAAAGACTGCTGTAGCAAATGGTTAAAGCTGACAGTTCTCCTGAAATCCCAAGCAGACAGTGCAACTGCCAAACTGTAAAGCCCACATCCCCCGCCCGAGAGACGCGCTCGCAGTTCAGACACACCATTTTCCGAGCAACTTGTAAGTACTTCGGTGACCTTCCTGTTTGAGAACACTCGTCGTGGCCACGATGGGAGCTGGTGAACGTCAGGAGCTCGATGCGTACACATAAGCTTGTTTTCTTCCATTGCAATCCAAACTGTATGTTGAATGACTGCTCAGGTAAACCATAGTGAAAAAAAAAATACAATTACTGTATGTTTTAAAGCAATGCATTTAATGTTAAAAAAAAAGAGAGAGAGAAAAAAAAAAGTAATAATAAACCTCGAAGGTACTGGATAAGGATTTCAGAGACATCAGTAATGAAGGAAGCTCTGTGGAGGATCTATCCTGATAGCAGATTAGAACCATCACACATAGTGGGGATAGAAAGGGAATTATTTGCTTGGAGATATCTGTTGGTTTTATTTTTATTTTTATTTCCAAAAGATGATTTCCTGTCATCTGTCTTGTTGTTTTATTTTCCCCGCAGACCGTACAGTAGATACGTTGTAAAGGACTCTGCCTATTTCAAACCTCAAACGATCTTCGAGAATTAATGCTTTAAATCCCCGGAAATTTGTAATGCTTTGACTCTGGGTGGATACAAAAACACGAACATTGGCGTTCCCGCGTGGCTAAAAAAATAATCCCTTTGTGGAAAAAAAAAAAAACCCAAAAACCAAGAACTTCGAACTGAAATACATTTTATTTTTTTTCCCCAGAAGTATTTTGATCTATATAATCTATATTTTGATCTGTAAGCAATTAGTCGTTTCTCCTTGTTTATTGTCTGTTATGAGGCCGCAGTAGAACGTGTAGGGATTCTTTTTACAGCACCTTTTAATCCAATCAGTTATTTCAACCAGCACATTATTTTGTTTTTATTCACTATAAGAAGCTATCTTGTAAATAAAAGACAAAAAATCAGCGCACTGTGAAAATGTACTTGTGCACCCTCATTTTTTTTTATATTTCTACTGAAAAAAAAAAAAAAAGAAAATCCAAGACGTGTAGATAGGCATAGTAGTATTAATACTGTTATAATAAAATAGTCACTGTAATAAAACCTGGAAGAAATACTCTTTATTTTTCGATACCTATGTGCATTCCGTAAGAAAGTAAAAAAGAAAAGAGGACAATGTATAATCTGTCATGTAACTGTAATATTGTTGTCTTCCATTATGTAGCTTATATATATATATGTGTGTGTGTGTTTGTGTAGATGTATCAGTGGCTATTTTATTTCATTTATGGAGGGTGTTTCTGTGGAAGCAAGCTCGCCTGTAGTCAGCGTTCCTAGAGATGTTCAGTGATGTTGGGGAGAGCTTTGCTGAGGGTCTGGGGTCAGGGGAGGAAGAGGAGCATGGCACCGGCACTGCAACGCGGCCCCCTCAGGGAAATGGAAGCCGGTGGGGAGCTTTGGGGCCGCGGCGGCGGAGGGGAAGGTGGGGGCACTGCGGCCAGGCCGGGCCGGGGAAGGCCCAAACCTTGACCTTGAGGGGAAAAACGCCGATTTGTGACCTTGACTTTTGACAGCTCCCTGCGCCGCCGCCGCCGCCATTTGCGGGACGATGGCGCCACCTCGTGGCCGCGCCGCGCCCGCACCTGGCCGCGCCCGCGCAGCATCCCCCGGGCGGGCTGCGGCGGCTCTCCGCGCCTCCGCGCTCGCGTATTTCTTCTTGTCTCCGGCGTGTGAGGGCTGGAGAAAGAAGGCGAAGCGTTTGTGCTTTGTTCTGTCTTCTCCGGAGGGGATGCGGGAGCGGCAGGTCCGGTCCGGCGTTGAAAATCGGTGTCTGTGCGGCGCGCGGGGCCGCAGAGCCGCGGGTTCGGTCGGGTACAAAGGCAGAGCCGCTTTCGCCGCCTGTCTCCTTCGGTGGTCTGCAGCTCTAATTAGAGTTATCGGGGAACCTTTACGGTATGTTTAGGGGGTATCGGATGCCACTCGCAGTGCAGACTTCTAGACTTACATTTCTGAAATTCAAAGGGCCGTACCTCTGCCGAGGGCTTGCTGGCGCTCCAACCGGAGCGTAACGCATCTGTGCCATAACTTACAAGGAAAGTACCTGCAGGAAAGCTCTGTTTTCCAGGAAGCCGCCGCGCCCGAGGCCTGTCGGAATCGCGGGGCCCATGGTGCGCCGGGCCGGCTCGGGAGGTGGCAGGCCACGGGCACCCCCCAACGTTGCGACATGAGTACATCGAGGCATACACGCGGGGGATGTCCGAGAACTCTCTGAGCGAGGTTTCCCCAGTCCCAGTGTGGGAGCGGCCAGGGAGAGCTGGCCATGAGGTCTGCGGGCCTCGCCGTCGGGCTCTGTTCTGGGGTGATAGCATTATCCAGGGAGGGGACTTGAGGCAGCCCCCACGGCAAGGCTGAGAGGGAGTGGAGGACGTGGAGCTGTGGGGCCTGTGGCTGCCCGGGCCGAGCGAAGCCAGGCTGGGATGGCAGCAGCATCCACTGCCCCACTGAAGCGCGGCGGCCTGCTGCCGACGGGCTGATTTTCATTCGGAGAGCTCAGCAAAAATCCCGAGCTGGGGTTGTTCGGACCCTGGGAACGGGCTCCCCTCGGTCGCACCGTGCACGGAAATCCAGCAATAGGGTTTGCACGGAGTGTACCTGCAGCCGGCAGGCAGATACCTGAGACAGGCAGCAGGCAGGAAAGCTCATTGCAAAGCTTTCTCCTAAAGGAACCAAATGTCCTGGAGTAAGGCACTTGTGAATTACACTTGTTCTCGCTCTGAGAGGATAATTCTATTTATTCCGTTATATTTCGCAACCTGTGTAATTATAGCGTTAGATACGCCACAAATTGCATGTATTCCAAGTCGGAGCTGAGGGCGATATGCACGACTTGAGCCTGCGGTGATTGTGTATCTGAGGCAAGATCTTTTCTTCTCACACCGTGCCCCAGAGCGATAGAATTCAGGAGACCTTGAAAGAAAAGCTCAACGAGAATATGGCTGACTTAAATACAATAACGGCTTAAGAAAAAAAAAAAAAAAAAAAAAAGAAAGACAGAAAGAAAGAAAAAGAGAGAAAGAAAGAAAAAAGAAAGAAAATAAAGTAACTTTGAATCGGAGCTACCGCTTGGAGATTACTTTTTCACACTGCAGTGCTTACCGATCAAATCTCCTAAGCATTTCTAGACCGTGGATTAGCGAACTCGAATTCCCACTACTGTTCAAATAGCTGCGCCGCAGATATATTTCACAGGGTAAAAAGGGGAGCGCTTGACTCGTGACCGCTGGCAGGAGTAAGGTGATATTTTGGACCGGACCCCCGCTCCCGTGCGAGACTGCCCGAGCTCTGCAGGAGTGGAGCGGTCGCGTTTCCCCGCGCAGCGCACGGCCCGGCCGCAGGATCAGGCCCACCGGCGGCGGCGCGGAGCATCCCCGGGCACGGTTCGTCCCCTCGGGGCTGCGGTGACCCCGCTGCCTCCCCCCAGGTTGCGGGACACGGCTCCGGAGCTCAGCGGCTCGCTCGGCCGAATGATGGCCGGGACTGCGGGGCAGAGTGATGGGGCAGCGGGCTGCGCGCTGAGCCGCGGAGATTGCTCGCGTGCGGGCGTGAAACACCGCTGCCCCGTCCCACTTCTGCCCGCAGCCCGCACCCATCTCCCCGTCCCTCCTCCGCGTGTTTGGGACCTCGGGTAGATGTGTGTGTGTTCGCGTTATTTATTACCTTCATTTACCGTCCAAAAGCTGTTGGCACATACATTTTCAAGTACAAATTGCTGTTGTAATACATATTCTCCTCTCACCAATCTGCCGCCCACGTCCTAAAATGCATCCTTTAATATGTTTTATAAGACAATATTCACCGTCGAAAATAATTAAGCCCCGCGACGCATTGCTTCACGACGTCCGACCATATACGCGGTTCGGAAGGAATTAGTATTTATACTCCCGCGTTACAGGCAGTGTTTTAAGATGGTGGTGGGGAGCTCATTGTCCTGCCTTGTGCGGTTAGACGAACGGGGGTTTTAGATGAAGGCATGGAAAAAAAAATGTCCCGGAAGAGGGATTTGAAAGCAAAACAAACACAAAATTAGAAATCCAACCGCGCAAAAACCCAATATGTTCTCGGCTCCCCCAGAAATGCAAACTTTGCCCGTAGAACCCAGTGTGCAGAGGGACATTGAGGGACAGAGAAGCATGGTACTGCTGTACACTGAGTGCCTTTATGGAAACATTAATGTCAGAGCGATATTTCATTCCCGGTGTAAAATGCGAAATACAATTCAAGATACATATGTATTTAACTACTTCACTTTCACTTCAAATAATTTCTGCAAGTTTCGGCGGCTGACACTCTTAGTTCCGAGCGACAGGTTTTTTGGTGTATAATCACACAGTTCTTGGCGTCCTCGGTCCCAGTAATTGGGGATTCCCACGGACAGAAGTGGCCCTACGGCTGTGATGCAGACAGAGGGCACAGCGAATGTTTTGTCTTTCTTTTTTTTCTTTTTTTTTTCCCCACCGAGAAATGAATCCGTATTTAATCTATCCGCTCCTCGAGCTCTTGGCAGAAGCGAAGGTGGTTTGCTGTGGGAAATAAACCTTGACAGGAGCATATTTCCGAAAAAAATAAAATTAAAATAAGAAAAGAAAAAAAAAAAAAAAAGGAAGAAAAGGAAGAGAAGGAGAACTGCAAAGATGTCACTTTTTCCGCCTTCTTTCTCTCGGAAATACTTCCGCTTAAGAACGAGGAGACCTTCGAAGAGAAAGGAGAAAATATGGTGCTCAACACTGATATATTCAAAATAAGATCTCCCCGCGCTTCCAGAGCATGGGTTTTATTTTGTATTCATCAGAACGTGCGGGTAAGCATCTCGGCCTTTACCCTATAAACTAAAATTTGGGGGAGGGGGACGGGGACGACAAATGCTTTAATGAAATCCCACTCCTCGCGCATTTCAGCATTCTCCATAGGCAGTGTGAGCAATGAGAGCAAGACAGCCTTTAATACGAAGAAAACATTACATGAAATGATTTGGCAGGCGCTAAAAGGACGGTTGTTGCCATTCATAACTTTTTCGTGCGTTTTAACGCACTTCAATGATGATTTGGAGAGATGGCCTTGTGTGTCTTCCGTCGGTGCTGGAGTCCTGAGAGAAGGGGGTGCGGGGTGTGGGGGGGGTTCAGAGGGGTGTCCTTAGTGTTTCAGCGGGGCTGTGGGGCCGTGGGTGCCGCCCGCGGGGTTTTAACCGCACCGCGGGGCCTTCCTTGCCCCCGCCTCACGGCCGGGCCCCCTCCCTCGTGAATGCAGTTGATTCATGAACTAGGGGACGAAATGCAAATGTTCATTAAGTCTTTCCTCCCTCCCTCCTCCCTCCCTCCTCCCTCCGGCCTTCCCCCCCTCTCCCCCCCCACCAAACCCCTTCCAAAAAAAAAAAAAAGGATTTTTTTCTTTTTTTTTTTTTTTGCTCCAGTGAATGGCTTCAACATGGCGTGCTGAAAGCAAGAGGCTTTGCCCGCTCCTAGATCTGAATTGTGATTAAACATCCCCAAAGAGAGCATCTCCCTTCCTCCCTTCCTCCCCCGCCCTCCCCTCCCCGTGGCGGGGAGAAAAGCGCCCTCTGCTACGTAGGAAAGGTCAAGTCCTACAGCACGCAACCCATGGTCATTACTGTACTGTGACCCGGGGTGTACTGGGGAGGAACGGACGGGTGTCCCGCGATCAAAAACACTTGGACTTTTTCTTTTTCTTTTTTTTTTTTCCTCTCCTTCTCGTGCGGTGGGATTCGATGGAACTAGACAGCGTTTTAGCCTCCTGCTATCACCTTGTGTGTGTGCACATCGACATCGGAAAGCGTAGGGGACCGGGAGAGACAGAGAGAGGGAAAATAAACGGCTCTGACAGCAGTGATAATAACGGCAACGATCCTAATTAGCTCGTGGTATCGCTGCGTTTTGCAATCAGCCTGAAGCTGGCAGGAAGGACGCTGTGCCCTAGTGGCTACACTTCTCTCCGTTCAAAGGCAGGCAAACAGCAACTAGAGCAACAAAATAAAATGTGTATATATATAAACCCAAACCAACAGAGACCCGAGTCAATGGGAGACCGAGAAGGAATGTCTTGTGGACCGGGGATATTTAAACAGTGGGGAAGGAAACCAAAAAATGTACGCTCCATCCTCACTGCTGCGGAGGTCTCCAGCCCAGCGCAGGATCCTCGCTGTCAGCCTCCGTGGGGATTGCACAGGCGAGACACGTCGGGATGCCGGGGTAAGATTTTCCTGCTCTTCCTGGAAGTGAATGTTTGTCCTCTCCCCCTGCTCGGTGGTGAACGAAGCCACGATGCCAACAACAAACCCACCCGCGCAGCCCCGTGCGTGACTCGGAAGGCCTTTGCAGAGGGTTTTCCAGGGCCCCGCTCCCCCCCGCGCCCACCCATCTGCCCGCCCGGCTCCGTGCGTCCCACGCTCACGGGGAGAGGGGTGCGGAGGCTGCGAGGTGATGCTGATGGGCAAGGGGAGCCGCTCCCAAATGTAAGCTCGCTTCTCCCGCTGGCTCCACCTTTCCCAGAGCTGCCGCTTCTCAGCCCGGTATAGGTGGAAGAAGGGAAGGATCCTGGCAGGAGGGGGGCCGGGAGGGCTGGGGCAGAGCGCAGGGTGCGGGAGAGCTCGCAGTCGGGACTGCAGCTCTCTGGGCTTTGTACCCTGGCAGCGTTGGGACGGGCAGCTCTACGAAGCGGTTCCCGGCTGTTATTTATCCCCGGCCGCCTGCGCGTGGTGGTCGCCTCTGAAATGACTGTACTCTTTGATGAGATGGGGAGGAGGGTCGGAAGCCCTGTGTGGGATGATGCGGGGAAGGATGTGAGAGGCGGGTTAACCTGTCTGCTGGTGGCCAGGGCTTGGGCGTGTGTGTGGGGAAGGAAACGCGGCCCGGGCGCTGCAACCTGCCGGCGGACAGCGTCGGGAGACGCACTGGGCTGAACACACTGAGCAAAGCGTGTTTATTTATTCCTGATCGCATACATTGGTCGGTTTGGGTTATTAGGAATTTTCGATTGCGTCTAGGGGTGTTTGCAATGCTCTGGTCTTTCACCTCGAGGTGCCCTCGGGCGAGTGTAAAAAATGATAGATTTAAACACAAAGCCATCTTGGATGAGCTCCGTCTGCGGCTAGCGGTTGGCTACCATTGAAATATGACAGGTTTTGCAAAATGGAAACACCGCGCCGTGTGAGCGCTTGGAGGCGGGGGGTAAACCGAAAGGGAAAGGCTGAGCACGGCCGTGCCGTGCCGGGACGGCCCCGGTTCCTCCACCCGGCCGTCCTGGAGCGGCTCTGCCCGCAGTGCTGCGGTGCAGCACCGGGAGCGGGAGCTCATCCCGCACCGCCCGGAGCAGCCATGTTGGGCGCAGAAGGAGCTCTCCCCGTGCGGGTGTCTTTGCGTGACACAGGGGAGGACAGACAGTGAGCAGCCCTCGGGGAGCTTGACTGCGCGGGGCAAACGGCTCCGTTCGGAATTGAATGAGTATTTTCAGTTCGTTTTAGACCAATAGGTTGCTCCGAAGGTCGTTTTCCTGGTACAGGTACCTCCATTATCAAGCAGCTCTGAGAAACTATCAAAATATGAAGTTCGGGCTTTCAAGTCGTTGATTTGACAGCCCCGGCACTGGGATACTTCCTGTGCCCGCCCCCTGATCTATCCTTGAGGAAGAAGCGTTCTTACTCCGGTGGGTTTCACGATATGTGAAAAAGGCTCTCCCATAAAGTTAGCAGTGTGGTACAGTAAAATCCTCTGTTTCTTGGCGAGTTGGGCAAAAATATAAGAGGGGGGGGGGGAAGCAGCAACTTTATAAATCACTGTTAAAATCCAATGTGCGCTAGAGAAAGCCTTCTATCCTATCCAATTCAATGCAGCTGAGAATCCCGGTCGATTAACTCGACTCGAATCGTTGTACCGAGTGCGGTAAACTTGCACCACGGCATCACGGAGCGGTGCGACTGCGAGGAGAGCGTCCCGGCGTTGAGGCATTTCGATTTCTGTAGTTTTCTGCTCCTCGTGTGGAGGGCACGTTATGTAGCTCGTATTTCGTGTGCGCTGTTCGCTCGGAGCGAGAAGGATTCCCGTTTGTCAGAGGCACCGCGGCTGGATTTTTTTTTTCTCTCTCGCCGAATATATTTCCTGGATTAACAAATCTAAGGTCAAGTTCAAGGCATCAGTTGTAGAGATACTTTTAAATGTAAGGCGACGTGGGAATGTTTGGGCGGACTTTTTTTTTTTCTTTTTTTCCCTTTTTTTTTTTTCCTGTGCATAGGGAAGCGGTGTTCCGGGCTGCGGGGGAATTTTGCACGGGAACACCGTCGGGATGTGGCCGTGTGCGGGGATCTCCGAGTCGTGTGACAGCCCCGCACTTCTCAGGGCTCGCTGGGGACGTTCACTAAGCGCTCGGATTAATTCCACGTGAAACCGATGGGGGTGAAAGGTGGCTGTAGCTGCCTGCCGCCCCCGGTGCCTATGTCCCTTTTTTTTTTTTTTTCTGTGTATTTCGGTGGGAACCCGTGGGAAGAGGCTGGGTTCGGTATCGGGGGGAAAGAACTGGAGGAGTTGGCTTTCGGTCTCCTTCTCGAGCAGACACCCCTCCCAGCACCCTGGTTTTTGTTAGAGTACTCCTGCACCTGTAGTTGTTTCCATAGGAGGAGAAAAGATTGGATGTGCATTTTCACGCGTCGAGAGGGTCTCGCAGAGCATTCAAGTGCAGAAAAGCGGACCCTGCTGGCAGCATCCCCAGTCAGTCGAACTCCGAAACTTGACCATCTACGATAGCACTTCTTTATGCCCTCTTTGTTGCTAAATCTGCCTGTATTGTCTATCGGAAGCAAACTGCGAGCAGTAAATATAACCTGGATTCTACAGGGGCTTCAGCGAGACCGAGTGGGGGGCACAGCGCTGGGGAGGCGGGCTGTGGGGCACACGGTGATGGGAAACCCTCCGCGCTTGTAAAGATGCTGGGCGTGCGTTACGACAACAAATCGTTCTGCTGCAAAAGGGCGAGAAAATAGTTCTTAGGAAAGTGTTCTTGCCGCAGTAAGCTTCCTGTTCTGAAAACTGCTCTCAGTGTTTGTGCTTGGTTGAAACGATAGGAGTCAGGGTGAGTCCAGGAGGAGAGGTCCATCCTCGCAAAGGGATGCAAAATATCGTGCTTGGTGGCCAGAGACGAACAGATTTCCATAGGTCCGAAGCTCAAGCTTTGAGGTGGAAAAAAATACCCCACTGCAACTTTTCCATCTCTGCGACTAAAAAGGGAGCGTGACAGAGCAAAGGAAAGAATCTCGGTAGCTGACATTAAAAATCAATCTACCATTTTCTTCTCGCAGATGAGTTCAACCCTTCGAGAAGTTCACGTCTCCTAAATAACGCAGTAAGATTAGATGCAACGAAGAAGGCAGAATCACCTTGCCTCGAGTCCTGTTTACCTCTGCCCTTTTTCGTTCCACGTAGTCTGCAGTTCCCTAAGCAAAATCACAACCATACCGCTCGGGTTCGGGACACAAATAGCTGCTCCGAGTCACAGCATGGGGCTTCCCTCTCGCCGCTATCAAAAATCACTTCAGACTATGGGATAAACTAATACTTGAAAAATCGCATCTAAGTATTATAGTACTTCCCTCCACCACGTTGTTGAAGGTATATTTAGGTTTTTGGTGGTGGTGGTGGTGTTTTGGTTTGATTTTAATAGACGGATACGTGCAGCTCCTTTCCCTAACGGACAAAAGGCAACCAGGAAAGAACAAACGCCGGTTAAAAACTTCTGAGCTCGAAATACTTTAAATCCAAACAATAACCACGCTTTTCTGAAGCTGCATTCCTGGCCAATTTTGAGAAGAATTATCGCCTTCTGGCATTATTTTCATTGGAAAAGGGAGAAGGGGATGTGGCAAGAGCGCTGTGAATTCCCTCATCCTACATTTTTCTAATAGGACTTCGTACGCTGTCATCAGCCCGTACGTTTATGAAGCGCTGTCCTAATCCATGAGATACTCTCCCGTGGCAGAGTAGGAGCGAGCCCCGCCGTGCCTACGCGGAAGGAGCCTTCAAGACTCAAACCAGCAATCGGGAATATTTCAATTAGCTCTAGCCGACAACAAATCCCTTTTATCACACGTCGCCGCTGTTAATCGCAGGCACCCACCCTACCGGCAAGGTAAACGCTCGGCTTACCGTTTTGTAAAGCAAAACACAGACCAAAAAAAAAAGAAAGAAAAAAAAAAAAAAAAGGAGAGAAAAAAAAAAAAAAGACAACAATTTGGATACTAGAGAACTTGACCTTTCGGAGAACAGCAGTAGTAAGTTAAACAGTCCCCTTTGCACGCGATGTGTATACATAGAGCCGCGCTATCGAGGCGTCCCGGCTCTGTTTATATTCCTCCAAAGAAGAGATGTAGCTTTCCCCTGCTTTGTTTAGCTTAGCTAACCGGGTGACCGTGCTCCCAGCCTCTCCGCCTCTTGGCCACGTCCGTCCTTTGCAAAACGTTCTGCAGCAGCAGAGCTGCAAAATTCGCAGCGTTTTGAGCCTCCCTAATCCGGCTGAAATACTCGGGGAGGCGGAACGAATGCATTTTGCTTCTCCAAACGCAATGCCTCCCTTTGTTGATGTTGTTTTCGTCGAGCTTAGGAAAGGAAAGGCTCGATTTTCCCCCTTCCTCGACGCGGAAGTCCCAATTACTGTATTAAAAGAGCAATTCAACGTTAGACCAAATAATCGACATTGATAATTGTGCTGAGCACAGCAACCTAACAGCAGGCTCCCTGCAATTACCCACACATTCCGGGGCTTTAAGCGAACATTATCTCTGTTTCACTTAACAGCAAATAAAGCAGAGAACAGTCCGTGCCGGGTGTGTTTTCTCGCTCCCTGCCTTCCCCGGCTCGCTGGGAGAGGCGTTCTGGAGTCCCCCCGCCTTGAAAACTGGATGGATCCAATATGCTGCTGGAGTGGGTGTTGAGTTTTTGCTGCTATTAATATTATTATCGTTATTATTATTTTTACTTTGGGGAGCGAGGGGAGGAGGCACAGCCGGAGCAATCCCAAAGTAGCCATCGGGGCCGCACGTGTGCTCGCTGTGCCCGCGCACACACACGCCCAGTTCGCAGGGGGTGGCCGGGCTGCAGCCTCACCCCCCTTCCCCCCTTCCCTTTCCTCGATTTCCCTTTGTGTGCAGGAGCTGCCTCGACCTCGGGCACAAGAAGCCCGGTCCAGTCCTGTGCCAGCGCTGCCCCCGCTCTGCCATGGGGTGAGTGCAGGGGGGGGCCGCAGCCGGGCCAAGTAGGTGGCGTCCAGGGGCCGGGCAGCCCTGTCGTGTCTGCTCTGACACAAGCTGAAGTTGACTGCCAAAGTGCTATAAAACCGCAGGTCAGTCTAGAACTGTTTTCGGTTCTCCTAGACGCGCCGCGTTCAATTATAGCCTTAAAAGCCCTAATACAAGTGCAAGAATTTGTTTGCCATCACCCAGAGGCGGGGCGAGGCTCTGCAATGGTGGCGCCTTTGTTATCTCAAAGTCACCGAAATCCCAATGCTGCCTTTCTGTGCGCAGGGAGGGGCGGCGGTGAGGGGGGACAGAGCTGAGGGTGGAGGGACGGGGGGGACACAGTCCGTGCTGGGTGCCCAAAGAGGATTTCCACCCCTCAACCCCCTCCTCCCTCCGAAGGAGTGGGGGAGAAATGAGATGCGAGCGCGGGTATAAGCGTTAAAGAAAAAGCCAACCAGAGCTCTTGCACCCCCCCCACCCCCACCCCAAGTTATAGGAGGGGGGAGAGAGGGAGAGGGAGAATCCCCAAGCGCTTTTACAATCCCCAAACGACAATGCAGTCTTCTGCTAGCGGTTTTGACGACATGCGATCCCTTTCCATCCACTTTCTAGCAAACACGTCAAGCCTGAAGATTAATTCACTAATTTCAAGTTCAGCTCGCAGACATGCAGCAAGCATAAGAAGTTCTCGCAGCAAACCAAAATAAAGAGTTCATTAGGGGGATACGTCCGAAGCATTTGATTTGTGAACGGTAACCCTTGTAAAATAAGAGAAAGGCATATAAACATTAATGCTAATAAATTAGTTTACTCCGCTACAAAGTAATTACTTGATAATATTGAATTTACAGCTCGAATTCAAATGTAACAGTTAACTATAACGTAGGGAAAATACATAATGAGAATATTTTTTTCTGCGTGCAACATGATTAGATTTGTTATCGAGTCGGTTACGATAAGCTGAGCCATAAATAAACAAATCGATGTTGATATTTAAATACCGAAGATCTCCAGAATTTACTATAGAACTTTCTCCGGATATATAAATACTTCCGCAGCGCTGCAGAGGAAAAGGGGGGGAAATACAAATATTGTTTCTCCCGCAACTCGGTTCCCCTTCCATCAGCCTCCCCTGTCCACGGGGGCACAGACCTCGAGCTCCGTCTGATTTCATCGGAGCACCGGCTCTACGACATCCTTTTGCCGTTCTGTTTTTCTATTACGATTAAATCCAGCCGGAACCCAAATACTTCTTTTCTGAAATCGAGCATCAGAACAGCAAAAAAACATTTCTCTATACACGTATTTTTTCCCAACAGCTGAGGGATGTCCATGCCTGAAAAGGTGCTGTATTCTTTGGCGTATTTCTCTGTTTTCTTTGGCTGCGCTCGTTCGGTGGGGTGTGCATTTTTATTGGCAGAGAAGTACTTTTTAGTCTCTGCCCTGTGCAATCCGCTTTCTATATCATCCCTTTCATGCAACAATAGTAAAAGTTTAACCACTTTTTAAAAATAGGTCTCCCCGGGGCTCAGCCTTCGGCGACGGTACGAGGCAGAAAGGAAAGGATCTCGCTACGGCGAGTTTGTTCCTAGGGGTTAACAGTATGTCAAATAATTTTAACTGGGCTTCTGGCAATTAAACCCGGAGTATTTGTCGAAGCGGGGCAGCCCTACATCCACCGGTTTTCCAAGCATTTAGCAGCGGTGCGGAGGCGAAGAGATCAGCGAACACTTTTTAGCCCAGTGCTCTGCAATTTAAAGGGCTTTCTGGCGTGGCAAATAGGCAGGCGATGGTTCGGGGAGGTGGGGGTGGTGGTGAGGAAAGCGAACCTGCGTTCTGGGAATCCAATATTGCTAAGTACCTCTGGTGAGGCTTGGCTGGAGCCGCACGGGGTATTTGAGGTTAATATGTAAGGGAGGGAAGGAAGACACTAAGCGCTTCGGAAGTGAACATGAATGCAAGCATGTAATCTATTCACCATGAAAATCAGTGCAGACTTGACCCTGGCACATTCTTGCTAGGAAGGTTTCCAGCAAAACCCTGCAGGGCGAGGGGGCTTTAAATATATATATTTATATATATATATATAAACAATTTTTTGTCGTTGTTGGGGGTGGGGGAGGAGGGGAGGTGTGGGGTGAACCTTAAGATCCAACCAAAGCAAATGTAGGAAAAAAAAAAAGGAAAAAAAGGGAAAAAAGAAAGGAGTGGGGCAAAACATAAACCCTAAACTGACCGCTTTGCCAAGGAGCGCTTCCTGCTAGGAAGCAGCCTTCTAGAAGGAATCGTTGCTTAATTTCTCCGGCTCCCTTCCTTTCGGAGCCTGCCAACGAGCCGCCACACACCCCAGCAAGCGAACAAACAAACAGAGAGCTCTCACCTAGCCCTGTGGGCATTGCTAAGTGCTGCAGAGCCAGGGGGTGCGAGGGGCCGGGCGCTAAGTGTGGGGCAGTGCAGTGCCGCGCGGTGCCTTTGTGTCCCGCACCGTAGCGGGGCCAACCTGCGCGGTGCTGCGCGGTGCTGCGCCGGGGCCGGGCGGGCGGCGGGGGCGGGCGGAGCGGGGCCGCGCGGTGCGGGTGCGGGGCCGTGCGGTGCGGGGCCGCGCCGCGCCGATCTGTTGCTTCCCCCGAGATGGCTACAAAGAGGCGCGGGCCCGCAGCCGCCGCTTGTCAATTTGCACGGCGCGTCACGTGGCCGCACCTCCCCGCCGAGGCCGGAGGCTCTCCACGTCAGCTTACGTCTCCCAATTTCTTACTTCACGGATCTGCTTCAAAGGGGCAGCTGCGCTAGAGAATCATGTTAAGCTCAGCTAATGCGGAGAAGCCGAGGTAGCCCTAATGATGGATTTTGATGAGCGTGTTCCTTGTTCCTCTAACATGTATTTGCCAAGTTGTACGTACTACGTCTCGGGTCCTGATTTCTCCAGCCTCCCTTCTTTTCTGCCCCAGACCCCGTCTTCTCGCCCTATGACATACTCCTACTCCTCCAACCTGCCCCAGGTCCAACCCGTGAGAGAAGTGACCTTCAGGGAATATGCCATTGATCCCTCCAGTAAATGGCACCCCCGGAACAACCTGCCCCACTGCTACTCCGCAGAGGAGATCATGCACAGAGACTGCTTGCCTTCCACCACCACCGCCAGCATGGGCGAGGTGTTCGGCAAAAGCACCGCGAACGTCTACCACCACCCCAGCGCCAACGTCTCGTCCAATTTCTATAGCACGGTGGGCAGGAACGGGGTCCTGCCGCAGGCTTTCGACCAGTTTTTCGAGACGGCGTACGGCACGGCGGAGAACCCGTCCTCCGCGGACTATCCGCCGGACAAGAGCGGCGAGAAGGCGCCCGCGGCCACCGGGGCGACGGCGGCAACTTCAAGTTCGGAGGGCGGCTGCGGAGGGGCGGCGGCGGCCGGGAAGGAGAGGCGGAGGCGGCCGGAGAGCGGCAGCAGCCCCGAGTCATCTTCCGGCAACAATGAGGAGAAATCCGGCAGCTCCAGTACGTATAAAGGCAGCGCCCGAGCGCTTTCGGAGAGGGACTTGGAAATGTAGCGCACCGCCGCTGTTAAATTTTTATATGCTGTTTTATAAGCATATAAGGTTTATGAAGGGCCTTTAGATTTCCCCCAACAAAACTTTGTTATAAAAGGCGAGATCACGTGTTTAGTGCTGAAATTGGCCGTGAAATACCCACCGGGCAACGGATGCCTTTAAAAATTTTTCTTTCTCCTTCCTCTCTTTTTTTTTTGTGGGGGGGGAGGAATCGTAATAAAAAGGTGCTCTGCGGTCGGCTCTCGAAAATATAATAACGTGCGTCGGGCGCCTGTAAATTCGGCAGAGAAGGGCGATCCCGGCTCCTTTGATACCGATGTAATCCCGTGATTTTATAAAAGCCATGTGTTGCACCGGGAGCCTAGTTAGGAGCCGCATTCAAAGCCATCGCCGCTTTAACGATTGCGCTCGAGCCGCGTTGAGCAGATAAAGTAGCCGCCTGAACTGTAGCAATATATTAAAAGAAACAAATTAACCTAAAGCTGGCCTTTTTGTCTAAAGGAAGCCATTTTACTCGGGCGCTGTGGCAATTACGCGTTGCCTTCTGTCCAACAGTTTGTTACTTACAATTGTTATTCAATCTGTCAAAGGCTGATTTTTTTATGTGGGCTTTTTAAAAGGCAACGCCAGTATACAGCTCGGGGAAAAATACCTCGACAATGAACTGTACCAGAAAAGGAAGTTTTTAAAGGGGTAGCGGCTAGATTGAATGCAAAGGGCTTCTGAGCCTCGAGCCCTTTTCTATTCTGCTTAATGAACTTTAAAACCGCGGCGGCTGAGCGCGAGGAGAACACCCCGAGATCGTGGCTGAGCGTGCTCGAAAACAGGCGCCGGAACGTGCTGCGGCCGCGGGCTCGGGGCTGCGCTGTGTCGGGGCCGTGCGGTCGCTCTCGGCCTCCGGAGCGGGGAACGGAGCTCTGCGGGGCTGCCCGGCTGCTGGAGGGGGGGTGGGGGGCGGCTGCTGCCCATGCTCCGAGCGCCTGGCTCCGGCCGAGCCGCCTCCGAGGGCTTCCTCCCGGCTGCTCGCCCCTTCCTCCCGCGGAGAGAGGCCTCAGTGGGGTTCCGCCCTGCCGGGGGCCGGGAGGGTCCCGGCTCCCCGAAGCCCTCCGTGAGCTGCCGACGGCGGCCTCGGAGCGGGCAGAACGCGCGTTGTAGTGCCTCGAGGTGTTTTGCCCCGGTGTAGCCCCCACCCTGCCCACCCCCCCCCACCCGGCCCCCGCCGAAGGCCCCGCCGTGACAAACCCTTGTGCCTTTTCTCGCTCCACAGGTGGACAACGGACCCGTAAAAAGAGATGCCCCTACACCAAATACCAGATTAGAGAGCTAGAAAGGGAATTCTTCTTCAGTGTCTACATAAACAAAGAGAAACGCCTCCAGCTCTCCCGAATGCTCAATCTGACCGACCGCCAAGTAAAAATATGGTTTCAGAACAGAAGAATGAAAGAAAAAAAAATTAACAGGGACCGATTACAATATTACTCAGCTAATCCACTACTTTAAAACTCGTAGCGTTTTTCAATACGAGATTAAATTCAGATTTCGCCCTTGACAAGGTCAAGCCACGAGGTTACATGGAGGAAGGAGGTGTGTATCTGACGGGACTCGAAGAACCCGAGGTTTTCCATACATGTAAATCTGCTCTGGACCTTCCATGACGGTTTATTGTTTTGTCTGTATATTTACGTACCAACTGGAATCGGTTTGATTTTGCCACACATGCCGTCCATCCATTTCCAACGCGCGCGTCACCTCCGAGCGCCCAGCCCACGCCTCTCACCTTCCCGGGCAACGCGTTCGGCAGCTCCGGGCGGGGACGGGGGTGTCCCCGTGTCCCGCTGCCCCCGCGGAGCGTGGCGTGGGCACCGACACCCCGAGCGACCGCAACCAGGACTCAAACTTTGGGAAATGATCTCTCGTCCTTCCCGGAGGAAAAATGTCTGTGGTAGAGGCAGTGCGCCATTGCCCATGGGTTTGAAAGGGGAATTAAGGGAGGGGGGAGAGAACTAAAAGGGGGGGGGGGGAGGGTGACATGCCTACACCTTCACGAGGCCAGCCACGAGCAGTTGTAACATGGATGTAGCGATGGGTACAATAGTGTTTCCTTTGGGGCGGGAGGAAGAGGGGAAGGGGTGGGAAGAGAAATAAATGAAAGGCTTAAATATTTACTTTAAAAACATCAGGTATAAATTTGCCATACATCGTAAAGAAACAATCACTTAAAAAAAAAAAAAGAAGAAGAAGAAGAAAAAAAAAAGAAAAAAAAGAAAAGATTTCTCAAATTTTAACTAGCTCTCATTTTATTTATGACAACTGCCTGAGCGTGGCCATCTTTTTGGAGACAAATCATATTTAAATGCTAAAAATATAGCGTAAAAAAAAGTGTGAATTTCAGCGTTTTAAAAGAAAAAAAATACGGAGAGGAAACTAACCTTCTGGCTTCTGGCTCGCAAACTTTCTTCAGGAAATACCTGTGGAGAACGACAGTTTAGCGAATACCACACAACACTTAATTGAAACTTGGAGTTGTGCAATGCGCTAACATTGGATCATTAAAATAACTCAATCGCATGCTCTTGTAAAGGTGACCAGTGAGGAGCTGAATCAGAAGCCAAACAGTGTAAATACGGTCATTTTGTTGTCGTCTACTTTAAATGTCATGAGCTCTACTTTGTCGCCCAGCCGACATATGCAAAGAACGGAGAGTTGTTCGGAGTTATTTTAAGTATCTATAAATATATATATTTCCCTGCAGGAACCAAAGCGTGAAAGAAAAAAAAAAGAAAAAAGAAAAAAAAGCAATTTAAAAAGAAAAAGATAAAAAAGGAAAATATTTAAAATTCTATATCAGTTTACAAAGGCTACGGAGTTCTATCGTTAAGGTAATTTGCTGTTGAGAATATCTGAATGTATATTTCATACAGGAGCGATGTTTTACAAGACTTGTAAATAATAAAAAGAGGAACCCATGACCTATTTTGTTCGAATGCTTTCTTTTTTTTTTTCCTGTTGTTTTTTTTTTTTTCTCCTTTGGGACTAAAGGATGTGGGGTTTCCTTACATGTGCAACAAAGTGGTGATGAGAAATTTTTTTGCTGAATAAATTCACCAGATGGATGTAAGTTCTTTGTCACGGTTCACCAAACGCAGTATCTTTATATGACATCACTGTTTTCAGTATGTATCGACTATGTGTATATACCGTTTTCTTTTAATATGCGAAAGTACTTGGTTGCATGTATACAGTGGAACAGCGCACAAGGAAAATAAAAACAATGGAAACTTTATCTTTTTCATTCTGGCGTCGCGTTGCTGCATGTCACTTTGCCTGATGTGGTTTTGGAACCCAGAATTCCTCACGACCTTCTTGGGTCATTCTGGGAGAAATGATTGTGCTTTCGTAGACCTCGGCTGTGAAGTCTTCTGCCTTGACCTAACCAAGCAGACCTGGGCTGGGCTGGTTAGGAAAGGAACGTGGAGAAGACTCTACGTTAGGCCGTGTCCTTGTCCTGTGGGATGAGGTCCCGTGTCACACTAGGATGAGGCACCACAGTGTGCTCTGCCACGTGTGGCAACGTAAGCTGTGCCGGGAGTGTTTGGGGCACTTTTTAGAGACCCAGTCCCGAAGAGAAGGGTCGGGCGAGCCCTGTGTGGACGTGCTGAGAGGGGTGAGGGCCCTAAGAAAATCGTTGCCTCCTTCGAGAAAAAAATGCGCCTGGCAGCGCGGTGGAAATGGGCCGGCTGGGGTTGTCCTTGATCTCCAGGGCAAGGAGGGGTGGGATGGGGCGGGGGGAGGGCTCCAGGAAGAAAATAGGTTGGGGGGGGGGGACCAAACCAAAACAATGGCTGGGATGGGAACGTGTTTCGTGAAGAGCAGCTGAATCTTGAGTGTTGACCCCAGTCCTG
Source organism: Cyrtonyx montezumae (assembly GCF_038088225.1). NCBI lineage: Eukaryota > Metazoa > Chordata > Aves > Galliformes > Odontophoridae > Cyrtonyx > Cyrtonyx montezumae. Next base: position 111,488,484 of record NW_027072089.1, read on the forward strand.
ATCGGGAGAAGAAAGTACATTCTGTTTTCGCATTGTTTGCTGGCTTTGAACTTCTGTATTGCTTGGACATCACCCATAACCTTGAGGTGAAGCACTCCCACTGACGCGGGCCTCGCTGACAACCGCCGGCGGCCAGACAGCGGCTCGGCGGAGGGAATGCTGAAAAGCGAAGGGAAGGGAGGCTCTGGCGCTTGTTTGTTTGTTTGTTCGTCTGCCTGTCTGCGGGAAACGCCAGCCGAGAGGCGACGGACGGATGGACAAGGCGGCAGGCAGGGAGCGAGGGACGGATGGAGAGCTGACGGGCAATGAAAGTTTAGCGAGAAAGCTTCCTTTCCCGGTTGAAAATTAACTGGCATTCACGGCCAATCCCAGAGACACTTAAACCATGGAGTTTCTCCGCTCGGGGTTTGATTTCCTAGCCCAATAAAATCGCATCCTCTGTGTTGCTGTGACAATGCGGCCATAAAAAGTGTCCGTGACTTGTCCGCTCGCAGAGGCGGAATGCACCGCTATAAAGGCGGCGGCTGCAGCGCCGGGCGGAGCGGGGAGGTGAGCGGCCGGTGGCCCGCGGCGGGGCCCGGGGCTGCGCGGGGATGCGCGGCCGCCAGATGGCGATCGTCAGATCAATGTCAAAGCCGCCGGCCGAGGGGAGCAGCCCGGCGGAATCTTGGCCTTTGTTCACTTCGCGGCCGCACGCTCAATTAGCGCGAAGGACCCGGCGGAGGTCGGGCCGTCGGGCTCCGGCGTAGGCGATGCGCGGAGGTAAGTGCTCTCCGCGAGGCGACGGAGGGTGCGGTGTCACCGTGGGGCGCGGGGAGGGCCGGCCTCAGCACCGGGGAGTGCAAGCGACGCTCCAAAGTTGGTGATTAAAGCGGTGAAATAACGTTGCAGGGGCTTTCTGAGCCGCTGCTGACCTTTTTCGGTCTCTTCGTAAAGTTTTGGCCGGCGGTGTGGAAAATCCACGGTATCTGGAAATTTCTGTTGGTTTTTTGTTTTTTTTTTTTTTTTGCACAGAAACTTGTAGATTTCTTCCATTTATAAAAATTGTAGCGCTGGAAATATTATGAAACTTGACATTTATGTGGGGAACAGTAGGTGTCTTCAATCAACTAGATCTATGGCAACCCAGACTACAAATGACAGACAATTCTGACGATCTTATTGGACTTGAACTGTAGTTTAGTTAGGGTCGCTTGGTAACTTAAAAGGAGAGCCTGCTTCCTTGCAGCTGGACGCAGCCCGTGGTAAACAAGTTTTGACACACTTATGCTCAAAACTAAGCATGTGGTTGCACATTAAATCAGCATGCATAGAGGACCCGATTGGACATCCATCCATCCATCCATCTCTCCAACTATCTATCTATCTATCTATCTATCTATCTATCTATCTATCTATCTATCTATCTATCTATCTATATATCCGAGCTAGAACATGTGCCGTAAACAACCAGCAGTCTCACATTCTCATGTGCTCAGGGCTGCTCGGGGTTGTAGCTTTGAAACTCTATCCCGGCTACGAGTATCCCTAACTCCAGGTTACTTTTCTCGCCCATAAAAGTTTCACATGTTTTTGTTATGTCTCCATTTGAGAAGGGGCGGGGGGGCAGGGGGAGAGGAAATGTGGTATTGTATGGAGATACTGGTTTGGCTACATATTTCAACGCACTTGTATATTAACGGAGGGTATACTCTATTTAAATGTCTATCTCGGGAAAATAATAAAATAAAATTGTGTTGTCCTTGCTCCCCTAAGAGTCTTTGTATGTAAACTAACGCAAGTTGCCTCTGTTATAAAGACAGAGGCCTTTAAAACCGTGCTCCCGGGGAGCTGTTGCAAGCCTAGTTAAAAGCACATGTTGAGCCGGCAGAGAGCATTTCTCAGATGATTATCGGAACCTATCGATTTCATCAAAGATGCTCCATTAAAAGCTCGGGGACCCGATCTCTCCTGACCTCCCCTCGGAAACGTCGGGCCTTAAGAAGTCACGTCCCGAGGAGGAGCGGGGAAGTCGCTGAGGGTCCCTTTGCAACGTTTCATTTTACACCAGCCTAGTTAAACTCAGCATATTTGATCAAATATTTATTTTTCCCCTTGTTGTTTCCCTGCTCCATTCAATACTCAGCTGAATAAATCAAAGGGACCCCAGCAGCAGTTAAAGCGCCCTCTGGTTACGAATTGTTTACTGACGGCCGCGGTCATAGGATAATATTTTAAAAAAACAAGCTCGTTTCTTACAATAACTGTTTATTATTTCACATGATTTGGGTTTGCATGTTTCGGAGGGAAGAGGCGAAGCCAACTCAGTGTCTACACTGTGTTTAATTAATCGTGTACTCGACTTCAGTGCACATACCACATCCAAACCCCTGGGAGGCTTTTTCATAAGCTCTTTGGGTTTGTGTTTTGTTGTCGTCTTCTTCTCTCTCTCTCTCTTTTTTTTTTTTTTTTTTTTGGTGTATGCGTGTGTCATAATCTTTTCATTAAACACTCCGAATCGAAGCGTGAGGCTTTAACGTGTGTGTGCGAGCTCTGCACCGCAACCAGAAAGATCTGGTTGTGTGCGCACCCAGATCTCACAGGCAGCTACAAAAAGGGGAGAGGGGATACAGTTTCAAACGCCCCATGCAGCTGCGTGGCCCATCTCTCTCAATAAAAAGGGAGCACTTAAAAAGGCAGATTTGTATGTTTACGGTTCTACCGGCTCCCACATCACCCGATACCGCTGCTACTTCCGCGCGGTGTTGGGGCTCTGCAGACAATAGGACCCCCTTGTTCGGATCGAGGCAGGGGAATGGCGATGGGATAGAGCAGGAATGAATCGGTCGGGGAGCGTTTTGTTCCGCCGCACGCCAGAATTCGGAGCTCGTCAGACTCACTCGCAAAATATGTTCCTAATCCAAATGAGTAAACCGATACACGCAGCCTCCGAAATATATTTAGGAGAACGAGCCCCCGGATGGCAGAATAAAATTAAATCTCACTCTAATTTTTAACAGCATAATCCGCCACAACAAGCCAAGCTCCCCCCCCCCCTCAGCGTGAAAGAATTTCTAGGGAAGATAAAATTAGTGGGGCCGTCATTTGTCACCTAACTTGGCACGGCCGCAGTTCCTAAACCTCCTGTTTGAAATCCGCCTTCTTTGGAGCAATTCCAGCAAAGAGAAGGGGAGGGGGGGGAGAGGCGGGAGGGGGGGAGAGGGAGGGTAAATAAATAAATAAAGGAGGAATCTGGCGCACACACACACGCACGTTCCTGACGACTGACAGTTCCAATATTAAAGCACCATAGCCCGATCGGATTAATTTTGGGAAGGGTGCAGAAAGCAACGCGCGTCCCTCCTCAGCCAGGAGGCGCGTGCACTGCGCGGCGCTGCGAGGCCCTCCGCCTTCCCGCACGTTGCGCTTTCCCCGTGTCTACAAATAAAAACATATTTTAATTAGCTCGCAAAATGGGTCTCCGGATTAACAGCGCTGATCTTTTGCTTTATACGGGCTAATAATAAAAAAGATAAATCACTGTTTAACGTGACGCGTTTTGAAATTTCCAGTCAGGAGTTCGCCGGAGCTGAGCTGTCGGGTTTTATTTATTCCCTTTTTGTTTTTAATTTTAGGCCAACCAATAAAACGGCTTAACGACGCTATTAATGCATCTATTATATTTTTCTTAGATCAATAAAGTTTTATTTTGATAGCGTTGTCTACGCACGCCGCGAATTCAGATTCTCCATGAAATCACCCGCTCGCCGGCTTTGATATTTATCAGAATTTTATTTGCTCGGTTTTATGGACCCAGGGACGGCTTTCCTAACGGAAGCGGAATTAGAAAGAAAGCGTTTCTCGTCCCCTGGCGTCCACAATCTTCTTTAAAATTTCTTTTAAACGGGGGTTAAGCTCCAAGGGACACACCGTTAAGCGCTGGCAATGCGGTAGCTACACCCAACGCATGCCAAATTAGCTCGGTTTAGTCGGAATTGACCATTATCTTTTATAGTTAAGAACCAAGCGCGCGTTATTAGTTTTACTTCAGTGGGTTTGACGATGCCGGTTACTATTTGCCTTGGCCTTGTTAGCGATTAAAGAAAGCGGAGATAATGCGGCTGCGAGCGGAGTTCACGATCGAGGCAGAGTGCCCCGACCGCTACCCTGCGCAGCGCTGCGGACCAAACGAGCGGCCCCGACTGGCGCTCCCCGACGGCGGATCCCGCACGACCGGAGCTCCGCTGCCTTCGGGCTGAGCCACCGAGGGCAGAGCCCCGGCCCCAGAGCAGCCAAACCTGCAGGGGCCTGGATGAGGGGAAATAGAGAAGTGAGGCTAAAATCTGGTTTTCTTCTTCCGAATCGTCTCCGTCCTCCGCGTCTTTTGTCTGATTCAGACTGCATTAGCTCTCGAAAAGGTGGAAGCAGCCAACTCGCGTTTGCTGTGATGCACTTTGAGCCCTTGTTATTCAGGAGGATTGCAGCGTACTTTTATGGGCCTCTCCCTGCTTTAATCCGATTTTTTAAAGGGAGCTGCTTATTTTAAAAACAGCTTTGGAAGGATTTCAAGTGTTACTCCTCGATTCCGCACGGTTTTTAGGTTTGCAATCCATTCCTATTTAATTTGGCAAATGCAAAACAAACATACCGCAAGAGAGGACTTCCCCGGAGTAATTTTTATACCTGACTTGTGCAGAGAAATGTACTGGGAGCGTGGAGTTGGGGCTCACGTTTCACTTTATTTAGATCTGCATTTACAACGCTAAGCCTATTGATAGTAGCCTTCCTGCATAGGAACCAATAAAATGGTTCCTTGCATGGTATTAATTTTGTTAGCGGTGATACGGCCCTCATAGGAATCTGATAAGGGTTTGTCCATCACACATTAACACATCTCGCGTTTGGGAAACACAAACGGTATTACGGGAGGAAACATGGGGACAACCTCGGAGGGTTTTCACAGGCTGTCGGTCCTCCTCCTGTCCCCCATCCGACAGGCGGTCCCGCTCGGTGCTCAAGGGTAAGTTCGAGAAAGCTGTGAATATAGGCCGCCTTTACATCAAGATTTTATGGCAACTGCGAAGTTGTAACGACCTCTCCCTGCCGCAGCCTTCCAGATGACGAGGACGGAGCCTCGGGAGGGCCCCAGCAGTGCAGCTTTCTCGCGAAACCTCACGCTTGTGTCCCCCTCCTCCAGAACTGCCTGGCCGGGGCAATGGCCATATACGAGGGGGGGGGAAAGAAGAAAATAATAGTAATTTCTCTCTCGCAGGCGACCGCTCACCCTGGAGACCACGTGAGGCGTGTCAGAATCGGGGGCGGGGGGCAGCGCTGCCCGTGGGCCCTCCGGGGCTCTCTGAAAGCCAAGGGTAGGGCCAGTACACGGCACACCGCACGGCTCCGGCCGGGGACAGCGGGCAGAGACGCCGCATCCCCCCTGGCCCGGGAGCGGGGCCACCGGCTCTGCTTCCCCGGGAGAAGATGCCCGCGGGGGCGAGGAGCGAGTCCTGCTGCTCTCGGGTGGGCAGCGAGGGCTGGAAAGCCTCGAGTAGCCCCAGGCTCCGCTCGGGCTGTAGAAGCCTTAATTCCTCGGGCCAGGCAGGCAGGCGACTTCAAAATGGCCTAAGCGAAAGATGATGGAAGTGAAAGCAAGCGATCATTAAGCGATTCATTAGAAAATCTATGTGTCTCTCTGTCTGCGTGCCTGTCTGTCTGCTATCTGTCTGCTCCCTCCGCCACAATTACAAATTGGCAGGACAGAGCTGTCTCCAATCTCAGGATTCATCTGCGTATCCTTCTCTCTATTATTTAGTGCAGCGCTTGCGACAGAGACTGTGCTTCTGGAGAGAAGAGTGAATGACCCAAAAGGAGGGGGGAGGGGGGGAATAAAAATGATCGCCCAAATATAAACACGCCAATAAACAGGGTGCGCGGCATCGTGCGAGCATCCATCTGAGCTGCTCACGTCTGGATTCTTTCTGTGGCATATGTCTGGCTTTGGATTTTAAATGGCAATCAGACCTCGGGAAGAATCCAGCGTTAACTACAGCATTAGAAGCTGCAACCGCACAATTAATCCTCACGGAGTGGCATTGCTCCCTCCGAGATTCCTAAGCGCACCAGCCAGCTCTTTATCTCTAGGAAATGTAAGCTGGAGAGATGTGGTGCTGGAAAGGCTCCCTCCCTCCTCGGGTCTTGAACGCGGGAGACACCAGGGCCCTTTAAGATTCCCAACGATCTGTGATAAACAGTAACACGTCTATTATTTCTTTATTTTCTCTCTCTCTCCCTCTCTCTCTCTTAAAAAAAAACAGAAAAGAAAAGAAAAACGAAACCCAGACAATCAAATAAAACGAGCAGAACCCGAGCATAAAACACAGGGAGAGCCGCGGCTTTATTAATTTCGTGTCACACGCGGGCTGCTCGGGGAGGTGAGCACGCATCGCTTCCGGAGAGCCCGACCGCGGGGAGAGAGGAGCGATAATAAAAGCTTCATCTGGCCGCGGCCGCAGCCGGGGTGTCATAAACACCGCCGCGCAGAGCGGTGCGTGGGGCAGAGCGGATGGAGCCGGGAGCCGCCGCCTGCCCCGCTCCGGCCCTGCCCCGCCGCGCGGCTCCGCACGTGCGCGTGTGGCTGGAAATCCATATCACACATTAATATCCATCCATATCCCAAATTCAGAGGTCGACCTGAGAGCAGCTCGGTGCATACGAAACCAGACGGGGAGGGGTTGCTGGGGAGGCCCGGGCTTCCATTGGCTGCAAGCGTTCGCCGCGGTGCGGGGGTATCTCTAATCATATTCAGCATGTTTTGCACAAGAAATGTCAGCCAGGAAGGGCTATCCGCTCCCTTCGCCAAATTATTCCACAACAATGTCATGCTCCGAGAGCCCGGCTGCAAACTCTTTCCTGGTGGACTCGTTGATCAGCGCGGGCAGAGGGGACGCGGCGGGAGCAGGAGGCGGAGGCGGAGGAGGAGGAGGCTACTACCCGGGCAGCGGGCTCTACCTGCCACAGGCGTCCGAGCTGTCCTACGGGCTGCAGGGCTGCGGACTGTTCCCCGTCCTGGGCAAACGCAATGAAGGTACTTCTCAAAGCATGGTCCCCACCTCGCACCCCTACGTGTCGGGGATGGAAGTGTGGCTAGACCCGCCCCGCTCCTGTCGCATGGAAGAGCCGGAGAGCCAGCAGGCCACCTCGTGCTCCTTCGCTCAAAACATTAAGGAGGAGAGCTCCTACTGCCTCTATGACTCAGAGAAATGCCCCAAGGGCTCGGCCGCCGCCGACCTCGCTCCCTTCCCGCGGCTGAACGCCGAGGTCAGCCCCTCCGCCAACGGCACCGGGGTGCCGGTCCCGGGCTACTTCCGCCTCTCCCAGGCTTACGGCACCTCCAAGGGCTACGGCGCGGGGCCGGCGGGGGCAGCCCCCTTCGCTCCGCAGCCCCCCGCCCGCTTCCAGCCGCCGCCGTCGGGGCCGCCCGTGCCGGAGGCGGGCAGGAGGGAGGACGAGGAGCGCTCCCCCAGCCCCTCGGCGTGCGGCTCCCAGCGGGAGGACGAGACCCGCGCTTCGTCGTCCACCGCCGAGGAGCTCTCCCCCGCGCCGTCGGAGGGCAGCAAGGCCTCTCCCGAGAAGGAGCCCGTAGGTAAGCGAACCACGGTGGGGTGAGGCTTAGGAAGCGGTGATAACGGTAATAATAACAAAAAAGGAAACGCGGTCGAGGAGCGTCACGAAGCGAAAGGAGGATCCCGGCTGCCTCGCGGGGCTGCCAAGAAGCGCTGCTCGCGGTGACCTTCTGAACTTTGTAATATTCGGGCACGGGGTTGCCGTAAAAATTAACGTCCGTCCTATAGTTTAAAACCCCGAGAGCCTCCGCTCCGGGCAACTTTCGCCTGCGTGCGACTTAAACGTATAGAAAAACGAGATCAGTCTTTCCCCTGCAATGGGAAGGTGCCTACCAGATAACAGAGATGTTTGTAAGGCATCCAAAATAAGCAATAGGCAGTGCCAATAAATAAACCTATTAACGCGGTAAGTTATATTTTACGATCCAGAATGCTTTTCGGAATAACAGCCGCGCTGAAATGTGCCATCTATGAACTGCTATCAAATTAGACTGATGAATGCACCGCGAATATCCTTCAGCGTCTACACTAGATAACAGGGTTGTTATTTATTCATTCGCCTATTTATTTCCCTCTCCGGTCCCCATGGTGAAAGCTTAGCTCCCCTTCCGTGGGCTGCAGGCTTTCCAGGCACTCCTCTCTGGCTGCATTTCAGACGCCCTGTTATTCCTTCAGGCGCCCCGTTGGAAAAGAATAATTAAAAAAAAAATTAAAGATCAAAACGAAAAGCAAGCAAAGGAAAGCTCCTAGAGAGTCAGCCCCACGCCTGTGAGCCTCTCCGATCCATCAAGGGATTGATGTTACTTCTTTCCCAGGCGGTTCCAGAGATAGGAATTCCCACCCTGGAAGGGGTGATTTTTTTTCTTTTTTAATTTTTATTTTCCTCCCAGTTCGTGGGAGAGCGGAAGGTCACGGTGAGGCAGTCCGGGGCTGGAGACAGGGGGCTCCGGCCCTGCAGCTCACCTTGTTTTCAGCTCCCAGAGCACGCTCGTAAAGTTCAGATCCGCAGGTTTTGGGTGGCTTTTGTTTTTGGAAGCAGGTGTCTTGGGAGGGTGGAAAGGCTCCAGGCCCCGCATCGAGCCGCCCCCCTAGGAACGGCGGGGTCGGAGAGGGGAGAAGCCCATGTCGGGGGGTCAGAGCTGGACTCCCCTCCGAGCATACCAGCAGAGGAAAGGCTGCCCCCGGTGCAGCCCCAGGGCCTTTAGGAGAGCGCTTTGGAGCTCCCGGAAGGCCCCCACATCCCAGCTCTGGAGGAGCGAGCCCTTGTATGCACACGCACCCGCACACACTTTCCACCCTCCCTCCCCAGCTATTTGCCTCCTACCCGCTGGTAATGTCCCTCTTTTACTTTCTCAAAACTAGGCAATTCAAAAGGAGAAAATGCAGCAAACTGGCTAACCGCAAAAAGTGGCCGAAAGAAACGGTGCCCCTATACCAAGCATCAAACTCTCGAGCTGGAAAAGGAGTTTCTGTTCAATATGTACCTGACTCGTGAGCGTCGCCTAGAGATCAGCCGCACAGTCCACCTCACAGACAGACAAGTTAAAATCTGGTTTCAGAACCGCAGAATGAAACTGAAGAAAATGAACAGAGAGAATAGGATTCGGGAGCTCACAGCCAACTTTAATTTCTCTTGATGAACCTATAAACACATCTTTATGGTTTAAAGAGCCAGTATCATTTTCCTAGGCTGTAGTCATCCGCACCTGTATGGATTAACGATTTTAGACGTTCTCAGTATGTCCTTAAACTCTTAATAGCTGCTTCGGGGCAGCGGGGGGAGCGGAAGAAAGCCATGCTAATGCTGAGGGCCATGTGTGAGCCTCCTCGGTTCCTGCAGCCTTCCTCGGGCCCGCTTTGCTCTTTCAAGCTTTGAAAACCCAGAAATAGGATTTCAGGAGTTGCGAATATCTTCCCCCAACCCCCCCCTCCCCCCCCTCCACTTCGTGTCCCTCCGAAAAAAGCAAACGAGCTCGGTTAGAGGCGCATTCTTTTAAAATATAGGCGGTGTAACTCGGACTGTAAGTAGCTTCGGAATGAATTATTTAAGCCGTGCCGTATTTCTATATATTGGGAGCTCAGCTTTTTCCCTCTCCGTTTTCCTTGTTTTCCCCCTCCCCCTTTATCCTTCCCAAAGCAGGACTTGCAATAATGAAATGCAGGCATCCTTTAAAAGGGCTTCATGGGAACCGGTGTTAAGAGCGATTTTTTGTTCTTTACCTTGAAAGTCAATATTACGGCTTTGAAATTGGCCAGGAAAATGAAATCTCTTCTCTTTAAAGATATAAAAAAGTTCGTCTCTCTCATGGACTAAATTATGACACTTACCTCTGAATTTCTCTCTCTCTTTCTGGTTGTAGATATTTACGTAATGTAGTTTTGCTTAAATATGTGGAATTAGTGATTTTTTTTGGTCGATAAATAGCGTTACCGCTGGTAACACGGGATAAGCACACAAAGATTCCCCCTTGAGAAAAAAAAGTCGTCACTTTTTCCTCACTAATTTCACTGAAAAGTGTACATCCTGAACATCAAAAGGACTTTCTGAGCCAGAGCCTGAGATAGCGAGGGAGAGTTCGTCCGTCTTCCTTTATACTGTGAAGTTACGTGCATCAAAGGGTCAAGCGTATAGGTGAAAAAAAATTAGAAAGAGATTTTAAAAAGAAGAAAGAAAGAAGGGGAAAAACTATAAATACAGATATGTATAAATGTCTATTATTATTAAAACGCTGATACCGTTTTAAGCAAATGCATTCTATCGTTATTATAAATGTTAGTTCTAGCTATATCTAGTTCTTACCTTAAATCGGAATAAATTAATATTGTAATGCTGCTGTGCGTGAAAAAGACGATGTTTATGTTCTCATAGAAGAATAAAAAACGTGGAATGAATCCTTTTAATTTTACCTCTTTTTGTGACTGTTTATCCTCAGGTTCTACTTTATGTCTTCAAGAACTTTTACAACAGGAATAGTTGCCTAAACCCCCTGCAATTACTTTAGGAATCTATTTAAATATTACCTAGACGGTCGTAATTTGTCTGGGCCATATAGCGATGGTGCTCTAAGGTTTGTCGGCTTTTGTTCAGTTTTATGACTTGCTAGTATATCTGGATTGTTGCTGTCTTGAACGAGTGGTTTCAGTTGACTGAGGAGCTGCACAGACTGAGGAGGCAAATTACTATTTCTTGAGGGTAGGGAAGAGATTTTTATTTTTCTTTCCCTTTTAATCGAACACCTACGAGCGTGCGGAGATCTTTAGCTGCCGAGGACGGTGACAAACTGTAGCTTTGTCTCGGTGGGCTCTGAAGAAACCGTGAAGGTGAGCGCATGGGGAGGGGGGAGGTGAGAGCCGCCTCCGTGCCACCGGGCCCCCTCAGACGAGGCTGTTCTCTACCTGGCTGCATGCGGGAGCACTTATTCCCCCCGGGCCGCCTTTGCATCCTCCCTCCTTCACTGCATGCTGTGCTAGCGGGGGCTCTCACAAAGGGAAGGCACAACGAGGGCTGGCAGAGGAGCGACAGCTCCAGCTTTCTTCCCGGGTATGTGGTGTGCTGGGAGGAGGGGGGAGACTTTGAACCCGGGCTTAGAGGGAGCCGTTAGCTTTTTATGATGTAACATCGCAGCGGACGGCCTTCCCATCTGCATGGAGAGGCGAAAGCCGCCCTCAGAGGGGTTCTGATGCTATTTCTCTGTTTCCCTGAACCCGGCCGGGGGGTGCGGGGGGCCCGGCGGGGTGCGCGGGGGGCGAGAGGGACGGCGGGGTCACGTTTCTGGTTTTATTTCCGTAGCGGGATCCTTGCGTTAAAGACCACGGCTATGGGGAAAGTAATTATTAGCGCCTGAGAACTGCTCTGTGGTTTAGGTAGTTTCATGTTGTTGGGGCTCCACCTTTCTCTCTACAGCACGAAACTGCCTTAATTACTTCAGTTGATATCATCACCAGGTATGCTTGGTGCGAGGGTCTTTTGTGCCCGAAGAAGTCTTAGCGCCGAAGTTATCTGTAGGCGTCAAGTCCCAATGCCATTGTTCCCCATCTGCAACGGAGGCTCCTTTGATTCCTCAGATAAACACGGCAGCCGAGGGGGGAAGCTTGACAAGTTCTTCAAGGTTAGCTAGCTCCTAAGCGAGTCCCTGCCTGCTTGCGGGATTTTCATATCTCTCGTAGGCTGCATTCAAGGTCAGGTGCGTTTTTGCATTCCGCTCGGCGTGGGTAGAGCTCGGGCGGAGGGGGGGTAGGGGGGATGGTGTGTGTGGGGGGAGGCTTTTATTTTTCCGCCTGGATTTATTCAGAAACGGAGGGTGAAAAGCTCTCGGCCGCCCGGGGGAGGGGAGAGACCGAGCCGGGCAGCCCCTCTCCACGCGGGGCCCGGGGGCTGCGCTCCCCTCCGGCCGCTCTCGCCCGCTCGGGCTCCCGGGGGCTGACCGCAGAGCCCCGAGCCCCCTCCGTCGGGCCCGCTCCCCCGGGCTCAGCGCCGCGAGGCCCACAAGGCCTCGGTTACGATCACGATTGCGGCGCGCCCGGGGCCGCTCTCCGCGGCGGCGGAACGGGCAACAGCGACCTCTCCGGGCCCTCCGTCGCCGCCGCCGCTCCGCCGCGCCGCGCCCGATGCCTTTTGTGTCCGCGGCGCCCGCGGCGGGGGCGGGCAGCGTGCTCCGAGCCAGGGAAAGGCGGGCACGGGAACGGGCAGGGAAAGGCACTCCTGCGGGGTTGGGTTTGTCTTTCTATTCCCCCCCCCCCTTTTTTTTTTTTTCTTCCCCGTCTGTTTTCCTAAATGTCTGATCGATTCTTTCTGCTTAAAAGAAAAAAAAAAAAGAGAAAAGAAAAAGAAAAACTTTGGGTGTGATTCTCCAGAAACGGAGAGCGGTTAGATAGCGGATTTGAGGCAGACCTACCCTAGCTGGATCTTCGTGGGAGACGCCTCGGCTGGGCCAGATGTGTACACCGCAGTCCGACAGCAGTGCTCGTGTCTGCCTGTGCGCACCGTGCTGCTGTCGGGCTGCCCTGCTCTGTGTACGTACCGGCGGTGTATTTACAGTGTGTGCGCGCCTCTGTAGCCTTCATGCACAGCTTCTCTGTGCTTTATATCCCGTTGGATTCACGTCGCTCCGCTTTTGGACCGCTTCCCCCAAACTCTGAGTCATTCTTTCTGCCCGCTGTGCCAAAGCACCGCTCCGCGCCGGTGGGTTCTGTCCGGCTCGTTCTCAGCGGCAGGAAAAAGGAGAGGCGGCATTCCAGCGCAAAACCCGCGCAAAGCCCGCGGCCGCGGAGCTCTGCCCCTCGCAGAGGCGCGCTTCCTGCCGCAGCCAGCGGGATGGGAACGCTGCGGGTTTCGCTCTGCCGGGACGGAGGCCGGGAGGGGTTTTATTCAGCCACGAGAACGGTGCTTCATGCCTGGAAATTCCGATTTCGTACCGCAGTGGGACGGCTGGTCGGTCCTTCCTGGGGTCTGCCGCCCCAAATCGTGCGATAATTGGCAATGCAAACCGTGCGAAAGCCGTGCGGGCTCCCACGAGCTCTCGTGGCTCGTATGAGAAACGTACTTCGGGGAAAACTGAGCCTAAAAGGTCGAAAAGAGAGGCGAACGCTCGAGCGCTATTAGCAGCGCTGTGACCGCGTGAAAAACGCCCGTAATTATTTGCCATATTTTAACTCCCGCTTTCCGCACAGCCTCTCCTGCCGCTCGGGTGTTGGCAGCGAACACGTTCCGAATTTTACAGGGAAATAAAAATGCAGGCACGTTCTTTTAAACGTTATTGTTATTGTTATTCATTTGCTATTATTTTTGGTGAGGAACCAAAAAAATGAAACCCGCTGCAAGTTGAGAACCCAAATTCGAATATAAACATCCAGGACTCCTGCAGCTAAGATTATTTTTTCTGAATGGAAAAAGGAAGTTCTACAATCACATTTCACCACAGCTGACTCTTAATAATAAATATAAATGACGTCGAGTTCCGTCTTTCCAGGAAAGAAACACAATTATTTTTTGCTATTACGGCGTGTCTATACAACGGCCACAAAAAACAGCGGAGGAGATCTTTATGTGCATTTTTTGAATTGCTCGAAAATAACGGGCTCCCTGTTTGCGGGGATCCTGCAAGTGTTTTATAATTTTCGAACTCTAATAGGGCATAATAGTTTCATTATGGGCCTTTGTAATCCTGAATGGGGAGAGAGCGTCGTTAAAATGGGATCTCCGCGCGATTTCTGACTAAACTGTTGGGAGGACATGAAAAGAAAAAGCGAGAAAGAGAGAGGGGAGAGAGAGGGAGAGAAGCGGCCCACACAGCCATGTAAAACTAATTAGAACCACACTTTTGCATGCACGACATTTACACGTGATTTTAATTCTTGCTCGGCCTTCCCTTCCATTTGCGGGGCTCTGTTTTCACAGCAGCACATCCCGAGCACCCCGAGCCTCCTGCGGGGATTTCGGGGCTCCCCCCGGACCCCGCTCCACCGCGTGTCCGCCGGAGGGTCGGGCACCGGCGGCGGCGCGGGCGCGCAGCTCAGCCCCTTTTAATCCCTAACACTGGCCTTGGATCTGGCCGCGCCTCGCTTTCCCCCGCTCCCTCCCCTCCTTCCGCGGAGGACCGTAACCCTCCGCTCGGTTTCCAGCGCGCGTCCTGCGGCCAAATCAATAACTCCGCTTTGCCCGTCAGCTCGGTTCCGCGGGGCGGCCGAACGCGAGAGACCCTCTTATATCCTCCCCTCCGTGAGCGGTGCCTCTCTTTGCACAGGGCACACCGCGCTTTTCCTCCCCTTTCCCTCCCGCCGCTTCCCTGCATAGTTAAGAATAAATCGGGGAGAGCAACGCTGCTGCCCCGCTCTCGGCGGCCCCTCCGCCGTGGGGGGGAGGTGGTCCAAGGGCAGGGCCGAGCGAGGAGGGGGCTTCGGTCACTGCCGCTCTCAGCCCGAGCCGAGGGGGACCGAATCCCTCTGCCCCGGTCCTCCCCCGGTCCTCTGAAGGCCCCGCGGAGCAGCTCCGGCCGTGGGATGCGCTGGGTTTAACTTTTCGTTGCCGGTCCCGCTTAGCGCGGAACGGAACGGGATTATTTACAGGGAGCTCCCAAACGAAACACAATGGTATAATTTAACCTTTCCGAGCACTCGTAAATTTTTACGGCTGCGAAACACAGCGATGCAAATGAGGGCGCTCATAGTTACTGACTTAATAACAACCCCGTGGCTTCCGAAACAATAACTCCTTATGAAATATAATAAATATATATTTAAATACAGTGCGCCGCAACTGCTATTTTGCTCCTTTTTATTGCTTCAATTGTTGTATAATTTTATGTGAAGGTCTCCGATCGCAAGGGTTTGGGTTTTTCTTGGCGGTTTTTTTTTTTTTCGCAGGGAAAACGACTCACTGATGGGATGATTAATTATGATATAAAATAGTCCGCTTAAACGAAAAGGAAAAAAAAAAAAAAAAAAGAAGGAGAGAGGGGGACAGAGAGGGAGAGGAGAGAAAGAAAGAGGGGGGGACGACGACCGTAATGCGGAATCCGATCTTTTAATCTCAGTTGGCCGCAATTAAAACAAACTCCGCCGTATAACTCAAATATCCCTTTGCATAAAAACATATGGCCTCGCTATAAAAATTATGGCTGGAAAACACTGACCCATTAATAGCCCGCGGACTGATTTATACTTTATTGTTCTGCTCCCCCGCCACGTGACCGGGGCAGCCAATGGGCGCCCGGGCTGCCCCCAACTTATTACTGACTCTACTTCTCCGCCAGCACCAAGTTGTTACGTGAAAAGCCGCAGCCCCGAATTGCGGCGGGTCGGGCGCCCGCGCCGCGCCGCGCCATGTCGGCCCCCGGGACCCTCAGCAACTACTACGTGGACTCCTTCCTGGTGCCGGAGGGGGACGAGCTGGCGGCCCCCCGCTACGCACCCGCGCCGCTGGGGCCGCCGCCGCGCCCGGCGCTGGCCGAGCACCCCGAGCTGGCCCCATGCAGCTTCCAGCCCAAGGCGCCCGTCTTCGGCCCCCCCTGGAGCCCCGCGCACCCCGCCGGCGCCAGCGGCGTCCCCGCCGTGTACCACCCCTACGCGCACCACCAGGCGCCCGTGGCACCGCCCGACGGCAGGTACATGCGTTCGTGGCTCGAGCCTGTGCCGGGCTCCTTGTCCTTCCCCGGGTTACCTACCAGCAGGCATTACGGCATTAAACCTGAACCGCTGGCGGCCAGAAGGGGTGACTGTACCACGTTTGACACTCACACTTTGTCTCTGTCTGATTATGCTTGTGGTTCTCCTCCAGTTGATAGGGATAAGCAAAGCCACGAAGGCGCATTCTCTGAAAACAATGGAGAAAGTGAGGCAAACGGAGAGAAACCACACATTGATCCAAGTAAGTGGGGCTGCGGGGCTACGCGCTTGGGGCCGGGGAGAAGGCGCGGGGCGGGCTCGGGGGGCTGCGATCCGCGCTGCCCCTCGCGGGCTCTGCTGGGATCCGGGACGGCTGCGGCTCTGAGGGCTGAGGGGAGAGCAAAAACCCTCCCTGCGGCTGCGACTCAAAATAATAATAAAAAATACTAATCTGAAAAAACTAGCAAAAAATCCCACTCCTCTCTCCCTCCCCTTCCCGCCTCCCCCCCCCCCCCCCACCCCCAGCCACCCCAAGCCAACTTCGCAGGACATACTCGCATCCTCCCGCTACACTCACGGAGCGGGTGCCCGAGAAGCATTGGATGTGAATGTGAGCTGCGGGGCCGGGGGTCGAGGGGGGGGGGGGCAACGCGGGGCCGACGGCCGGAACCCCGCCGTTGCGCGGTGCCCTCCTCCCCCTCCGCCTGCCGGCGGAAATGCCCGCGCTGGGCGCTGCGGGGCCGCGGAGCGGAGCTGCTCCTGCTAATAACGCCATGCAAATAAGGGCCCTGAGCTCCCGAGGCTGTAATGACGGCGGCTGCGGGCTGGCTCGTCAGCCCCCCGGGTCCTGCCAGCGATGACACGGGAGAAGGGGGAATTGTAACAGAGAACCAATTCGGACGAGCCGCCTCTCCGGTCGAGCTGGCACTCGGAGGGGCTGCGGGGAGGGCAGGAAGGAAGGAGTCAGCCAGCAGAGAGCAAGCGGACGGGTGTTTTCAAACTGCATCCTACAAACAATAAAAAAGGCGAAGGGAGGCGGGGGCGGCGTGGCTCTGCCGTCCACGGGTCCCCGTGACTCCCCCCCCCCCCTCCGTGCGAGGGGATGTGGGTGCTCTGTGCCCACCGCGGAAGGCGAGGGGCACCCGACTCCAAGACTTTCCCCCAGCCACCCCCCCTGAGCCTCAACTTCTCCTATCGTTCCCCCCACAGATAACCCCGCTGCTAACTGGCTCCATGCGAGGTCCACCCGGAAAAAGCGCTGCCCTTACACCAAGCACCAGACGCTGGAACTGGAGAAGGAGTTTCTGTTCAATATGTATCTCACCAGGGACCGCAGGTACGAGGTGGCCAGGCTCCTCAACCTCACCGAGAGACAAGTGAAAATCTGGTTTCAGAACAGGAGGATGAAAATGAAGAAAATCAACAAAGACAGAGCAAAGGACGAATGATGGGGATACGAGGGTTAAATGGGGGGGGGAAAAAAGAAAAAAAAAAAGGAAAAGGAAAAAAGAAAAAAAAGCATAAAGTTAAAAAACAACAAGAACAACAAACAAACAAACAAAAAAGCAAACAAAAAAATAACAACAACAACAACAACAAAAATCCTCCCCTCGAGCCCTGCCATGCAATGCGTCTGGGTCCAGGCCTCTTTTTTTTTTTTTTTTTTCTCAAGGCAAATTCTGATTACGATTGTACCTTGCTTGTCACAGTAGCATGGAGAGGCCAGTTGCCAGGAGAGGTACAGTAAGACTTTTCATTTTCTAATAGGAAAGAAAAAGGGGGCATTAGCACGAACCGGCTGTTCAGCTAGCTTGTATAAATCTACCTGTTTCTTCACTTAAGAAAAAAAAGAATGAAAAAAAGGAGAAAAAAAAAAAAAGAAAGAACGACGAGCAAAAACTACCTTTTCATAATGCACAACTATTTACGGACTGTATAGTTTAGTCAACGTAGTTAATTTTATTCGCTCTTTGCGCGGCAGAGAGATCTCTGCTCTAATACTTGAACACTGTGTTTTATTGTGGTAATTATGTTTGTGACTCAATTTATGTGCTTGGGTGCTGTACCGGATGTAATCGTGTAAGCTAGGATTCAATTTGAACTCAGGTTGTTTATTATAAAAATTGCATAGAGTATAGCTCTGTAGTGTATTAAGTCTTTTCTGTATAATTAGACAGTTAACCTTTGATTGTAAAATATATATATTATATATATCCCAATTTAAACACACACACAAAAGTAGAAAAAAGAGTTTGTCCGGGATGTCTGGGAATTACGGTTCTCAAAATACTTCGAAGCGAGTTGTTTTAGTATGCACAGTTGATATATATATCGTACTGTCTTTGTCAGTTGTATATATGATCTATATATGAAAAAGTAACTAAGCAGACTAGCTTAACTATTGTTTTTGCACCAGTGAGCAGTTAGCAGATTTCGGAGCTATACGTATATGTGAAAGGGTAACTACCTATGGTTTACGTTTTAATTTTAATCGAATGATTTGATGGTTATTGTAATGAAGGTTAATTTTATTGATAATAAATTATACGCTATAAAAACCTACATTTGGTTATTGTAAATTTGTATCGCTTATTAAAAAAAATAGTAATAATAAATCCGGGAAGTTATGTTGATGCAGAACGTACACTGTCTATTTTGAAATAGTTACCTCATGGCCTACTGACCAAATCGTTGTGTTGAAATGATATTTAACTTTTTGCCAAATAAAATATATTGATTCTTTTCTATTCCGTGATGTTTTAAGGTTCTTAAGAAAGGATTTCTACCCGGAGCCCCCAGCGGACTTGGCGGGGCCGAGAGCCGAGCTGGGACTACTTGCATGCTGTTCTACAAACGCAGAGCCCAGCTCAGGGGAAAACTGGGCTTCTTTTGGCTCTAAATGGGTCCGGAACGCCTTTGGTTCCCCGAGGGGGGGAGGCCCTGCTCCCCCCTCCCGGATACCGTTTCGGAAGCCTGCGCTTAGCGATGGAGAACGGCAGAGCCTCCAAATGGGAGCGGGGGCTCACGCTCACGTTAAGGCGATTTTATTAAATTCCTCCGGCGGGGCGGGGGTGGTGCGGACCGACCCGAAACGTGCAGCTCTCCTCGGAGCGGGCCGACGTGTAAATCAGTGCAGACGGCGACATTTACACCGGGCCGCTTCATTGCTCCTCGATAACGCGCTGCAGCGAGACGGGGAAGGAGCCCGCTCCCCGAGCCTACTCTAAATCCCCTTCTGGAGATAATCGCCCAAGCAAAAATATGGTATTGAGAACGTCGCCCCTTTCTTTCTCCCCTCGCCTTCGCGATGGGGATTTTTTATTTTTTTATTTTTTTATTTTTACATGCCCCGTGGCAAATAAAAACAAGCCGCTGCATTTTACTAGCGCCGCAGATTATGTATGTATATAGAGAGACAGAGAGAGATAAAATTTTACTGACAATTACGGTAGAATTTATGGTGTCAATTTTACTCTCTGGTTCAGCCTAGGGAAAAGAGCACGGCTGGAGCAGGGGAGGCAAAATCCGATTATTTTTTTCGTAAAGCAACAACAGAAAGAAGGGGAGAGATTCTTCGGAGCGGGAGATTTCTGTGCCCCCCACCCCCCCCATCTCTTGCGCCCACCCCTCCCCCGCCGCCCCGAGCCAAATCGGGCTCTGCAACAAAAGAAATCGTGGAGTCTGCGAATGCTACAGCCGCGTTGGGGCGGACGCGTTCCCGCGGGGGCGGCTCTGCGCGCCCCGACCGCGTGGATCTGTCGGGTGGGAGCGTATATATTGCACAGATATGAACCGAGAGCGAAATAAGACGGAGCGCACTTGTGGTCTTGGCAGAAGTTGTTGTTAGGAAAATTCAGAGCCATGCAGCGCAATAAAAGAAAATGACTGCTGTAACCGTTTATGGGGTGTAAAACGCTGCAGGGCGAAAGGCAGAACGTAGGGAGCCGGCACGGAGCGTACAGATGTGCAGAACTGCGGGGGGAAAATCCTGTCGGGTTCACCTTGAAAAAAAAAATAATAATAATAAAAGAAATCCGGGGTAAGATTTGATGAGTTCTAATTAGTGAAAGGAGCTCGTTCTGGCGTGCACACACAAAAAAGCCCCTAATTGAGCCCCGAGCCGGTGTTTGGGATGCTGGGACGCCCTCTGTTGTTGCAGACGGAGGCAACTTCAAAGAATCAGCATTAAGAGTGTGTAATAAATGACGGGTCTGCAAACTGTCTGGAATTCGGCCCTTAATGAGTTTACAACTGTCCAGCCACAATTAAGATTTTCTACAAAAGCCTTTTCATTTGTTTTGTCTGGCTGTTTTAGATAAAGCGAGCGAGCGGAAATAACAGCCTTTATGAGCCTCCCCCCCGGCCGGGCCGGGCCGGGCCAGGCGCGGACGCGGAGCCGTGGGGCGCGGCCGAAGCGGAGCCGCCTGCGCGGTTCGGCTCCGCGGGGCGCGGCGGGCGGGCGGGCGGCGCGCCGGAGCGCCGGCAGGTGGCGCTGTGAGCCCGCGAAAGAGCAGCCGCCCGCCATCAAGCGCTCGGCCGCCTCCCGCCAGCGCCTAAAATGTCGACGGTGTGGGCGCAGATCGCGGGCCGGAGCCGCGGGCTGAGCGTCAACAAAGGCCGAGTTCATTTTTTTCCCCCCTTCTATTTTTACTCTGGTTTTTTTTTTATCCCCTTGTTTTTCTTCTTCTTTTATTTTTATTATATCTTTTTCTTTTTTTCTTCCCTTTATCCCCTTCTCACTGGGGCACCGGGGCAGCGTCAGTGCGTGGTCACAGCGAACGCTCGCCCCGCACCGCGTTCCGCTTTATTATTCTCGGAGCACCCACCGCTCCCTACCAGCTGACGGAGCCGCGGCACTGAGCTGCGAGCCCGTCCAAGCCTTCCCCAGCCCCTCGCCCCGCTCTGAGCCTCCCGCTTTCCCGGTGAGAAATGACACGCTCGGAAAATGCGGGGACGGCAGAGGAGAGAGGAATCGGGGTGCTCCCGGGTCCGCCCGGCCCTGCCGGGGAGATGCGGTGTGCACGGGGCCGCCCTCGGAGCGAGTCGCAACGACGGGAAACGCAGCGCTGAGGAGTTTTAATTTGAAAATTATTTACCGGCGAGGGGAAATTTCCAAACATCTGTCTCTGGTACAAATAAAACTCCCCGCCTGCGTCCTCGGCAATCCCCCGCTTCGTGGGACACGCTGTACTTATATCGTACAGATGCTAACAGTCGGGTACTCCGCAAACTTGACGTATCCCAAAGTCACTCCTAACTTCTTCTGGCCCGCTATTCTGATTTCCCCCCTCTCGTTTTCCTATTTCTCTCCGTTTTGCTTTCGTTGGCTTCTGGTCTTGAGAATTAGAAGTAGTGGGGAATGGTAGTGCGTGTTCAGATGTTGCCAAAAGAAAGGGGGGAAAAGTAATTGGAAAGAAAACAGAAACAGGAGGGGAGGACGCACAAAATGTGTTCTGAAGGAAGATCGTCGTGTTTTTCAAGTTACAGTCAGACAAGAAAAAAAGGAAAAAAAAAAAAAGCTGAACAGCGCTCTGTAATAGAACCACTTTCTCTGCGTTTTATTTACATTTCCTTAAATCAAAGGCAATATCTTAACATCGAAATTCAGCATCGGAAAGGAATGTGCGCACTGTGCTATTTTTTCCCCACCCCGCTGCAAAGATTTAATTCTTTCTAGGGATGTAGAGCAGCAGCCACTCCCCGCTTTCTAATAAGAGCCTTCCTATCAAATGTTTGTCTACAATGGCGTTGTTAAACTTCTTATGATTAATACTTTATTTTTTTCCTTTTTATTTTTTTTTCCGAGGGCAGTAAAACTGCGCTGAAATTAAAAAGTGTTTATGCGTCGTCATACGAAGTAATAACTTGGCACAGTGCGCTTCATTATAATCGGGGATAAATTACGGCGAGATTCCAAAACAACAAAAATCCTTTCTAGTGCGAACCACATCACGATCCCTCTCGGCACATGAGCCGTAACCGGGGAGTGCTCCCAGGTCGCGCGTAACTTCTGAGCACCGTTTTTATCGCTGCCTTTGACTTCCCGGAAAAGCTGTGGAAGCAGAGCGAGGCGCCCGGCTCTCCCACGAAAATCAGAAATACAATGAATCCCGCCTGGAGGATTATTTTTAAAGCGTGTGAGAAGATTGCGGTGACGGAAACCTCGCAATCTCAGCTCGCTCGCTGTTTCCTCGACTGTAACATATATATATATATGTATATATTTGAATGCGTTTTGCAGGCGGCCGTGCCCGGGGTTGTTTGTTTGCGACAGAATGAGACATTTCGGGGCTATTTCCGAGCAGAGCTGTGCCGCCGTTGGGAGAACAAGCGGGGGGTGGGCGCGCAAATAAGGCGATGGGGGCCAAACCGGAGCCGCTTTGACGATTTGTTGGGTGGGAGGCATTTTGACGTTATAACCATTATTATTTGTGGGCTGGCAGATTAAAAGCTGCGAGCGAAATAGAAGAAAAGGCGGCGGTCACAACACACCCCCGCAAAGCTAACGGCATCGCAGCGCTTATTTTGCAGGCACACGGAACCCGAAATACACGCGCCCGGCTCCTCTGTTCGCTTCGCCGTTATCAATATTTGAGTCTAGACACCGGCTATGTTCGCTGTTTCTTTCTCCTTGCGTCTTCGTATGTTGTCACCAGAGGAGCTATTTATTGGTCTAATGTCATCTACTCCAGCTTCTTTGATCTTCTGAGTCGTTGTCTTGTTTGCTTCGCATTCGTTTAACTTCTTGGGCCTTTCTTCCCCTCCGGCAGCTTCTTCTGCCGGAATGTTCCCACATCGACCGCAGCGATATTGCCAAAATCGGAATAAACGCGCACAGAGCCCTTTTCTCCAGATTCTCCCCTGCGCTTGCGAGTATCAGGCGCGTTTTCACGTGCTTGGCACATCTCTAGGAACAGCCGCCACATTTGCATGCTCTGAGGCAGCAATATCTCGGGGATCTCACTCTAAGAATTTACTCGCTTCTGTCAGAAACCTGTATTCATGGGGCTGCAATAACCGCGCATAAAGGCTCCCCAAGGGCGAGCGTGGAGGTGTGCGGGGGAGGGGGGAGAGGGTGTTCCACGGTTACAAAACGGAAAGTTTAGGGTCCGTGCGAAATATCGCCAAGAACAATTTTAAGTGGTGAGAAAGTCTTTGTACACGGGGCACCAAACTATAATTGAAAGGAGAATTTCCGGGGCAATTCCATTGTGCTCCTTCCAGTTTATGATGTGCAATACAGGCAGGCAGTAAAAGCTGTCTTTACCAGGACTCCCTGTCTGAGGGAAGGAAACTCATTTTACGATCCGTTTAAAGGAAGGGCACGGCGCAGCATCCTCAATGCAGAGCCATTCGCATTGTTGGGGAGCCGGGGTTTAGAAAACCGGCTGCGTTCCCCACGAGCTGAGAAGAACGGGGCTGTAAGGTACGTACGATGGAAAGGTAAAAGGGGCGCAGGAAAAAAATAATAGCAATAAGGCTGAGGGCTGAAGGCTTTTGCAGGCGGCTCCTTGAATACAGCATATTGTTTTCTTTTTGTTTTTTTTGAGGCTCTCAGGAAGTTGACCGTTCCCTCTCCCACCCGTTGTATGTCGCCTTTATTCGGGGGGCGGTTGTGTTTCTTCTCTTGCCCTTTCTTCCCGGGGAGGAGGGCCGGGCCGGGCCGGGCCGCCCCCCCGAGGGCTCCGCGCACCCCTATGTTTGGCTCGGGCTCTGGCACCCTCCGAGGCGGCGGGACGTGGCCAGTGTACCCCGCGGCTGATGGCACCCCAAGCACCCCCCCCCCCCCCGCGCATTTTAGTGACCCCTCTGCGTGCTTACATCACAGAAAGACAATGAGAGCTTTCACTTCTTTCAAGTTGTTTTGTTTTTAACGTTCTCCCCCTGCCCCCCCCCCCTCCTTCTCCCCCGCCCCGTCTAACGAGGACCACATGGTGCCCGCCCACCCCTCCCCGGCTCTCCCCCCTCCCTCCGCCGCCTCTGCAGAGCGGTTCCGCGGAGCGGGGCTCGGGCGCTCCCCCCTCGCGGCGGCGGCGGCGGTGCCGTCGGGGGCCGAGGGGCGGTGGCTCGACGGCGCGGGGCGGCGGCGGCGGCCCCGGCGGCCCCGTCCATGGCCGGGCACCGGCGGGCCGCGGCCGGCACCACCTGTGAGGCGGGCGGGGATTGGCGGGCGGCGTCATATGACCGGTCACGTGCTGGAGGCAGCTCAGTCCAAAAGAAAATGGGGTTTGGTGTAAATCTGGGGGTGTAATGTTATCATATATCACGCTACCTCGTAAAACCGACACTGAAGCCTGCCGGACAACAAATCACAGGTCAAAATTATGAGCTCTTCGTATTATGTGAATGCGCTTTTTAGCAAATATACGGCGGGGGCTTCTCTTTTCCAAAATGCAGAGCCTACTTCTTGCTCCTTTGCAAGCAACTCCCAGAGAAGCGGCTATGGACCAGGCGCGGGTGCCTTCGCCTCCTCCATGCCCGGCTTGTACAATGTGAACAGTACCATATATCAAAGCCCGTTCTCTTCCGGATACAGCCTGGGCTCTGATGCCTACAACCTGCATTGTTCCTCTTTTGATCAGAACATTCCCGTCCTCTGCAATGACCTAACCAAACCCAGCTGTGAGAAAGCGGAGGAAAGCAACCTGCACAACCAGGCTGAGGCTAATTTCCGGATATACCCCTGGATGAGGTCTTCAGGTAGGGGCGAGCGGGGCTGGAGCTGTGGCAGCCAGGCAAAGCGTGTCGCCAAAATTACTGTCAGCACAGCCTTGATGGTTTTAATTATAGCCGAGGCGCCATTGCGTAGAAAGCCCGTGGCATTGTATGTAAATGAGTATCATAAAACTTTTTATTGCCCAATTAATGGGTTCTAGCCTCGTAAATTTATTTAACTCCATTTGCTATGGAATTTTAGCATTGAGTTTGTTTGCGCTGTTTGCTGCAGAAATGCGGAGAGTTGGCTGCGTACTCGCAGAGCCCCCTCGGGTGAGCGTCCCCGCTGCCCTCCGCCGAAGTCGGGCAACAAACCTCCGCCCGGGGGGGGGAAAGGGGGCCCGGGAGCAGGGACGGCTGTGCCGGGGCTCCGCCGGGCCGCGCCGCGTTCGCCCCATGCCCCCTCCGCGGAGATAAGAATCTATAGAAATGGACTGAACAGGAAAGCGGAGGGAGGGGGGAGTTGGGGGGGGCCGGGGGCGAGTGTGTGTGAAAAGCGAGAGCTCGCTTCTGGGGCTGAACGTGGGGTATTGTTTACGATCCGGGCGGGGTAGGGGAGCGGGGAGGGGTGTGTGTGTGTGTATGTGTGTGTGGAGGGAGCCCCCAACATAAAAATAAAATAAATACGGCCCGGCCTTCCCTCTAGATCTTTACTTCCCTTTGCGAAATGCAAAAGCCTGGAAGGTTTTAGGGAAATATATCGCCCGGGGGAAAGTTCCTCCTCCCAAAAGCAATTTCCTCCCCCACCTCCTCTCCTGAATGCTTTCTCTCCACTTTTTCTATGTCTCGAGCAACTTAATTTTCGCTTTGCTCGAGCAGAACAGGTCGTGTCGCTGAAATGTCTTTGTTAGGACAATGTGTGTGTGTGTGAGGGGGGGTGTGGGGATGCGAAGGGGAAAAGGGGATTATTCACTCTCGCTTGGGCTGTTTCTGTTTTGGTGTTTGTTTCTTTACGTTGGGGGAAAAAAAAAGGGCGGGGTGTGTGTGTGTGTGTGTGTGTGTAAAAACAAAAAAGATAGAACTTTCCTCTTCTCTTCCTGCCTAACTGCTGGGCGTGTGTTCCTGCCTGCCTTCAGGTCCCGATAGAAAGCGAGGGCGCCAGACCTACACCCGCTACCAGACCCTGGAGCTGGAGAAGGAATTCCACTTCAATCGCTATCTGACTCGTCGGCGGCGGATAGAGATCGCCCATGCCCTCTGCCTGACTGAGCGGCAGATCAAGATCTGGTTCCAGAACCGGCGGATGAAGTGGAAGAAGGAGCACAAGGAGGAAAGCTCCAGCACTCCGGCTCCCAACGAGCCCACGTCAGCAGCAGCGTCTGTGGAGAAAGTGGAAGAAGATGAAGAAGAGGAGGACTAGGGAGTCCCATTCGAGGAAGCAATCTCTTATAATAATGTATGCACGTGACAGCTCTAAAAGCTCCCTTTAAAGAGAGAGAGAGAAAAAAAAAAAAAAAAGGAGAGAGAGATACACACTCACTGTTTTTATTAAAAAAAAAAAAAAAAAAAAAGGTAATCAGTTCCCCTTCAGTTCTGTCTTGCAAGCGAGCGTTTGCAGACATGAAAACGTCTCTTGGGTTGGATTTCCAGCCCTCTCTCCCCTCTCCTGTCCACTCCAAACCTCCCCCGAGGTAGCATATCCTAAGAGCATCCTACAATCATTTGAGTTTTCGTTCACCCACGCTCGGGTGGGTTTGTCCCGGGGACGTTTCGGTGCGAGGACTGCTGCTTGCACATAAAGTACACCGTGACCTTCCGAAGTAACTACCTGACTCGATAGTCCCGATCGCGATGAAAGGGGAGAAGTGCATTAGGCTCACATTAAGGAAAACTACCTAATTTTGAATAAGTAGCTCTGCACTTTCCTTTTTATTTTTATTTTTAAGTTTTCCTTTTCCTTTTCTTTTAATTATTGTTAGAAAAGTACCGTAACTAACAGCTACACTAACAAAAGGTAAAACAGCAAGCGAGGGGAAAAAAAAAAGATGTGCCACAAACCACTACAATCCACAGCAATGAGTCGTACTACCTATTTTTCAGACTACCTATATATCTTGCTCCGCCTACCTATCTTCGAAAGTATGCTGTATTTTAGTAGTCAAAAGAAGATAACGTACTAATGTGAATTGCAAAATGCTTTTAGAAACGTAAGTGTAGTCGTTCGAAAAGCACGCATCCATAGCTTTGGTATAGAATTTGGTACCGTAAAGGCTGAATATATTTAAATTTAAAATAATATATTTATTCCAAAGCAATTATTAATGAAAACCATATGCTGCAATATATCTCTGTCCGCGATCCTTTACTTTTCCGAGTGAGGGAGCGAACACACACGCCAATATTGTACAAAGCGGTTTAATATCTACCGTGGGCTTCTACCTTAGGCTGCCTCTGCTCATGGCCGTTTCCTTATCCTGGGTTGATCTTACTCAATATAGCTGAAAGTGTTCTTGGCAAAGTGAATTTAAATGACCATGTAACCACCTTTGAAATATCTGTTTGTCCTGATTATCCGAACGTGTTAATATGTAATACCGTGAATTTTCCTACGATAGCAGATATTGTATATTTGAACGATTTTTTTTTCTTTGTCATTTATATTTGTCTTGGAGCTCATTTGTAAGATCATGTCATAAATTGGGAAGTATGTAATTAATTCGGAAACTTTGTCGCATGACGTATCGTTCAGAACTCTGTATAAATCCGTCTAGAAGGTTTGGCTAAAGTTGATTAAAAAAATTGTATGTTACAATGTGTTTCGATGTGTTCGTTGTGAACATTTGGATATGCCGTGTAAGTATTGGAAGTGGAAAAAAAATATGTCTGTGAACTCTCTTTGGAAGTGATACCGTGTTCAAGTATCTCCCACGATAAATGTGTTTTATGTCACACGGAAAATAAAGATGCTTGTTGACAATGAATTGTGTTCATTTATTAGGGAAACGGGTCGAAGGAAGGATAAAAAATACAAAAAATAGTTAACGTGCAAATAAAGAAATTCGAGCACATCAATCTTTCCCCCCCCCCCCCATAATCGAAAGGAATAAAATAATCTAAGGTGACGAATGGACAGCGATCTGTCAATTTCTCTATCTCGACTTCGTGCTTTTTATTATTTTTTTACATTTATTTATTTATTTCTCCCAGCGTGGTTGATTAATAAAGCGGAAAGCTTCTTTATGGCAGGGCTTCCTTCCACCGAGCTCCGGGCTCCTCCAGAAAACCCGAGCTCGGCCCAGGCGGCCGTGACGAAGCCCCACTCGCACGCAGGGAAACCAGATTTGGGAAGGAGGAAAAAGTGAAGGGCAAAACTTCCCGGGGTGAGGGCTCGGCTGCGGGCGGGCGGCTTTCCGGGGCCGGAGGGCACGAGAATTGAGTTAAAAAGGGGAAAAACAACCCCGCTTTAGGAAAGATGTCAATTCGGACAGGTACCGCGCGACGTCGAGGCGAGAAAACATTTTACAATAGTGAAAAAAAAAAACCATCAAAAATGAAAAATTAAAAAATATATATATAAATAAAAAATAAAATTTAAAATAAAAATGATCTTTAAAAAGCCCGAAATGTCCCTTTATTCGGGCGGCCGAACACAGGTAGAACGAGAGCATCGTCTGCACAGAAGTTCCCTTTTTCCGCCGCCCTCCGTCCCCGCCGATGTACTAATTGCAATTTTAATAAAATTAGTGCGAACTCCAGGTCTGGTTAAAAAAAAAACTCCGGGGCTGCCTCTGTGGTAAGATGGCGCCTCTCTAAGACCTGCCTCTTCTTAGTGATGAGGAAAAGGCCATAAATCCGTTGTTGTTTATGAAAATTTACAACTTTGCAATACAACTTTATGAGTTGTTCGGTTTTTCCATTGGTCGTTGTCGGTCATGTGGATGGTAACCGTGAACATGAACTTTTTTATAATTTCCCTTGCGAGAATAGAGCCGCATTCTTTTGCTGAGCTCTGTCCTGCTTCGGATCTCTCTGGCTTTCAATCCCCATTTCATTTGCTCTTTGTAAGGCAATAGTGAACAAAGTGTGCGGAGGTTCGGCATAAGCAGCCGCCTAGAACACAGATCCGGGATGGCAATTTCCAGTTCCCCCGCTGGAAGGTGTGGCATATTGGATTCAAAGCACTGGCGTGGCAGATTTTCAACTTGCAACCTGGCTAATTTCCTGCTTCTTCTGGCACCAAAAGGAGGGCGATTCGTCTCCTGTGCAGCCAAAGCGACAGCTGTCAAAGTCGCAGGGGCTCCTGTGAGCCAGAACCTAAAAGGTGAGAAATGTATATGACACTGCCGTAAGCAGGGAAACATGCTTTAATACGGGGAGATATTAGACATGTGCAATTAAAGCGAATGCGAATGTGAGCGGCCAGAAATAGACGCGGCCGCAGCTCGGCTTCTTTCGATTTAACCTGTGCATGCAGAGGTGCTGAATAAAATGCCGATTTGCTGTTATTTATTCGGGAAGCGTGGATTTTTCACGAAGTTTATTCCTGTTTGCTTTTGCCAGGGGGTCGCTGTGGCATTCTGATTATTTTCTAAGAATTCAGGTTTAGAGCATCAATCCGGAAGGATTATAGTGTTATTATTCTTATTATTTTTGCCGGCACGAGGGAGAGAGGAAAAAAAGAAAAAAAAAAAAAAAAGGATGATTTATATATGCGTATATAAAAGAAAATTTTTTCTTTCGCAGCGTTAACTTTAAGCTCCACCGCGGCGGCTGAAATTTAGATGTGATTTATCTGTGATTATTTTAAGGCTGTTTTGGGGCGGGGGTGGGGGATCACGGCACAACGTTGCTACGTCCGGGGGAAGGTTCTTCCCGGAGCGCGGCTGTGCCTTTGGTTGTCTGTCTCGGGTGGTCGCCGTGGTGCAGAGCTCAGGCTGCGGCAGCGCTCAGCCCGGCTGCGCGGAGCGGAACGGAGCGGATCTCGGAGCCGGGGCTGAACGCGTTCTCGTTTCGCTGCGAGCGGGGAGTGGGTTGCGGGCACCCGCAGCCCCCCACCCCCCCACACACACCCCGGGGAAGGCTCCCGGGCCCCCGCCGCCGCCGCCCCTCGGTGACAGCCATCACGGGTGAGCTGCTCGCAGCGCTGTTTGTGGCGCCGAAGCCGCGCATTTGCATTGCATTGCGGTACCCGGCGGAGTGGGGCTGCGGCGAGCGGCGGATTATTTATTGCGGGCGGCGGTGCTCAGTGCTGCCACGGCGTGGCCGAGCGGCGGAGGCGGGCACCGGGAGCGGGGCAGAGCCGGGAGAATGCGCTGCTGCTGCTGCCGGCACCGCGCAGGGGCTTAACCCCCGCCTCCCCCCAACCCCCCCCAGAAAAATTAAGAATAATAATTCAAAAAGAAGCATTTCTTAAAGAGAAATCCGGCCTACCGCATCGCGACCGTGGGCAGATACTGCGCAGCCCCCTCCCTTCGCTGTGTCCTCGGTGTGTGCGTTTGTGTCAGCCGGGGGCGGCCCTCGGTCTGTGTCCCCCGGGCCGCCCCCCCCCAAGTGCCCCGCGGGTCAGAGCGGCGTCTCGGCCGGCCCGGAGCGCCTGGATTCGAGCTTAGTTAAAGGGTTGGGAGCGGAGGGAGGGAGGGATTGGGGGGGGGGGGATGCTGCCGAGCAGAGAATGGTTTGTAAGGGGTTTTGTGTACGAGGAGAAAGAGGGTTTTAGAGTTAGGAAGGGAAATGCCTCCGCACCTGTACCTGTGGTTGAAGAGAGGGGGAACGTGGGACGCGGGGAGCTCTGCAAACAAACGCACGGCCGGGAGATACCAGGGGCTGCAGCGAGGGGCTCTGTGGCAAAACGCTGCGGCTGTCTTCTGCTTTCCACGGCAGGAAAACTGCGGTGGATGTGCCCGGGCGAGCAGAGCTCGGGGTGCCGAGATTCGGGGTGCCCGAGGGCGGGGGAGGAGCGCAGAGGGCGCGCGGATATGAGTGCGGCACAGAGCGCAGCGCGGAGCGTTTGGCTGTCACCGAAACGGCTCCAACGCGGCCCGGCCGCGCGGACGGAGCACTGAGTGCTTTTGGATATGATGGGGGCAACAAAAAAGTGTTTTCGTTGCCTGCGGTCGGGATGTGAACTGTTCGGTTTGGATGCGAGTGATAACTTGGGAGAGAAAGAAGGAAAAAAAAAAGTGGGGGTGGAAAGGAAAAAGAAAAGGAAAGAGAAATAAATCAGTGCATAAGCAATGCTGCAAAATGTAAATAAAACAGAGCCTTGCGCGACTTTTTAAACGTTGGTCTCCGTGCCACGGATTCACACAAAGGCCGCCTGAGCACAACTTTATAAAGTAAGGCCTCTGCGCTCCGCTCGCCCCGAATATTGATGTTTCACGGCGCGTTTTCGTTCTGCCCCACGTTGGGGGAAATTCTCTCGTTTTAAAGCTCTTTGTGCTCGCCGCTCTGTGTGTTGGGTTGCTGCCGTTCCCCCTTTTTATAGCCCTATTTGCAGAGAGCATAAAACTTTCCTGGGGAAGGCTCTCGGCACACACGCGTTTCCCTATGAGCCCGCAGCTCAGAGCCGGCGTTTTGCCAGGTGTGGCCGCGGGTCGACCGGCACCGGGAGTTTAAGGAAGTTGAAAAAAAATTGGAGGCAATCAACATCTGAATGTGAAAGTCCAGCTGAGGCCGCGAACAATACGAACTATTGTGGGGCGATGTTTTAACTCGCTGCTGTTTTATAGGTATCGTAATCAGCCCCCGGAAATGAGATAAATAGTCCTCCGACAACAACAGAACTCTCGGGTTAAAGCCGCTTTAGGAAACGGGGCTCGCACGAAAGTCACTTTCCGGAGGAGCGCGTTTAAAATTAGGATATTCTCTGTGTTGTAATGGGAGCACGCACGGCTCGGGGTGTGCCCTCCTCCGCAGGATCCGCGGGGTTACGGCTCCGCTGTGCGCGTCGCGGCGAATTTCATCAGCACTGTTACTGTCTCTGCCCTGGGCCGGGAATGAGATTTCCGCTACGGGTAACTGCCATGTTGAAAAATGAACGAGGAAATGTTTGTTTCGTGTTGTTGTGGGTGTGTGTGGGGTTGTTGTTTTTTTTTTCCCTCTTAAAGACACATATCCGTGTTTAATCCAATTGTTTTAGAGCGACGACGAAAGCGATTGGCTTCTACTGACTCATTAGCGGGGCTGTATTAATTAGGGGTAGCCCTGCCGGCTCGGTGTTGCATTCGGATGTTGGGTTCCCTCGGCCCGGCAGCGGCGGGGGGGGGGGGGGGGGGGTCGAGAAAGCCGACACGTGAAGGTGTATAGGGGCTGTGCGAGGGGACTCGCCCGGCCTTTCTCAGCCCCTTCTCGGACTCTGGGACGGAAAACCCCCTCCCCGCAGGCCGCACTTCTCTGCTCGGGCCCGGAGCAAGCCGTTAATTGCCGGAGCGCTCATTAACGCACGAGAACCTGGCCCACGCGGGAGGCGCAGCCTCACACAAAGCTGGCGCCGGGGCGGGAAGCCCCATCGGAGGAAGGGGGGGGATTTCAGCACACCACTTCCAGCCCGGCCGCCTCGGCCTCAGCACCGCGGTGGGGACGGCGGCGGGGCGCGGTTTTCTCTCCCACGGGCAGAGCCCCTCCGGCGCCGCGTTGCCCCTTCCACGCTCCGAACTTTCCCTCCGCAGCATCCATCAATCGCCCGCCCCCTCCCCAGGGCCGGCGCTCTCCCGCTCCTCCCCGGCGCTGCGCGGCGACAACTTTTACGGGAGCCCCCTCGCCTCTCCCCCCTCCCCCCCCCCCCACTCCGACCACCGAAGGAGGGGGCTCCACGTCCTCTGCTGTCACCCTCGCGCCGCTGTTCTCACGGCGGGATCCCCGAGGGGGCGGGCCGCCGGGCGGGGGCGCGGTCCGTCCCCGCGGGCCGGGGGCGCGGGGCGGCGCGCCGGGGCCGGGGCTGTCGGTAACTTCGCGGCGCGGTGGCGGCGGCCCCGGGGGAGCGGGCGCCGCTCGCGATCCCATTGGCCGCCCCGCCGTCAGCTGCTCCTATTTTCTGCTGTCGCTTTTGGCGCTCGGCCATCCAGAAACAAACCACTTCGATGACTACTAATAGTTATAGCCAGATGTACTAATACACAACAAATCACGGTCCGGGAGAGGGGAGAGCAAATGAGTTCCTATTTCGTGAATCCCACTTTCCCCGGGAGCCTGCCCGCTGGCCAGGACTCCTTCCTCGGGCAGATCCCCCTGTACCCGGCGGGCTATGATGCTCTGAGGCATTTTCCGGCTTCGTACGGGGCGAGCAGCCTGCAGGACAAGACCTACACCTCACCTTGTTTCTACCAACAGTCCAACACCGTCATTGCTTGCAATCGGGCTTCCTACGAGTACGGAGCCTCTTGTTTCTATTCAGACAAGGAAATTAGTAGCGCCTCTCCCTCCGGCAGTGGCAAGCAGAGGGGACACGGGGACTATCTGCACTTTTCTCCCGAGCAACAATACAAAACCAACGGCGTGCAAAGCAAAATTGTGAATGACGAAGGCACCGACCGGAAGTACACGAGCCCTGTTTACCCCTGGATGCAGCGGATGAACTCCTGTGCCGGTAAGTGACTGAGCGCAACCGAAGGGAAAGGGCACCAAAAGTTTCTTTCCCCCGGATTTTTTTTGTTTGTTTGGTTTGTTTGTTTGTTTGTTTGTTTTAGGTAAACTGGGGCTGCCAGGGGGCAATGGTTCCGCAGGCACCCGATCGGATCGGACCTGGCACCCTGGCACCCTGGGAGCAGCGGCAGGGAGCCCAGCCTGGAAAACGGGCAAAAGAAAAAAAAAAAAAAACAATGGCAGTACAAAGGAGGGAGCAAAACCCTTTTCCCACTCTTCTAAAGCCACCCCAAAGCTCATCTCCTTCATTGTCAGAGAGCAATGCAAGGAATATGCCCTCTGCACTGAGGATCCAATGCATTTGTGGCACATTCCTCATCGCCCCCCTCCCCCAGCTCATTAGTATTGGATATTGAGAGCACGTTTCGGGGCCGCACTCGCATGGCATCGCGGATTTTCTCTGCCTTACAAAGTGAACCGCACGGGATCGAACCGTTCTGGCTGGGAGTGGTGCTGAGGAAAGGAGGGGTCCTATAGGGGTGGCACTTAATTTTGATAATCCCATTACCACGTTTGCTTGCATTATTTGCTAATGAGTCCAGGAGTGAGAACCCCTCCCGACTTTATGCTCGGTGGACTGTGGGTTGCGTTTCTTCTTTTGGGAAAGTTAAACTTTTAGCAAGACCATTCTGATGCTGCTTTGCATTGGAGGGCAATAAATTCCGGAGCAAATGGCAAAGGCTGTTCTATGATCTTTAGCTGATGTCTATCATTATGCTGAAATTACAGCCCCTCTGTAGCCATAGAGCAATAGAGTCAGCACACACACACACGCACAGCCTCGGCCCGCACACGTGTGCGTGTGTGGATGTGTGTGTGTGTGTGTGTGTGTGTGTGTGTGCGTGCGCAGTCTCCCCGCACCCTCGTAGGGTGCTACCTACAGCTCTCCCCTCTTTGTATCACGGCCACCCCATGAGCACGTCCTCACCCCCAGTGGGTCAGGGAGGGGGAAAGGGGGACAAAA
The DNA here is from genome assembly GCF_038088225.1 of Cyrtonyx montezumae. Classification (NCBI taxonomy): domain Eukaryota; kingdom Metazoa; phylum Chordata; class Aves; order Galliformes; family Odontophoridae; genus Cyrtonyx; species Cyrtonyx montezumae. Next base: position 111,522,447 of record NW_027072089.1, read on the forward strand.
AAGCCCCACCAGCCCCCACCTCTTGCCCCCCCACACTCCCGCTTCCCCCTCCCCCCACGAAAAGCGGCACGGCTTTGTGGTCTGAAAGCACTGGGCCCTGTCCAACGCGCTCGTTTTGTCTTTACTTCTGCAGGTACAGTATATGGAGCTCATGGGAGACGAGGGAGGCAGACTTACACCCGCTACCAAACGCTAGAGTTAGAGAAGGAGTTCCATTTTAACAGATACTTAACCCGAAGACGACGCATTGAGATTGCGAACGCTCTCTGCCTTACCGAGCGCCAGATTAAAATATGGTTTCAAAACAGGCGGATGAAATGGAAAAAGGAAAACAAATTCATAAATTCCGCGCAGCCCGGCAGCGACGAAACAGAGGAAAAGTCAGGGGAGTAGAACCGTGCTTAATAAACGCTACCAGGCCCGTCCTTAGAGCTCACTGTTATATTGTTATTTACCTTGTGCTCCTTCTGCTACTAAAATCCCATAGGTTTTTCACAGCCTATTAATCCCCACAAGCTGATGTACGTCTGCGATCAGCCGGGACTTTCTCTAAGGCACGCACATGTCCGAGCCTTCGAGCTACGGCCGTGTACATAGATAAGAACCACTTTTGCCACGAGTAGGTGGCGTTGCTTAAAACATGAAGAGACCTGGCCCAGATTTTAAAATATTTGGGTATTTGCCTGAGTGCGGGAGAGTGTCCCCGGAGTGTTCGTGTGAGAACCGACCCGCGGGGCACTGCTATTATTATTATTTTTGTGCGTGTGTGATTGTGAACGTCCATACTGTAGAAACATGAGAGATTGAAGAAAATCTCGGCTTTATCTTTTTACAAGCTGCCGCTAAGTCGGGCCGCCTCGATACGATGTGTTTGGGGTTTTATGGTCCGCAAAGAAGGAAAAAAAAAAAGTTTTACACGAGTAGAAGATATTTAAACAGAACAAAATGCAGTAAAAATCCTCGTGACAAAAATCGTTGTATAAAATCCTGGGTATAAGCTTGCGGATAATGCGAAAATGAATTGCAGGGAGATTTCTAAATGCCACTAAACTGACCCCAATCTGCACTACTGATACCGAGTAAGAGCTCGGTATAAACTTTGGGGCGAGCGAAGGGAGAGACTTTGAAGGGGTGAATTTCTGTGGTTCCCGTCGAGCTCGCGCTGAGATTTCGGTGAGCTCAGCTCTGCACTGAATTATGGACTTCATTTCTTGGGGATTTAAGGGTTCGGGTTGGTCTTTCTTCCCTTTCTTTTATCTTTTTTTTTTTTTTCCATCTTATGAAAGGAAAAGGAAAGTGTCGGTCATATTAACTCGGGGATATTCTTCCCCGCTTTTGTGGTACCTTAATTTACATCCGCATTTCCTAGCACTGAAAAAAAAAAAAAAAAAAAAGGAAGAAAGAAAAGAAAAAAAAAAGATACTCTAAAGAGAAATAGCTGCGATAACATGGTTCCATTTCGGGTTCTGTGTAAGTAATAGAAGCGCAGCGATTGATATATGCGTTATATCTCTATATGTTGTATTGTTTTCGTGCGAGTGTGCTGTGAGGCTGTGTGCAAACCCACTTGTGCACGCACCGAGGCTCTTTTGTTCGGGAGGCAGCGCAATTTGGGCTACCGCTCTCAACATTTCACAAGCCAGAGCTCCAAAACCCTACTGCAAAATGGCCACCATCGGATTTATGTTTTTTTCTTTTCTGGGAGGCAGAAAAGTAACACCGACACCGACCGCCTGCAATCTGCCCGCTAGCTAGGGAAGCGCTGCACGGCTCTCATCCCGCAGAGCTACCTGCCACTGCGGAGCGGCGGGACCCGCTCGCCTCTCGAAACCTCCGCCACGGGAAAACGGTACAAAAAAAGAAAAATCTCTCTCTCTCTCTCTCTCCTAACGCGGATCATGCGAGGGACGTGACCGCTGCCAGCACCGGGGATGGAGCGCAAGGCGTTGGCGGCCCGCAGCACATGAGCCTCACCCGGCGGAGCCGGCGCGGCGCTCCCCGTGCGGCCCCGGGGCGGCCCCGCCGCCCGCCCGCGCCCCTCTCGCTCCGCCGCCGCCGTCGGGGGCCGTCACCCCGCGCCGACCCCGCTCCGGGCCGCCATCCCCCGCGCCGCCAGCGGGTGGCGCTCGAGGCCGGCGGACGGGCGGCGGCGGTGGCGGCGGCGCGCGGCGGCGGCGCGCCCCGGGCCGCCCGCGCCCTCCCAGCTCCCCCACCAGTGCACGAGTTTACCTCTAGAGGTCATCAGGCAGGATTTACGACTGGACAACAAAAGCACGTGATTTGAAGCCGTACCCCATATTTGGGTGCCTACGTAGGAGGGAACCAAGTACATGTCCCAGTCATTTCCATAATTCATCATAAATTGTGCAAGGGTGCTATAGACGCACAAAACGACCAAGAGCCACAAATCAAGCACACATATCAAAAAACAAATGAGCTCTTATTTTGTAAACTCATTTTGCGGTCGCTATCCAAATGGCCCGGACTACCAGTTACATAATTATGGAGATCACAGCTCGGTGAGCGAGCAATACAGGGACTCCGCCAGCATGCACTCCGGCAGGTACGGATACGGCTACAATGGCATGGACCTCAGCGTCGGGCGCTCCGCTTCCACCCACTTTGGTGCCAGCGAGAGAGCCCGCTCTTACCCGGCCAACAGCACCTCTGCCTCGACAGAGCCCAGGTACAGCCAGTCCGCGGCCGCTTCCCACTCGCCTCCCCCCGACCCCCTGCCCTGCACCGCCGTGGCCGCTTCGCCCGTCAGCGAGAGTCACCACGGGGTGAAAAACTCCCTGGGCAACTCCAGCAGCACTTCGTCCAATTCCAGCAGCAGCACGCACATCAGCAGGGACGGGGTTGGCACCTCGTCCGGCACCGAGGAAGACACTCCGGCGAGCAGCGAGCAGGCAAGTGCCCCGAGCGACCAAAGCACAGCACAGCCTTCCCAGCCCCAGATCTACCCCTGGATGCGAAAGCTGCACATAAGTCATGGTAAAGCAAATACCCTGTTCTTTCTTTATTTCTCTGGAGGAAAAGCAGGATTGAACGTAAAGCCGGTGTCAGAGCCGAGCCAGGTCGGGGAGAGGGGGAGAGGAGGGCGTGAGAGCGCGCAACCTCCGCTCCCTGCCCGGGAGGGCAGCGCCCGGCCCCGACCCAGCTCCCGGCCGGCTCGCGGGGAGCGGGGGACGGCGGGAGCCTTTCCCGGAGCGGGGCCGCTCCCGCCTCTGCCCTTCCGGGGGGACCCCTCCGCCGGGAACGGCGCTGCCGACCCTATTTGTGTCGCCGAGCCGAATCGAATAGAGAATGGCAGGGGGCGAGGAGGGCAGCTCTCACCGCCGGGAAGGCGCGGGGAAGGGGGCGGGGGTGTGGGGGAGCACCCCCTTGGCCGCGGGGAGCGGGCGGAGGGGCGCGGAGAGCCCCGGCCACGCTACCTGCCGCGCCCGGCCCGCCGGGGAGCGCCGGGGGTTCGCCGCCTCCCGGAGCTCCGCCGTGGGAAAGGGCTGCGCGCCTCCGCCTCGCTCCGCGGCCCCGAGAGCCCGGCGTGCACCGCAGGCGTCCTCCGCGGAGCCGAGCCGAGGGAGGAGAGAGAGGGATTCGCCTCGAAAACGCGCTAAAATCTCTGCTGTAGAAAGAGCGAAAGCAGAATCCGAGCGGAAACTTAGCACGGCCGCCAGATCCCCCCTCCCCCAAAGGCTTTTCTAAAGGGGCAGTAGGGGGAAACTTGTTGAGCATTTCTCCAGCCCAGCAACAAAACAGAGCGGGGCTGAGAATAACGGTCCTGGTGGCTCGGAGCTGCAGGGAGACACGAGAGCTCCACGTCGCTGCTGGGTATCTAAACGCTGTACTTTTCTCTTCCAGACAACATAGGGGGACCAGAAGGGAAAAGGGCTCGGACTGCTTACACCCGATATCAGACCTTGGAGCTGGAAAAGGAATTTCACTTCAATAGATACCTGACCCGCAGAAGAAGGATTGAAATAGCACATGCTCTTTGCCTCTCAGAGAGACAAATAAAGATCTGGTTCCAAAACAGGAGAATGAAATGGAAAAAGGATAATAAGCTGAAAAGTATGAGCATGGCAGCTGCAGGGGGGGCATTCCGTCCCTGAGCGTTTGATCAATTAAAAGTACTGAGCAGTATTAGCTGACCCTGCGTCTCATGTCAGTACTAAGTTGACTTTCTAAAACTTCCTTGTGTTACTTCTGTGAAGAAACCCTGTTCTTGTCGCCCTTATTCATCTTTTAATCATGAGCCTGTTTATTACCATTCTCTCGCGTGTATAAGTAGATCTGCTTTTATCGTACATTTCTTTGTCTTGAATGGCTTTGTCTTGAAAAAATAATAGATGTTTTAACTTATTTATATGAAGCGAGCTGTGTTACTTGAAGTAACTGTTAAAAAAAAAAGCAAAAGAAAAAAGAACAAAAAAAAAAAAAAAAGGAAAAAAAATGAGAGAGAGAGAAAGAAACCCTCCCCCGGTTTAGTACAAATGTTATGTGTTGCACTCAACCTGCTTAACTGTGCATGTGTGGTCAAGTGTTAATGTCTGTATAGCTCCAAGCTGTTAAAAATATTTTTATTCAAACTACCTATATAATTTCTGTGTAATTAATGCTGTCGTAGAGGTGAAATGATGAAATCAACTGAACTTGTCCTACGTGTAGTGAATAGTGAATCTGTGACGAAAACTGTGATTCCAAGCAGTATGTCCTTGCTGTGCCTTTGTATATGACTCTTTGCACGAACTCTTAGAAGTGGCTCTTATTAAGCGCAGCTTCTGTGATGTATGTTTTGGGTTGTTTTTTTTTTTTTTTTTTTTTTTTTTTGGTGAACAGTTACAAATATAGTCAAGGTCTGGCTGTCTGAGCAAACTGTGATCAGCTTTTTTTTTTTTTTTTTTGTATTTGTTTTTCAAAAAAAAAAACCTGACTGGAAATAGACAAAAAAAAAAAAAAAAAAAAAAAAGGACGATGATAATAATAATAATAATAATAAACTTTCTATTGTAAAGTTTTCGTGATCTGGTTTGTGCGAAGCGAGGAGCTGCGCTGCCTCTGCGCGCTCCACGAGCCCGAGCGCAGCTCGTGTGCGCGTTCACCTGGCTCGGGCTGCGCTGCTCCGGGAGAGCTACTTCTGCTGCAAAGTTGGAGCAGAAGTTCCTCCCTAATGGCCGCTCGCTAAGGTGGAAAGCCGCCTCGCAAGGACCGCGATCGACACCCTTTGTGGGCGAAGCAAGTGTTAGCTGGTCGCTGATGGCTGAAAAAACATGTGCTTTGTTAAAACACGCTGCTAACTCCGAGGCGTGTTCGCACCGCTCTAGGTTTTCTCCTGTGGTTGCCTTAAGTATCTTTGCAGGACGGCCACGTTAGAGCCCTCTGCGCCTATTAGTAACACTCGATCGCCACGTTCCCACTTTTAGCCCTTAACAGATTTTTTGGTTTTCTTCGCTACTACGGTTAGTTTTCTATAAGCGCGATGTTACTTACCCCGTCAGAGCTTGAATGGTTAACTCTTCCCAGCTTCTAAGAGCAACTACAGATTTGCACATTTACTGACTGGTTACATTGATGCCTTCCCTTAAAAGTTATAAAACAGTAAACTTTATAAGCCCCAGTTCCGGCTATATGACATTTGGGTGCCAAATGAATAGGGTTTTGTCTATGAATTAGATCGTAAAATCATCCATAGCACAGACAGATAGGCTCACTGGCTATAAAAAGTCACGTGGTGCCATTAAAGTAAGTTTTATGGTTTTGGGGAGTTGACATCCAACATTATATACCACATAACATATAATCTCACTGACGCTGGACTTCATTTGACTCTTTTGCAGGCTACGTGTGCCTCCTGGCCATTCACATTGTCACTTTTAGGTACAGAAGTATCCCAACCACAAGTTCTCAATACTGTGTGAAAAATGGCTCCCTGCAAGTCAAGGTAAGTTCTGTGCACAAGTTCCTTAAAGTTTATTTGTGCCGGGGGAGCCGAGGCTCCCGCTCGCTCTCTCTCTTCCCCTTCCCCTCTCCCTGCGCGGAGCCGCGGGGCTGTCCCCCCGCCCGGGGCAACGCACGCAGCCCCAGGTTGCGCGCAGTGCAGCGCAGTGCCCCAGCCCCGCTCCCGCGGCTGCCAGCTCTCTATTTTAGCGATCAAATCAAAGTAAACCACAATAAGCGACTTTGGCAGAGATGGATTTTGGGGCCTAGCTTTAATCACTTGGACTACCGCAGAAGATAATTACTTCCTTCGCTCCAATAGGCTCTCCAAGTTTGGAGAGGTTTTGTTTAGCAAGGAGTAGTTACTGCGGGCGATTAAAAAAAAGGGAAACAAAGTAGATAGGGCTTGATATGATCTGGGCAGTGCCTTCTGTAGGCATGATAGGGGTGGAGGCGTGCTGATATGGTAATCATCTTCGCACTGGCGAAATGTGTTGCACATCAGAGCAAGTATTAAAATGGCACGGGCCGCGCTGGAGTGCTTAAGATTCCTCTTTTCTGCAGTGGGTCGAGTAGGAGGCTGTAGCTATGTAGCTAAGTCCATCCTCGAGTGTGTGGTGTGCTTCGGCCGTGTGCATTTATAACGCTGCTGCAAGTTTTCTTTTTCTTTTTTTTCCAGCTCCCCTATGTAAATATACGACTATAAATGTTACTGAGCGATGCGCGTGTGTGCATGCATGTGCCGATCTGTGTGTACGCCTGTGTAAATCTGTGCACATGCCTCCGTTCATGCTCTATCGGTGTCTTTATGCGTACAAAGGGTGTGTACGTGTGTACACAGATATAAGTTACAGCGACTTTTTTTTTTTTTGTTACGCGAGCCAATTGACTGTAACTCCTAGCATTAATACCAGAGACCACAGGTCATTAGAGTACTTCAAATTATGAAATACGGGCTCGGTTTATTGAAGACTGTAAATATCCCCAATGCTCTGCTCTCTCCCTCTCCGCCTTATATTGCTGGCTGCCATTGTGGGGTAGGCCCCAGCTGCGTGTTTACTTCCACATTCTTTTTATTTAAGTGGACTGTTCTCACTAGAGTGTGATTACTCAGCAATAAACTTTATGGCCGGATTTAACTTCAGTCTTTGAATTTCCAGGACTTGAATGAAAGGGTGAAAGGAGCTCTGTCTCTCTTTGGTAGCTGCAAGGCCTGATCCTTACCCTCAGAGGGAGTGATCTCGGGGGTGTGACGGACCGGTGGGGGCCAGGGCGGAGATCTGAGAACGAGCTCCAAAATGCCTCTGTACCCAACCTCGCTGTGAGAACCTCGTTCTCCGCTCAGGTTTGGAGTAGAAGGGAATCAACGCAATCGCCTCTGCAGATTGCATTGTTTTCCTCGATGTGTCATAAACTCGAGTTTCAAGAAGAACGGGGAGGCGGGATGGGAGATGGGAGCCGGGCTTTGTTTGATGTTGCCCCTGCTATCCCATGGCCCGAGCGGTGCGGTGCGGGCTCTGTATGGCACTGTGAGCGGGGCAGGTCGTCGTGGACCTCTGCAGGGTCTTCCCAGGGTCCACCACCAGCATTGCTGACTGATCTCTTTTTATTTTCCATTCGTTTGCCTTAAATGTTGAAGAGACATTCGCATCTAAGGTTGGCTCAGCTAAAAGATTTCACCGTTTTACAAATATTTAATATTTGGAGTCAACCCCCAGTGTAAGATTAATGAAGTCCCAAGCCTTTGTGTCTGTGGATCGTTCTGTGAGCACTAAACAAACACATATGCATATACTTTGTATAAAAAAAATAATAATAAATGGGAAAGGCTTTAAAAGCACAGATCCAAATACACATTCGAAAATCATTTCCTTCATAAACAGCTGGGGATTTTATAGCTCGCTAGCTGTCAGTTTCATCAATAGGAATACCAGAAAGTTTTATACGATAGGCGTGCACTATATTATATTATATGCCATAAAATTTTTATAGTTGGAGGCAAAGGCATGCAAATGCTTTAAAACTTTGGGCTCTTTTCATATGCGGGTCCTTTTCCGCAGGAGAAACCTTTTCTTCTTACAGGGAACGATACTAGGCACAAACCGTTCCCGATTACCCAATACACAACAACATTGTGTTGCTTCAATTGCCTGCTAAATACACAAACACATCCACGTACACACCCGCTCAACTCATGCTTTAGGAACCTGGATGCCATCTCGGGTTGTAATGGTCCGCAGCGAAAAGATTCGCTCCTATTATTTTCGCATTTCTGAATGTGGTTTCTAGAGGATATTCTCGTAATGCTGTGGACAGAAATTCAAGCGCTAAGGGAAAGAAAAAGATCACAAAAGCCCATAAGCGTCTAAAGCCGCCTGTACCGCAAGAAACTCTCTAACAACAAGAGAAACTTCGCTGGAAATGACAACTTCTCAGTAGATTTTGGCCCTCGCCCGTACTAAGCAGAAGAGCTGAAGTCACTGCAAACCGAGAGCGCATTCAGATTTTGCAATTCACTTTGAAAATTCGGAATTCAAACAACTCCAGTCTGCCGAACTGTGCAAAAAATATTCCCAGATCCTAATTGTTTTCTGAGTGAAAAACATCACGGGGAATAATCGCCTGGAATCGAGAGAGCGGTCTTATCTGAGCGCTTTCCTTTTTTTTTTTTTTTTTTTTTTTTTTTTTTGGTGCTGTGTTTTGGGGATTAATGCGTGCGAGTTTGTTTTACTTTAGGCACAGCAAGTGGCGTTGAGCGCATTGAAATACAGTTTACTTAATCCTTTGAAAGAAATACTTGAGTGTAGTGTGTCATGTCTAAGCGTAGGGCCAATTAAAGATTAGGCAACTCTCTTAATGTGTGTAGCTAGTGACTTTGTAAGTCATAACTTTCTCTAAACCAGAAGTATAACAATTCGCTTGAAAGTCATCCGTAAATTACAGCTCTGCAGCGCTTTCTAAGCCCTGCGAACACCCTAATTGCAGAACATTACGGGGAAATTTTGATCCTGCCATTTCCTTACAGTTAATAAGTGTGTATCTGTGGAAGGGTGACAAAAGAAGGGTTTGCAATCTGCTCCATGGGAAATTGAATGGAACAGATCGTGAGGGGCGGATCAGGAGGTTTCGATTTCAAACCCTGGATACTGGAGCAATGCCTTTTCCCTCCCCGCAAATACAGATTTAACGCATTAGCTGCACACAGAAGTAAATCTCCTCACCAAGTTAAGCCATCTCTTCGCTTTCTCACTTCCTTTCCCTTCCTGCCCCCCAAATATCCCCAATTTGTTGTCAGAGCTGCTACCCAGAGCGCAAAAGAACTCAGCCCCCACTGCCGCCAGATCATCTTCGAAAATATTATTCCTTTTAAATTAAAGCATCCTCGCTAATGCCTCTCTGGAAGGCAAATACTCATGGACCATCGCAGTCACATGCTCGTGTGGCTGCACGCACAAACGATATCAAATCTGACACGGAGAGAGTGTAAAATTCGCAAGGATTTCGCTTTGTGGCACGCGTAAGGAATCTTTCCTGCAACCCCACCAAAAATGGCTTTTCAATAATAATATTTGCTATGAAGGTTATTGGGTAATTATTGCAATTTTGTGGAACAGTCCTTGCTTGAGGTGAAGTCTGTCTCCGGATAACAAATGGCAGCCCGTGCAGTTCACTGCCAGGTTAAGTAAATGCAGAAAAGATAAATCTGCACACCCTAGGAATCACCAGCAGAGCTCGCTTTAGACCAAGTTCACAGTCAACTCGTTTGCCTAGACAAGGCTTCGCAAACAATTAGAGTTGTTTCTTTATGCTTAAATCAAGGAGAAATGACTAAGACCCTCGCAGCAGAGAGCTGCGGCTTTTCCCCCAACGCCGGTCCCTACGTCCTTCCAATCTCACGCCCAGAACTTACCCAGCATTTCACCTGCAATTGTAACCAAATAGCGCCTTTGAGAACAGGCTTCCCTCCAACGCTGCCGAAAGGCTGTGCAAACTGATTTAACAGCACTTTACAAAGCTGCCAGGTTAAAGAAGAAAAAGAAGAAGGACGGGAAAAAAAAAAAGCAATAATTAAAAATGCAAAAGTATCCGATTTCTCAACAGCGAGAAGAAGGAAAGAGGAAAAAAAAAAAAAGCCCTTAGAATGCTGGGGGAAACGGCAGAACTATTGAAACAAACACTGCGAGTCTCTTACTCCTAAAAGAAGCTGCATAGCTTTTGTATATCTTTGTGGTTAAGGGCGTTACAACTGCAGGTCAAAAAGTTGAGGGTCAAAAGTTTACGTTTTGCACCACTCTTAGTCATTCGTCCAGACAGAGTTTGATGTCAATGTTATAGCCGAGATCTTGACTATCAGCACAAAAGATAAAATAGCTTTGAGTTACGTGTGTATCACAGTATGGACTCCAGGTGAACCCTACTGGCTGAATGACCTCAATTACCGAGGAAAGGATAGAAAATTCCTCTTTTCAAGAGTAATACACGTTGTATTTCATCTTGAATTATCGGCCACATTTGTGTCTGAATATCTCGGGCTCAGCGCGGCAGGTAAACACGCGTGTCCCCCCACCCCAGAGCTGCCGCTGCTTCCCAGGACCGGGGAGCGAAACGTTTCCCCTTGTTTATTATATCATAACCCGCTTTAAGAGGTTTAACGTTAAGCCTCCTCACTTTGCCAAACGGCAGGAAGATAAGATAGGAGCGGAGCAATTAACGCGTGGATCGATCCCGGCCGCGGCTTTGTTTTTGGCTCTCGTTTCTGTAGCACCCACTGAACTCCGCTTAACCGGGGCAGGACGCGGCCGTGCTGATGCGGGAGGGCTGTGCGTTCCGGCCGGAGGAGCTCGGGGCTGCGGGACGGCCTTCTGCTACCGCTGGAAAACGGTGCGGAAGAGCTGGCTGCCAAAGCCGAGATTTGGATGGGAGCTCCGAGCCTTCTGGAATTACCCGTCGCTTCCCAGAGGGATGGGGAGCGGCTAGGGTTGGTTTCCCTCCTCTCCTCAGCTAAAAAAAAAAAAAAAAAAAAAAAGAGTTTGGTGGAATTTGGGGGGAATTTCTTTGCGCGGAGTTGATTTCCACGTTGTTGGCGTTTTGTTTTGTTCCCAGCGCTGCCTCGGTGTTGAAGCCTTAGCTGAAGCTCTCGGCCAGGCTTGTCTGTGGGGAGAAGCGTCCGGCACCGCACGCGGAATCTCATTTGGGGAGAGGGGGGAGAGGAGACCACTGCAAATTACAGGTTGCAATGATGGGGATGAGGGGTCGCGGGGAGAGGGAGAGGGCATTCCGAAATATCCGCTAGCAGCTGTGAAAGGTATGGAGGAGGGGACAGTGCCACGAGGAAGGAAGTCAGAGAAAGAGCGCACCTCACCACCATCCGTGCATAGCTGCCTTTCGACCCCAAAGGCGGGAGCCTGTGCCGTCCCTCCACGCACGGGCTACGCGTGAATTATTTGCCAGGGACGCAGCCGGATCGTGGCAGCCTGGCGATATTTCTTGGGGACACATGCGCGTGGTGTAAGATTTCAGATTAGCCCGAGTTATTGCTGGAGGCTTTGCCCGCTGTACCTGCTGAAGCGCAGCAAGGTGTGCGAGCATTTGCTCGGCGTGGGGACGTCGTTCCCGAGTTCCTGCTGCTGCTCCCTTGCAGCGAGCCTTGGCACTGCCCGTTTGGAGTGCCTTCCCTCAGCGGAGATATTGTTTAACCTTTCACATCTAGAGTATTTATTTGGTGTAAGAGCAAAGCCTGATAACAAGCTAAAAGCCGTGGCCAAATATCTATTTTGTTAAAGAATAGCGGGCAGATTGTTTCCAAGAACAACAATGCGTCTTTGATGCACCCAGAACGAAAGCTGCTACTATAAGTGGGTTACTCAAGAGTAGGTGACGGAAAACCATTTGCTTCCTTACCAAAACAATTAGCCGCTCGGATTCCATATTTTTCAGTCTAGCCTAGGATAAAAATATCAATGAGAACATTTTCAAAGAAGCTGGAACTTCAGCTTCGGGAAGTACCGACTCTTTCGAATTGGTGTCTGAATGAGTCCCTTAAAAAGAAAAACAGTAAGGAAAAAAAAAAAAAAAAGGATCATTTGAGGCGAACTATCTCTTCCCTTCGTCTCCCCGCGTTCAGAACGCTTCTCTCCTGAGTGGAATCTCTGGCCCAAAGACCATTCATTTAAAATCCGGGCGCAAATCACATTTTACGTGTGTTTATTTAACCACTCCGGGACGGCGCGAGCACGGCCGCCGGACACCGCGTTGTTGGGAGCAGAAACGGTGCTGGGGGACTCCCCGCTTCTACACAACGCTGAACTTGGGGCCCAATGTGCGCGTCGCCCCAGTAGCGCCCTCGCGGAGCGAGCTGCGTCCCCGCGGAAGGCGGTAGCTGCCCCGGGGCTCTGCGGTTCTCGGGAACAAAGGGGGGAATACAGTCGATACATTCCATAACGTTTACATTTTCCCGCGATTTTTTTCTTAATTTTCCCTTAGAAGTATTGACCTGGGCAAAGCACCCCGCTATCTAAAAGACACTGTTATAGACCTTTTAGAAAAACTAAGTCCAAGGCCGAGGTGAACTTCAGGTCACCGCGTCTAACAAATATGAAAATGTCGCCTGGTGAAGGGCACGCCTTGTTATTTAACAAAGACTGTCAATGTGTAAGATTAATAAGAAACAAAATGCACACGGTGTCACTTTTCGGTCACTTTGAAACTCGGGACAGCCTCGCATTCAAGAGGGGAAAGCTGGGGCTAAATATATTCAAAATGGTTCAAATCAAATTCAACCCAGGCTGCGGGTGCGATCCTTCCTCCTTCTGCCCCTCTCTGTGGTGGGTGCCCGGGCATGGCGAAAGGTTGTCTTCTATTATTACCTTTGTTGTTTTTCTTCTTATTATTATTACTCTCCTCGTTCTTATCTCTCTTTTGTATTCCGTACGGTTTAGCCGCGGACACGGAGGGGAACGCGGTGTTTGCATGTTTCGAAAGAAAATGGGGGACCCCCTCACCCCCTCTTTGTGTATGCATGAAGCTGCTCTCCTTCGTGCATGGCAATTAACTCTCTCATTCTCAACTTAATTCCAGTGCAGTCCCCATCTCCTCCTCGGCCAGGAGCCCCCGGCTCCTTCATTGCTGATTAAAGGCTCCTTTCTGCAGCAAACCGAGCCCCCAGCCCCCCTGTAAAAATAAGGGACCCGGCCTGTTTTCCCTCTACTTTTCTTTCTTTGAGAGGTTAGGATGATGCTACAAGTTTGCAAAGGGAAGTACCGGGGAGGAAAAAAAAAAAAAAAAAAAAGGGTTTCAGAGATTGTTTATTACAGCCATAAATCTTGCAGTAAAATGTCGAAATGGCCGTGTGCAAGATAACACTTGGTGGTCTTGGCTGGGTTCTTGTTTATGATAACAAAACCACAAAGACATGGAACAGGCCTTTTGGAGGTCCTGCCTCAGCACATCTCCTCAGCCTGAGAGAACCCCGCAGAAACAGGCTGAGCCCGGCAGCTCGGGTCACCTTGCAGATTTACGGTCGTACACAGCACCGCATCCTTCTCCGTCCAACCGAGCGCCAGAGACACTCGGTAGAGAGGTGCAGCGGAACGAGTGTCCTCCGAGATCTAATCGCGGTAAATAATAGGAAGCAGAACCCGCTCAGCTCGCCGGCACAGAGCTGAGCCTACAAATCGGGACAGCGATTTTCGTTGTGTTTTATCGTGCCCCGGGAGCACGGAGCCTGCTGTTCCGAGCTAGCCATAGAGCCTCCGGACTTGCCTTATGCCGAGGATAACATGCCCGGTACCGCAGGGCAATGCATCTGGTGGCGGCCAGCAGGTATTTGTGCGTGCGTGAGCTCTGCGCCGGGAACGTGCTTTGGGCTTTGACAATCTTTTCTTTTATTCCTTTTTTCTTTTTTTTTCCCCTTCTTTCTTATTTTTATTTTTTTAAGGTAATTCAGGTGGAAGCTCCACTTTTTCCAATATGGGTTGCCGTGTTGTTTTCATTTTTATTTTTTAATAAAGCCATCTCCCCCTTTCTGCCCAACGTGTGCGGCTGCGTCTGTGCGCGTGTGTGTAACCGCATTTCCTCCCCACGCAGAGTAAATAGAGCAACTTATCTATTACCCCAGTTAAAGAGTTCCATAGATGTTCTGTTGGAAAGGAGTAAGTAAATGTGTTTTAACTCTCTTTACAAATTAGCCATTCGATATGAGCAGGAAATGAGTGATTGTTTAGATAAGTAGCCCAGTATGCCCAAGTGCTGGAAATGTTCGAACATCTTACGAGCCGCCTGCAGTGTGCGTGTGTCCGTGAGTGTCAAATACAGATCGATACTCCGTGTGCCTATTTGGTGGAATATATCTTCAAATGGAACTTTATTATCCGTGCCCATTATCTATGAAACGGCTAAAGACAATATTCTGAATTGTAAGCAGAGTAACTGTTAATGTCGTATCGTTGGGAGGGCGAGATATAAAACGCGTCGTATTTACGCCTGATATATTAGTTGTATTTACCCACACCGGAGGACGAGATTGCCCACTCCGCAATTATATTCTCAAAGGATGTGATAAATATTTCTGTGGATATATGCGCTTTCCTGTAAAGGACAGAAAAAAAAAATCGGAAAAGTTGGCTTCTAACTTCCAATCTACAAGAGTAGATGGCGTTCGATATTATTTTTTCCCCTTAGAATAAGAGCGTAATTAGTTTAACCATCAAATTTCAATTACCTAAGGTCAGGGCGGGTGCCTCTTTTCCCTCTGAGCTGAAAATATCGTTAACAGTCTCAGTTCCAGCAACGCAGCAGTGGCCGGGTGCCCTCTCCCTCCCTCGCCAGGCGTTCTGCGAAGGCGACAAAGATTTCTCTTGGAACAGAGAATTCAGAAATAGAGCCAGCACCAGGCACAGCGAAGCGACAGCCTTACTATTCGTAGCTGGAAAACGCAGCTCTGCGGGGAGGGATGTTCGCAGCGAGCCCTGCGGCGGCCGGTAGGAAGCGTTTATAGCACCGCACCGCCTTCCCTCGCCTCCCCGTTATTTCCCGGCTCCCCGTGTCCCCCACCCACACCCCACAAGACACGTAGGGGCTCCCCTCGGCCTTTCCGCGACGTCCGCGCTAACTTTGGGATCTGCTCCTCCAGCAAGCAGGCTGCAGGGGGGCGGGAGCTGTCGGCTCTCGGCCAGGGGAGCGGTCGCAGCTCGGGGAGGGGGCGAGGCGACCCCCACCCCACAGCCCCGACGGCAGCCGTTGGGTGATGGGTGCGTGCAGAACTATTGTGCAACGCCCCGCTCAGCTCCTGCCTCCCTCCCCGGGCTGCGTTCTGCTTCCCCTGCCCGCTTACTGACACGAAAGAAAAGAAAAAAAAAAAGATGACGAGGGTGAGGACTGTCAGTTCTGGATTAGTTTTATCTTGCTTGACACCGCGAGTGCCGGCCGCAGACCGATCAAGGGGAGGCGGTGATGCCGTTGAGCGGCGGGCTCGGGGCGCGGCGCGGCCCCGGAGGAGGCGCCGGGAGCGGCCCCGCGTTGGGGCCGCGGGCGCGGAGGTGCCCTACGGCCGCTCTCCCTCCTTCCATTTCCTGATCCGGGGTCCGCGGCCCCGCGCGGTAATTGGCGCAGGCGGTCAGGTGGTGATGGTGTGTCGGGGTGCGCGCGTGTGTGTGTGTGTGTGTGTGTGCGCGCTCCAGGGGTGGGAAGAGAGGAAGGGAGGGGAGTGCGGCGGGGAGGGGGAAGCCGGAGGCCCAAACTTTGGCAGCGGCGAGCACTTGACAGCGGCGGGAGGGGGGAGAGGGAGGGAGTGGAAGGGGGGGGGTGGGGGGGAAGGGGAGGGGCCTCGCCGAGCCCAGAAAAACGACAACGCGAGAAAAATTAGTATTTTTGCACTTCACAAATTAATGACCATGAGTTCGTTTTTGATAAACTCCAACTACATCGAGCCCAAATTCCCTCCCTGCGAGGAGTACACGCAGCACAGCGGCAGCGCCGGCAGCTCCGCCAGCTACCACCCGCACCACCCGCACCCGCACGCCCCGCCGCCGCCGCCGCCGCCGCCGCCGCCGCACCTGCACGCCGCGCACCCGGGCCCCGCGCTGCCCGAGTACTTCCCGCGGCCCCGCCGGGATCCCGGCTACCAGGCTCCCGCCGCGCCGCCGGGGCCGCCGGGGCCGCCTCCCGAGGCTCTGTACCCGGCGCAGGCACCCTCCTACCCCCAGGCGCCCTACAGCTACAACAGCGCCGGCAGCGCCGCCCCGGGCCCCGAGCAGCCGCCCCCGGGCGCCTCTCCGCCGCCGCCGCCGCCGCCCGCCAAGGGCCACCCCGGGCCGGCCCAGCCCCTGCTCCCCGGCCATGCCCTGCAGCGCCGCTGCGAAGCGGCCCCCGCCGCCGGGGCCGGCACCGGGCCGGGCTGCGCGTTGCTGCCCGACAAGAGCCTGCCCGGGCTGAAGGGGAAGGAGCCGGTGGTGTACCCTTGGATGAAGAAGATCCACGTGAGCACGGGTGAGTCGCCCGGGGCAGGGGGAGGCCGGGATGAGCCTGCAAGGAGGGAAAGGGGGGGAGGGTGCTCCCGGGGCCGGGATGGGTCGGTGCGTGTGTGGCTGTTTTTTTTTTTCTTCCTCCCTCCGCGTTTCCTACTAAAAAAAAAAAAAAAAAAAAAGTGAGAAACCTTTTGTATCCGGGGTCCTTTATCAAAAGATTTACGAGACGCCAAACTGTTAGGGCAGTAATTATAGCCCCCATAAATTTAATTGCCCTTCAGTGGCTCTGGGCCATGTGTCTTTGAAGCTTTTCTTCTAACCCAAATGCCCATCACCATTTTTTATTGCTCCTCGATTGTCCCCGCTGCCGATAGGCTGCGAAACAATTTTTCTTGCCGTTATGTATCTGATTTGAACCCGGTGTCAAGTTATCCTCTAATGACGATGTTCCATCGCTCCCTCCCTTCTCTCCTCTCCTCTCCGCGTGTCCGTGGGTGCACGTTCAGTCAACCCCAACTACAGCGGCGGGGAGCCCAAGCGGTCCCGCACCGCCTACACCCGACAGCAGGTCCTGGAGCTGGAGAAGGAGTTCCACTTCAATCGCTACCTGACCAGGAGGCGACGCATCGAGATCGCGCACACGCTGTGCCTCTCCGAGCGCCAGGTCAAGATCTGGTTCCAGAACCGGCGCATGAAGTGGAAGAAGGACCACAAGCTGCCCAACACCAAGATGCGCTCCTCCAACCAGCCCTCGCTCGGCCAGCAGCAGGCCAAGGCACAGACACAGGGCCACCCCCGCCCGCTCGACGGGGCTGCTCCCAACGCGGCCGCGCTATAAAGGGGTTATCGTTATGATTATTTTTTTTTAATATATAGATCTCTATTTACCTATCTATTGGGGTTGTGCGGCCGCCCGCGCTGGCGGCTGGCCCTTGGGACCACACAACTGTGTAAAACAAAGCAGGAGCAGGGAAAGGAGGACGAGACGTGCCCAGGGACGGGCACACGTTGAAACCAAAACCCGGACTATTGCCTACATTGTATATAGATAATGGTTCCATGCCCATCATTTTTTTTCTATTTATGGAAACCCTCTCTTGCCCTCGCTGTAAGAGTGCTGGATGCTGTCACGGACGAATTCTCTGTACCTATGACGGACTCCGTTTTGTTTCGTTGTTGTTGTTGTTTTTTTTTTTTTTGTGGGTTTTTTTTTTTGGTTGATGATGATGTTGGTTTTTTTTTTTTTGTTTTGTTTTTAATAGAGAACACTTTACAAAACAAAAGACAGTTCAAACAAAGCCGGGACCTCGGGGGACGCCCGCGCGAGGGCACTGACTGGAGTGGCGTGGGCCGAGCGTGGTCGTGGGCTTGAGGGGCACACACGGACCCACGCGGCACAGAGCGGACGCGTTCACCTCGGGTTAAAAACTTAGGGGAAGCATCCTTTCGAGCCGTGTTTGTGTACCGGCGGTAACTTAGCCGGGTTTCGGTGTAACCCCGCAGTAGCTGTGATATATGAGTTTTTCTCCACATTCCCTATTGCATTTATTTAAAAAAACAAACGCTATAAAGGCTGTCGCTGTCTTCATATTTGGCACCGTCTAAATCGTTTGGGTCCATGTACAATTTGTGGATTTTTGGTGTAATGTATACAGTGCCAGATGCTGGTAATAAAGAGTACTCTGTACAAAAGAATTAAACGCTTGAAACACACACACGTCCACTCCGTGCTGTTTCGTACACCTTGTACTCTGCTGCTCCCGGCACCAGGAGTGGAAAACAACGGCTCAAAGTGTTGGTGTAACTTGGGATTCGCTCTGTCAATACGGTTATGGTTGCTTAAGTGTAGCGCAAAGCGTCCTCCGTCCCAACTGCTGTCTGTGGGCAGAGCGCTGCGGGACGGGGAAAGCTCTTTCTGTACCGCACGGGGAACCATGTTCCCTGTAGAACTCGGGACAGAACCAGTCCGGTCCATCGCCGGACGCTGATCCCGTTTCCACTGCGCTAAAAGAGGAACTGAGCTGCTGCTGGGAGCCAATGAGCTCCCATGGCGGATTGTGCTGGAGGATAAGTCCCACAAGCTCGCCACGATAACACTGTAAATCTGTAGCCAGCCGTGATTTATTCGTTCGTTTTCTTCCTATTGTGATTCCTCAATTGGCCAGCACTTCTGAAAGGAAATACATGGGCGGTAACCTGAAGTTTCTCTATCTGCCTTCTTCTCTTCCTTTATCTTTCTTTTACCTTTCTTTCTTTCTTTCTTTCTTTCTTTCTTTCTTTCTTTCTTTCTTTCTTTCTTTCTTTCTTTCTTTCTTTCTTTCTTTCTTTCTTTCTTTCTTTCTTTCTTTCTTTCTTTCTTTCTTTCTTTCTTTCTTTCTTTCTTTCTTTCTTTCTTTCTTTCTTTCTTTCTTTCTTTCTTTCTTTCTTTCTTTCTTTCTTTCTTTCTTTCTTTCTTTCTTTCTTTCTTTCTTTCTCTCTCTCTCTCTCTCTCTCTCTCTCTCTCTCTCTTTCTCTCTCTCTCTTTCTCTCTCTCTCTTTCTCTCTTTCTCTTTCTCTTTTTTCTCTTTCTCTCTTTCTCTCTTTCTCTTTCTCTTTTTTCTCTCCCTCCCTCCCTCCCTCCCTCCCTCCCTCCCTCCCTCCCTCCCTCCCTCCCTCCCTCCCTCCCTCCCTCCCTCCCTCCCTCCCTCCCTCCCTCCCTTCCTTCCTTCCTTCCTTCCTTCCTTCCTTCCTTCCTTCCTTCCTTCCTTCCTTCCTTCCTTCCTTCCTTCCTTCCTTCCTTCCTTCCTTCCTTCCTTCCTTCCTTCCTTCCTTCCTTCCTTCCTTCCTTCCTTCCTTCCTTCCTTCCTTCCTTCCTTCCTTCCTTCCTTCCTTCCTTCCTTCCTTCCTTCCTTCCTTCCTTCCTTCCTTCCTTCCTTCCTTCCTTCCTTCCTTCCTTCCTTCCTTCCTTCCTTCCTTCCTTCCTTCCTTCCTTTTTTCATTTTTTGTGACAGTTTTGAAATGTATTGAGAACCTTACCAGTGACACGAAATTGGGCACTGCTCAAAAGTTTCCCTGACCGAGTTTCTCCATACGACGGGGACAAAATGGGGAGCGATGAGCCTCATAAGGCTTTCCCAGCCTGAGAGATGGTAGCACAGCTCTGGAAAGGAGCTCCTGAGCCATACTTCTCCCAGAGAAAGGCCGGAAGCCAGGACTTAGTTACTTACCACATCCACCCGAGAGGGATTTGGGATCCCAGTGGTAGAGCACGGTGCTCATCCCACCGGGGGGGCACCCATTGGGACCCCGAGAGCATCGCAGCCCACCCGAGGAACACAGAGCGCCTCGGTGAGAAATGTAACGTGTCACTGGAGGGGTATGCTCAGCACCGCAGATATGGCGTTGTAAACACACTGAACAAACACTGCCGTCTCCGAGGCTGGCCAACGAGCAGGCCCGAGGAGCGCTCCTACTCAGTGCTGTGTGCTAAGCCCCACGTCCCAGCCGCCCCCTCCGAGAGGGAGAGGGATACAGCTGGAAGAAGGCAGCCGCTATCTGCGGGCGTGCAGCTTCTCGTTTTGTTTATTGCTCGAATCCCTCCACGTATCTCGAGCCAAAATTAGCACAAGCGAGCAAAATTCCAGCTGAAACGTATTAACTGGCAGTGCGGGGTCGCTTTGGTGTGCAGCCTTTGCGTATAAACCTGGTTTGTCCCACTGAAAAGAGAAATGAAATCACGCTGCAAATAGCAATTTTAGCGAGAACCATTAATCACCTCCTACAATAAATACTTCTTTGTAATTCAACAGCGGTTCTGAAAGCCATTCTCTTGGAAAAGTCTGTGAAGACGCAAAGGATTTTCCTGGAGAGAAAAAAAAAAAAAGTGGTCATGTGTAAAGACACCGCATCTCGGCTGTCTGCTAAAAAAATGTACACTCTCTCGGTGGAGATAGAGCAGCGGACTGCAAAATGCCCCACGGTCGATTTTCGTCGTTTAAGGTAAATTTTCCTTTTTCTCCCTTCCCCCCCACCCCCCCACCCTCCCAACCCCGGTCCTTTGGGAGAGGCGCGATGCTGCTGGGCCGGGAGCCCTCTGCTCCCGCTTCTAGCCCGCCCGGCTTACAATAACTTCCAAAATTACATCGTCCGCCTTAAATTCTCGCATTGTGCTCCCTTTGCTAGGGCAACCAGGAGTTCACCGAGAGGACAAATTTTCTATCCCATTAATTGTTTTTTTTAGAGGAGCAGACTGACCCTTCAAACCCTTGACCTTTAAAGACAGTATTCTTTTTAAGCCGGCGCTCGGACCGCAATGTCTCTTTCTCTCCCTCCCTCTCCCTTGCTCTCCCCTGTCTCTCACACACGTATTTATCTGCTCTCACCACAAAGGCGAGCGCGGCCCAAAACGCCGCAAGTGGAAGTTTGTCAATATCTCAAAGAAAGACAAAATCACCTCGGAGTCAATTTAATGGCCGCAGGGAACGCCACGCCGTTAACCCCGCTCCCCACCTCCCCTCCACCCACCAAGAAAAATGGGAGTTTGCCAAGGTCTCCTTCCCTGTTCTTCCGCAATCTCTGCTATACCTGGTGTTTTATTACAGGGGGAACTCGGCTGTGACAAGCGCCTCGTGGTATTTAATAACTAGAGCCATTCCGCATTGGAGGATTACTCAATCCTGTGACTTTTTTTATTTTTTTAATTTTTTATACTTTTTTTCCAAGGTGCTATCGTCCCACAGACCGTTTCTCAGTGTTAATAACGGGGCAGGGATGGGGGGAGCCCTCACACAGGCAGAGGTTTGACGGAGAGACCCCGACCCTCCCGTCCCCCCGCAGAGCCCTGGCCCCGCACCAGGACCCTAACCGGGTTGCTCCGTCCCTCCGCTGCTCCCGGAGTTCCCCCACACCCTCGGGCAAGTGGGAGCACGGGTCGGGGCCGCAGCCTCCCCGGAGATGACACTCCCGCGGGGGTCTCCCGGGGCCGTCCCCACGGGCAAACCCGGCCCACGCGGGACCGAGATCCGGTGCTTCCCGCGTGGGCAGGGGGAGCTCCACGACCGCCTCCCTCCCCAACCCCCCGCCGAGCTCAGGAGCCCTCCTGGCTCCGCCCGGGGCCGTGCGAAGGGAGATTGACCCTCGTTGTAAGGTAGCCCGGGTGCTTGGGAGGGGTGGTGGGGACCACCCCGGTACTCTCATCGCCAGCAGCATTTAGCCCCCCCATCCCCCTCGCAGTACTGCACCCTGCCCCATGCACCGAGGCTCTGGGATCGGCTCACTGCTGTGTGTGCGCGTGTTTGGGAGGGGGGATGTTGCAGGGCTGCCCCATCCCGCCACAGAGCGGGGCGAGCCCATATTATTCATGTCCCAGCGCTCTCCCTAGGAACTGAGGAGCTGTCAAAGGCAGCAGAGATAGGGGACCGAGTACAGGATCCCTGCGCTCGCAGATAAAGGTGTTGCGTCTGTTCTGGGGGAGATATTGAAATTTTAATCTTCAGGGTCACGTGACTCATTAAATAATTAATGCAGATAGTCAGGAATGGATCTGTGGCCGTCAGTTCTCACTAGGAGTGATTCTCTCACAAGTGAAACTCAACTCCTTATTACTGGAGTTTGTTTTTCTTTCTTTTTTTTTCATTTTTTTCTTTCTTTTTTTTTTTTTCTTTTCCCTTTAAAAAACCCACCTGATTTATCTTGAAAGATTCTAAACTCCTTAAGCAAGCAGTAGGGTCTGTGTTGGTAAGTAGGGAGTGCGTCTTTCTAGCTTGATGACTTTAATTGTTTGTGCTTGCTTTGTCTGCTGAGCCTTTGCTTAACAAGTTTAATATTTAGAAATGTTGAATCTTTGTTTTCGCTGCCTTGTGGTCACATTACGGCGTTTGGTGATTAAGCGTTACCGAGGCGAACACATTTGATAATGTTCTAATTCACACTGCGGAGGGCTGGGTGCCACCGTGCAGGAGGACCTGCTTTGTTCCATTTTCCCGGCGCTAATAAATCACCGGCTCCTAATGCGGGGCCAAAAAAAGCGATGGAGAGGCTGCGAGCATTGTAAAGGAAAAGTCACGGGCGAATTTCTCTATGACTCATTAGTCTGAACGATTTATGTACGAACTTAAAGTGGCGCAATGAATATTAGAGTTTGGGATAACAACAAATTAAAAAAAAATGTCGTAGCGTTTGTAAAGTGCTTTATTGCTACTTAGCAACTCTTTCAAGAGGAAGCGTAGTTTAAAGGGCTGTGGCAGCGTAATATATGGCGGTGTGACTTAATAGCTCCAAAATAAATAACAGAAAGTCGCTGGCACCGTTTGTAGATACATACTCCATATTTAACACGAGTGGGGCAGCCCGGTCCCGGCGCTCTTGATCGATGCCGATGTCCGCTCGCAGCGCGGCTGTCGATGAGGGGTCAGGGCGGGGAGGTGCGGTGCGGGGTGCCCTCTGCGCGGGGCGGAACGAGCGCCGGGGGCAGCCCCGCTCAGGTCGCGGCGGAACTTGCCATGTTCTTCGGTGTTTGCCAGGAGATTCTAGCAGTCAGCGCTCAGAAATTTATGAGACGGCAATAAACAGCTTAGGAGGCTATTATTGCATGATTTTATGTAGGCTGGAGTTCAACACCAAATTTAAAATTATTAGAGTAATTATGGGACTACTAAATTACCAAAGCAAAGTATCTGCTGGAAAAGTTCTCCCAAGACAGGCTTAATATTTCCAGGGCTCAGAAGACATTCTTCTGCGAGAACTGTGTTATTTAATTATTAGCATTTACATTTACTGACAATTTTCAGACGCGTTAGACGGCTTTTATTAGCAAGAATGAATAGAAGGAACACGTTATTACATCTGACAAATTCATACGTAAACGTGATTCAGTAAGTGGCACCCGAATAATCTGACTATTGTCTCTTTGGATTGTGCAATGTTGTTTATTTTAGGGGAAGAGAGGCCGTCCAGTTTTCTCCCAGTCTGGTGGCTTTCAGCGTTGGTGCTCTCGTGTTGTTCTTTTTTTTTTTTTTTTTTTCTCTCTTTTTTTTTTTTTCCCCTAAGCCTTTCGGGCTCGATGCTGCTTCGGCGAAGTCAATTATCAGCCTCTTCCTGCGCTACTGGGGCCAGGATCGGGCCCCGCTCCCTGTTTGAATAAGAGCCCAACCACAATACGCTCCGCATTGAAACTGGAACTCGTTCCGCGTTTTATTCAACAGAGATGAACACCACTGGTTGTGTTTAATGTCTGTTCTTGATTAAATGATCCTAAACAAAGGTTTCCCAGAGGAAAATAAAGCAGACATTCATGTAACAAGAGTTTGGAATGACAATATTTCCAAACACTTGGAGACAGAAGGCATAGCTGTCTACGGGAGGGGGGGGGGGGTTGGAAGAAAAAAAAAAAAAAAAGAGCCCCACGCTTTTATTTCTCAGCTAGCAGCTCTCCTCTCCCCGCCGGAGAGTTGCGGCCGTGCGGGGCCGTCCCGGCACTGCCCACCCCGCCCGCGGGCGGCCGAGAGCCGGCCCTGCTCCCCCCGTTAAGGCGTTGTTTGTCGCTTGTTTGCAGAGCGCCCGGCACCCCGAAAACCCCACAGCGGGCAGCGGCAGCGCTCCGGCCCCGGCCTCGGCGGTGGGACGAGGTAAGGACCGGGGCCGGCCCTGTGCCGGCCTCGTACCTGCGAGGGTTGGTGAGAAATATTTAACCGAGCCGGGGGTTCGGTGCGGTGGATCGCCTCTATTCATCTTCCTCCGCTGCGAATGCGCGTGTCCGGGCAGACAAAGCAGCGTGCGGGACACAAGCGCCCGAGCCCTTATAAAGGCGCTGGGAGCAGGAAGGATGCGAAGTCGTGCGAGGAGCCAAAGAGCTAGAGGATTTCTTTGTCCGTTCTGAGCTCCTTTCAAAATCGAAGGCGTAAGGGGGAGAGGGAGATAACGGGAGCACGGCGGGGCTGGGGGCTTGTCGCCGCCTGTGTGCTGGCGGCTCCTCGAGGGGCTGGGCGGCGGTCCCTGCGACGGGACAATGCGAGCCCACTGCAAATGAGCTCAGGTATCTGCCCGGCCCGGCCCGCCTCGCCCCGGGCCGTGGGTTGATATGGTTGGTGCCCGAGCCCTGGTACTCTGGCAGAGCCCCGCGATGCTTCCCATAGCGATCGTGTTCTCCTGCCAGCAGCAGAGGAGGGAGGATTACCGAGAATTAGCGTAAATTCCTGCTAGATTTACCTGCTTATTTTTGGACGCTGATGTACAATTAGTGTATTTTACAACCTTTTAAAAGCGGTCGTAAATTACAGGACTACAAGGGCTCTTTGTGTTGGTTTAATGGGCTGCTTAAATCTTAACTACAAAAAGGCGCTGCAAACGTCCACTCACGGAAATTAAAAGCGAAAACACAGTGCGAGGGAACCTTCCTCCGGTGGCACGCACCCGCAGCATTTCGTGCACGGATATTTGGGATTCCTAAAGTGTCCCGGCACTCAGCCTCAGCTGGCTCTCGGCACAGCTTCCACCCAGGGCACAGGCACTAGCTCTGCTCTTTTTATCTGCCTCGAAGTGATCAAAGAGCGACTTTATCTCGACCAGCCTCGCAGATGTAGGTAAACAGCTCAGCATCCCAGCAGATCCCAGATCTTTCGAGGAAGCAAGGAAATAAATACTTGTGTAGAGTGGCGATTCCCATGTCCTCTCCGCATGGGAGTGACAACCTGACCTCTTAACAACTGCCATAAACGTAAACATGAAAGACGGCAGAAATTCGAAATCTATTTGTACTGGAGGTAACTTTAAATCACATTAATGCTAGGAGCGTTTATTGATGCCAGAGCTGGCACAAAGGGTTTCTCGTAATGAGTGCACGTTACGAACTCAGATCTGTTTGTTGTTACCGAGGTTGGAATTTCAGCCCAGCTCGGAGCCATGTGTATATAGCACAGAAAAATCAGTAGCAGACCTACTGAGAAACGCCACGTTTTCTTTTTCTTTTTCTTTTTTTTTTTTCTTTTTCTTCTTCCAGAAACAATGTTTCAGGTCTCCAAATCATCGAGGTCATAAAACACAGTGTAGAATGTCCAGGAACAGGAACAAAGTAATATATGGGATGGCGGAGGAAATCTAGCGTCTGCTACTTACATGGTCTTTTGAATTCGTGTTTGTAAACTCGTAATCATGGTAGTGGAGTGAAGAAAACCTCCAAATTCGGCGGGGGGAATCATTTTCAGCTGCGACCCAGGACAGTTTGCAGTAGTGAGGACTCCCCCTCAGCCCTCCCGAAGCACACTGAGTAAGGTATTCAGCCGTCAAGGAGTTACTTTTCTCAAGAATTAATTAGTTTCCCCACTGCAGACACGAAGTTAATTGTTAAACAGTAGTTTTAGCATTAACTTGACCATTAATACTAATAAAGATGTTCATAGAAAGAAGGTTTTGAAGCCAATGGCCACAGCTAGCGTTAAGGCATTTAAGCTGACTTATGATTGTGATTTATTGCTTTTGTAGTTTCTATTTGCTCAGGACTGCAACTTCTAAAGCCATCTTTCTGCTTCTGACGCAAAGCAGTCGATAACTTTCTACAACGGCCCCTAGAAAGACTTGCTCTGCTTTTTTCAACAACTGCTCCATTCCCCATTAATTTCGGTCTCATTGTTGCAGAAGAACTTCTCTCTGTGTTTCTTTGATGGGACCTAAACGCGCCGCGTTTTAAAGAGCCATGAATCCGTCCCGTCCAGTAAATCTCAGCCTTGGTTTACGTTTAGGACGAGGGCTGTGGAGTGCCCTATGGAATTACACGTCGTGCTGCTAGCTGCAGCCTTGTCGTGTGCGGATAATGCTCTCCTCTCTCTTTCAGAGGTCTACCATTTTTATTCCAGTTCCTAGTGAGGGATAATGTATGTGTGCCCTGTCACGAGCTTAGCGTCTTCCATATGAAAAATTGCAAATTCTCCCTCTGCTGTAATGTCACGCTGACTTTGCTGCACTGTCCACTAATATACACTGTTACTGATGGGCTTAAATTCCAGTGGCCCACTTTTACAGCCCAAGTGAGAGTACGAAGGCATGCCCCCAGCAGTAAAAATCGCCTTCCAAAAGAAATCCCCTTCCCTCCTGCTCACTGAAGTGCAGGTGAAACGCTAAGGGGGGATATGCGGTTGGTTGAAAGTTTTCTTCGAGCTCGTGGGGGTGGTGGAAAGATTTAGGCAAAGATATACACAACACGACGCATAATGCTGGAGTCACAGGACTCGGTCAGGAACACGTTAAAAGCACGAACCGTCCCATTTTCTGTGACTCCTTCCAGAAAAGTTGGGTGAGATTAGAGCTTCTTTTGTTTGTTTAGTTTATTGTGTCAATAGCAGAAGTTAAATAGCCTTGCAGGGAAGATGTGATGTGTTCACACACAGGCGAGGCTGGCTCGCTGGGCAGGCTCGGGGGCCGAATAGGGCTTCTTTTTTTTTTAAAATTTTTTATTTTTTTATTTTTTTTTCCCTTCAGGCAGAGAGCTCCCCCTCCCCAATTTTTTTTTTCTTCATCGTTAGAAACCTATAATTTTGTGCATCACTCAAACTAGCTGTATAGGAAATGCGTAAGCATATGTTTAACAGCAAGGTCCCAAAAGGTTTTGCAAAATTCAGAGGCACGCCAGTGAAGGAAGGTGTGTTCTTCGTAGTGTAGTACAAGGACAAAAATCATCTAGCCTCTTAGAAGAGAGCCTTTTTTGCCTTTGTCAGGTAATTATAGGTCTTTTTAGTTTCTGCAGAAGCCCCGATGTAGCGTGTGGGAGGCAGCAAGCCCTGCACAATGGAGGGCAGAGGCGGCCGGGGGCGCGGGGGGGGAGGCCGGGAATCGTCCCGTGTAGAAAGGAGTTGGAAAGAAATGCATTAAGATTTGGTCTTTCTTCGGGCTTGTAGAGAACGTGCGACGTGGGGCAGCGTGGTGGCCCGGGGAGTGAATGCCGATTAATTAGGCTAAGTATCAGAGTGGTGCGATCCCACGTCGCGAGAAGAATTCCTCCGACTTTCCGATGGGATTTGTATAAAGAAATGCTGATGCGGGATGAACCGAGACTCGAACCAATCTTCCCCCCTAGGCAGCGCCAGCTCTTGATTGAATTTTTTATTTTTTATTTAATTTTTACTTAATTTTATTTTATTTTTGTTCCTTCCCTTAAATCTCTTCTCTAACATATCGGGCTAAGGCTCTAAAAAGCCACGGCTCACTCTCAGAAACCCCGCTCCTTCAATGATTCCCTATTTCAAATAAAAGGATTTAAGTTGACGTATGACCACGTGAGCACATAATACAGCGCATTATTGTGGCATTTGGAGTGGAGACCCGGTCTGGCTCCGTCTGCGATTACGCTTTTCCAGTTTCTGTTCAGAGCAAGCACTGCTTTCTATTATTTTTTTTTTTTTCCTGCCCCCATCACCGTCCCCTCAAGAGCTGGCCATTCCGCTGACAGCTTTCGTTCCTTATGGAAAGCTTATTGTCGAGCCGAGAGGACGAAATGCTTCGTTAGAAAGGATGGATTTTATTTTAAGGTATTTCCGTTGATTGTTCATTTATGTGGTGAGTTATTGCTGTTCGAGGCAAAGGTCAGTAGAAAAGGCTGAAGTGAGTGCGTGTGTGTGCGTGCGTGTGTGTGCACCGGGGCCAGGCTGCTTCCCCCTTTGTTTCAGTTTGCTGCGGTAAATATTCCGCTCTCCCCTCGCAGCGAGCGGAGCTGCTTTATTTATTTTTCTCCATAGAGATCCCACACTGCTGCTGATGGCCAGCTGCCTCCGCTCCGGCCCCTCGATTGCCATCTTATCGTTATTTATGGCCGGCGGGAGACGGGAAGCCTCCTTTTAGTGTTCTGTGGCATTTTGATCATTATGATTATTTTTATTTTTATTTAATTTGAATACATCTTTTTTTTTTCCACTTTCTTTCTTTCTTTCTTTTTCTGTTTTTGCACTTGTTTACTTATGTGTTTGCGGGGATCGGGGCTTGGGTGGGAAGGAGGGAGGGGGGCACGGGGGGATGCTCCCGGACTGGGGTCGCGCTCGGGTTTGCTGCGGAGCTTGTTTTATTGCGCGTTTGTTCGGCCGATGCCGAGCTGGAAATCGATGAGTATGCGATTGTGCTGCCATTTTATTTATGATGCTTCGGTGGTGCTTTGCTTGCCGTGAGCGGAGGGCTGCACGGGCGCTCAGCTCTGTGGCGAGGGTTCCCCTTCCCGAATGAGCCGGAGCTCCTCTCCGCTTCTCCTCGGTGAGGAGGAGCTGAGGCGAGAGCCAGCCGCGTCTTCCAGCAATAAGCAGCCTTGGAAGTGCGGTGGGGTTTTATTGAATTTGATCTTGTTGGCGTTTTGGTTCTGTTTTCCTCTGGAAAGCGAGAATAACAGGGATAAGAGTGGAAATTAGCTTCTAGGAGAACGTACCGTAAGTTCATATCCGTACGGTCTATTCTATAAATACGTACATACCGTATATGTAAGTATGTGCATATATATAATGTGTATAAATATGTCTGCGTAGTCACATTATAAGGAATGAACTGAAACGGGAGGGCAAAATGTTACATAAAGTGACACTGCCCCGGCGGGTCTCCGCTTTGGGAAAGGTCACAGCTCTGAGGCTCTATCCTCCAATTTGGTCAGTGCCTATTTCTGCGGTACCAATTTGTCCCCAGTACCCGGTGCTTCCATGACACGTCTTCTAGGGGTCGGAAAGAGGAAAAGAGACAGAAAAGCGAGGGACGAGATACAAAACGAGTTGAAAACAAACAGCAAAAAAAAGGTTTTTTCCACATGAACCTATTGGCGGCCGTTCTGTGGAGACCTCGGGGGCAGAGACGTTAGCGCTGTTTTCTCGCCTTCTCGCTCTGTAAGTCTCTCTCAGAACAGAACTGACCCAAACATCTGAGATTTCCCCTCTTGTCGTGCTGAGCCAAACCCTGTGTCCCTTTCAAGAGGGGCAGGATAGCTGCTCCGCTCAGGAGCGTGTCTAAAAGCCAAGGTTAGCTTTGCCATGTTTTGAAATGGGCCAAAACGCACCTCAAAAATAAAGCGTAAGCTTTAATTGCGGCTCCAT
This sequence comes from Cyrtonyx montezumae, assembly GCF_038088225.1. Classification (NCBI taxonomy): domain Eukaryota; kingdom Metazoa; phylum Chordata; class Aves; order Galliformes; family Odontophoridae; genus Cyrtonyx; species Cyrtonyx montezumae. Next base: position 111,551,875 of record NW_027072089.1, read on the forward strand.
TACTTGGCAGCGTTTCCTCTGATTTATGACCCAGCTCGGATGCATATTGACCCAGCTAAAACACTCATAAATAACACGGTCCTGCTCCGGAGCAAAAGAAAGGAGAGTTCTGTAGGAGAGGGCTATCTCGGCAGCTTGGGTAAATAGCCTCGCTTTGCTGAGCAAAGAGCAAACTGTTAGCGGGGATTCTCTGGTGTTAGGGAATATAAAGAACGACTGGGATTAACCACGGCTGCTCTCACTTACTCGGTTGCCCAATCCCTCTGATATCCCCTCCTAACGCCCTACAGACCTGCAGAATTCGTCCCGCAGCTCCCAGCCTTGCTGTTTCGACCCTAAGAGTTTCCCCCGAATCAACCTTGTATTATATTCGAAGCATCCCGTGACAAAGCGCTTTCCGGGCACTATTTTATTCGGAAACTAAGACAGTGCAGGATCCCGAAAACTGAACTTTTCGGGTGGAAAAAGAGAGTCGACCGTGAGTCAGGAGTCAGCCCCAAAGGTCCCTCTCCGAGCCCTATCGCTCCCTGCGGAATGTGGCAGAAAGAAAATATTCGGCCCCTGAGAGAGAAAGGCAGATAAAAGCAGCGGGGGTTGTGCGGTGGGACACTTATCCTTCCATCATAAAGCACATTACGAAAAAAAAAATCATCTTCTCGTGTTTAAAATGACCTCTTTGGGGAGAGAGGGGGCGTGGGGAAACGAGCTAAGAGGCAAAAAGCTGTTTTCAGGCGGAAAAGACGAATGGAGGAAATACCTCGGTATCCCCATGAACTACTTCGGTTCTCACCATTAAAGTCCCTCGCAAATCCCTCCGGTTTTACAAAGCCCCCCCTCCGTCCCCGTCCCCACTCTCAGATACAGACATGGTGTCAGAATATCCGGCTCCGAAGTTAGAAAACCCTCCGAGGGAAGGACGGCACACGCTCTCGGCAGCTCTCCCGGCCCGGCCCGGCCCGGTCCGGCCCGGTCCCGGCGTCCGCAGGTTTCCTTATCCTCGGTGCTCTCTCCGTCACATTCTCCTCTTTATTCCGGAGTGCTCCGTCGGGGCTCGGAGGTGTCTCTCGCTATTCGGTCGGGCACAGGGGAGAGCGACGGCTCAGCAGTTTCAGAAGAAAGTGTGGGGTTGATTATTGACTAAAAAGACTTTTCTTCCGATGCCACATTCACGGGGTTGTTTGAAGCAAAATGCATACGCGGGATTTTTGCTTCTCCTCTCCTCCTACGCTGCCCGTTTCCCCTTTCATGTGGTGCCTTCTCACTTGTGCCATAAGGAGCAAGTGTTTTCTGTTTTAGTGCTCTGTTTACAGCTTTGGTGCATGAAGTCATAAATCTTGCATAGCCATAAATGACAAAAACCATTGGTATGCGTAAGAGGCCACCCCAGCCTTATAGTGCTTTTTATTTCTCGCTTCCCCCTCGCTTTGTTTGTGCTTTAGGATGACGCCGGGCTCCCTCGTGTTTTTAACGGACTGGTTATATTTTTAATGCCTTAATTAACGAAGTAACGTCAAATTTACACCTCGGCGCTACGCGGAGCCCCGGCTCGGTTTCCGAGCCCACAGCCCGAGGGGCCGAGGCTACAACTTGCTTTAAGTCTTCGTGTGAGCGCCCGCTTTGCACGAGCTCTGCTGTGTTGCTCTTGCACAAAAAAAAAAAGGGGGTTGAACCCCGACCCAAAGCCGGGAAAAACGAGGGGAGAGGGTTCCCCGAGGAGCAGGAGGCGGGGAAGGGCTGTGCGGCGCGGGGTCCACGTCCACGCGGGACGGCAGCCCACGCGTCCCCACGGTGCTGCGGGCACCCGGCCCGGCTGTGCGACACATGGGGGTGGGAGGTGGTGGGGGAAGCGGCTCTGCGCCCGTCCTGAGCGCTGGGGATATTTGGGGGGCGGGGGGGTTCTGAGTGTACATCTGTGTGTGTGCGCTCACGCATGCATGAGTTAATAATTAGTAACTCTAATGATTTCCAGCGTGGCTCTGCGAGCATTGCCCAGAGCGGGGATCCTGGTGGGCTTTGGTTGGCTCTCCGGACCCGGCGCTCCGGGCCGCTCCCCCCATCCCCGGCTCCCAGCCGGGCCGTGCGGTGCTCCGGGCGGAGGGGCTATTGCGCGGCCGCCCCCAAACCCCGTTCGTGAGAGGGACAAAACAAACAGCCCCGCCGCAGAACCCCGGAGGCCGGTGAGAGCGACCCTTTGTGAGCGCCGTTTGTCTTCATTAGCATAATTTTCCTGGACTTTGGTGACGCCCGGGTGCTGGGGGGGGGAGGGGGGGCCGCACTCCTTCACTGCCACACTCCTTCCCTCTTTCCCCCAGGCTTCCCCAGCCGGCCGCCTTTCTTTCTTCCTGCCTTATAATTTTTTTTTCTTTCCCCCCCAACCCCCTCTGCCCCCCTTTCTCTTTTCCTTCCCCTCCTTCCCATCCCCTCCAGGCGCGGGGAGCGGCCCTGGGAATCGTCCCCATCCTCCGTGCTCTGCGCAGGGGGAAAGGGACAGGAGCAGGGTGGGCAGCGCGGAGCGGGAGGGAGCCGAGGAGGCGGGGGTCGGGAGCAGCCGTCCCCATCCCGCACGGGGCAGGGCTCGCCCCTCCCGGCCGGCGTGGAGGAGCTGAGCCGGTGCCCATCCCGCAGCTGCAGGGACTCGGCCGGGGCAGATCAATCTCTGCTCCCCGGGCTGTGCCGCCGAGGCTCCTAAAAAAAAAAAAAAAAAAAAAAAGAGGGGGGGGGGGGGGAAAACCATGCTGGCTTCCGCCTCAGTCGTCAGAAGTTAAGGTAAGCAGGCCACAAATACGCTGCTATCAGTCGTGAATGGCGGAGTTTATGTCCCAGTGATTTATGACCGTAGACTTAAATGTCGGTTCAAGAAGAGTTCACAAGCTGGGGCTTCCTTCCAGGCAGTGACTGATACCCTTACACTTCGTGTTCAGGCAGCTCTCTCTCCTCTCCCCCCACCCCCTCACCTCTTCTCAACTTTGTCTTTATCTTTCAGGAAATCTTTCTGGGGGGCTGCTGTTTTTTTCAGTCCCGGAGTCAGAGTTTGGGGCTCGGCCGGGAGCTACAGGGGAAAGACGCGGTGTATTTAGGGATGGGGAATGGGGAGGTAGGGGAGAGCAGAGACGAGGAGCGAGGAGGCGAGGGGGACATGCCTGGGGGAGGCAGCTTTCATCTGCTGTCTCCGGGCTGTCTGGCGGGGGGAGAGGCTGGAAAGGGGCTGAGAGGTGTATTGCGCAAATGGGGATGGATGGACCCGCTTAAATTTGTCGCTGGCAAATTTGGGGGCCCAGTTGTTTTGGCCTTTTGTCTTCGGTGGGGGCGAGGAGCGCTGTTCCCATCGCGGGCTCCAGTTTGGGTGGCAAGCCTTCCTCCTTCCGCCCTCCCCTCCTCCAGCTCCCGTTAGGGCGCCGCTATTATCCGCTCCTTGTCTCTAATAAATCCCGCTAGTGCTGTTTTCGCGAGTAATGGCCGTGCGCTGCTCAGGTTACCCTAACTTTTAGGAAGTGATTAACTCCCGCAGCCAAAGGCGGGGGCTGATTTTCCTCTGCTGGCGGGCGGCCGAATTTTCATTAATATTTTGCCTTCGAGGCGCAGCCGCCCATTGTTGGAGCCGCGGGCGCGCAGCTTTGCGCAGAACATTGCGCGGCCGCCGCTCTGCCCGCCGACGGCACCCGGCAAAACTGGGAGAGCCCGGGGAAGGAGAAACGTTTGGTGTGGACAGCATGAAAGGAGGGTGCCCTTTGGAAAAGGCTGGATTGTTCCCTTCCTGTTATTGCGGTGCCTGCTTTCCCTCTTTCTGAAGGAAAGGAATTGAGAAAAATCACACCAGGCCCAAATATCGTTAGGAAAGAGGCGAGGAGCTGGATGCGGTGTTTGCGCCTCAGATCTTGATTGTCTTATTGGCTTATTAACAGCCGGAGAGGTTGATGAGTGCAATAATGGTGCTGCCGCCCTGCTGTAGGTGCGCTACCTTCATTTGGTTGGGATGTAACAAAGGAAAGGCTGTTTTCTAAGAACTTGTATAACTTGAAAGGCGCAGAATGAGATCGTTTGGTGCATGTGTTGCCTAAGACATTTCGCCCCTAAGCATTTGTCGTCGTTAGATGTTTTTGGGGAAAATAGCCAGCTGCTCAAGCGCGGGGAGATCAGAGCTGCTTGGCCCGAAAGGATGGAGCTGTTTGGTCAGTAAGGGGAGAGGGGTCGGCGAGCAGCTCGTTGAGATTTCTGAGAACAATATATATGCGTGTGGGACGAGCTGCTGTATGGGAGATGGAGCACAGATCTCCTCTCTCATTAGTGCGGGCCATTCTTTGGCTGGTTATTTTCAAGTAGCAGGAGAATTTAATTTGAAAAAAACAAAAGAAAAGAAAACAAAACAAAAAACAACCAGAGAACAGAAGGACGGAGAGAGCAGAAAGAGAGGGGAGAGAAAGGGATTCGCCCGGGCAGGAGCAGCATTCTCTGGGTCGGTGTCCACCCTCTCCCCAGCCAAGTGACCCTCATACATCAAATTACATAGCAGCTTCCAAGACAGAACCTATTATCGCTAAGTTGGAAGGAAAGTTCAAGCCGTGGTCATGGAGATGAACGCTGGTTTTTCAGGTTCCTGGTGTTTTGTTGGTTGTTTTTTTTTCTTTCTTTCTTTTTCTTTTCTTGTCTTTTTTTTTTCTCTCTCCAATCCATCATGTTTTAACAGGTAGAATCTGTCTGATTCCACGAAAAGTTAGTGTCTTGAAATAACTGATTAAAAACAACAGCAGAAGCACCCAGCTTGCCCCTGCTGGCCTTGCTGAAAGGGCTCCGAGCCGGGCTGGGTCCAGCGGGAGCTCCAGAGCCGCTCACGAGGGAGGGGAGAAGCCACGGAGGGGTTGTGGCAGTGCGGTATTGAAGGGGTGTGGGGTGGCGGGGTGGTCCCGATATCACTCCAGAGTCGAGCAGGAGCCGCTGCGGGGCTCGCCCGGGCAGGAACCACTGGTGCCAGGGTGCTTGACCCGGGCGGCTGGAGGCGATGTGCGAGCACGGAGGGGAGAAGGCACCGGCTTTGTTTATTTTCCTATCGAGTGTTTAATAGACAAGCCAAAATCTGTCACTTGGGATCTTCGTGTGTAAATATCTCTGGCTGCAAAACCTTTCCACCCTGCTCCTGCTCCCTGCCACACGTAGACAGGAACAATCTCATGTATTTCTTTGAAGTCGGATGGAGAGCCGTAACCTGGAGAGAAAGGCTAAAAATAAAAAGACGCCGGTTGCAGGGGAGGGCTTGGCTGTGGAGCTGGAACGGAGGAATAGCCCAGCCCCTTTGCATTAGTGATTCCTCGATCACCCTTATCACGGAGACTGGTATTAAAACAGCCTCGCGGTGATAAACGACCGACCCCTTTGCTGTGTGGTGCCCTGCCCTGTTTCTTAAGGAGAAAGAAAGGAAAAACCTTAGAAAGACCCTATCCCAGTGCAGCAAAGCACATATTTGTAGCTGCCAGTAAATCCAGGCAGCTTTTACATCGAAATGCTCTGCGCCTGAGGCCAAGTCATGCTGCTAAATATTGCTGACCACTTTTTCTTTTATGGCTTTCATGTCACTTAGCTATTGAAAGTAAGATGGATTTGCACCATTTCTTCACCCTGCTCTGCTCTCCCCACACCCCAGGTCTGCCCGGAGCGGCCATTGGAGGAGCAGCGCCACGTGACAGAGGGGTGCCAATGTTATTCTCCAAGGGTGTCAAGACCCTGTCAGTTTGCGAAATAAATATTGGGAAACAACGAAATGCAAAAAGCGACCTACTACGACAGCTCTGCAATCTATGGTGCCTACCCCTACCAAGGAGCAAATGGTTTCACTTATAATGCGAGTCAGCAGCAATATCCTCCGTCTTCATCACTTGTGGAAACTGAGTACCACCGCCCCGCGTGCTCCCTCCAGTCCCCTGGCAGCGCCGTGTCCCACCACAAGGCCAATGACATCAGTGAGAGTTGCATGAGGACCCTCCCCGGCCAGCCTCTGCAGCCCCCCAGCCTCGCCGATCCCCAGGCCCAGCCACAGCCACCTCCAGCCCCGCAGGCACAGCCTCCACCTCCGTCCTCGGCCTCACCATCTCAAAATGCCAGCAGCAACCCTGCCCCGGCCAACCCTACTAAGAGCCCGGCTCTTAACTCGCCCACCGTGTCCAAACAGATATTCCCGTGGATGAAAGAGTCTCGGCAAAACACAAAGCAGAAAAACAGCAGTTCCAGTTCAGGTATGGAACACATTTCCCTCACGTGTCCTGTGGGGAGGGGGCAGCCCTGGGCACCTTTGCTTCTGGGAGGGAAGGGAGGGTTGGGGGCTTGTTTTCCTCCCTTGTACAAAAAGGTGTACAAAAAGGGGGCAAAACTAAAGGGAAACATCCCATAACAGTTGCCCATGGGCTTGATGGCTTGCGATGGGACCTCAGTGACCAAACGACCCCCTGGGATCTTTCCCAACCTTGCAGGATGGATCCAATGTGATTTGGTTTCCTTGCTTGTGCCCTCCTGCATCTATCACGTTTCATAGGTAATCCCCCATCCAGTAAATCATGTCAGTGTCAAGCAACCCAGGCCTCGAGCCAGGGGCCTGTCCCGAGTACTTTGTTGGCACAGTGCTACTAGATTAATAAGACAGTGACCTATCTCTGCCGAAGTGTAACGCGAATAAAATAGCTCATAATCACGTGCAGTCGGGATCAATGCCCTGAGTTGCAGTCAGAACCTCTTCCTACTTTTACAGGCTGATTGGCAAAGTTACAAGACCGGTAAACAAAAGTCTTCTGAAGTGCCATAAACTTAAGCCCATAAAATATTATTTGAGGGATGGCAGTGTACATTAACACTTTTAGTACTCAAGGAAATCCAAATCAGTAACACCAGCGCTAACTCCAGTGCCCAGGAGTTGTGTTTATATTTATCTCTTCCTCTTTTTCTCTTCAATGTGCCTTGGAAATAGGGTCCAAATCTTTAGCGAAGGTCTCTGCCAGTGTACTTTTAAAGCTCTGATAATATTGCTGTTTACAGACTTCCACAGTGTGTATTTATTTTATTAAAAAGCAATAACAGTTAAATATGCCTGTATGCCTGTACACAGGCACAGACGCCATATGCTCTTCTGATGTGCATTATACTTCCCAATCACTACCATATGTTTATGTTAGATGTGTGAGAAGCACTACGTTGCCAGTTCTATGTATGTTACAACATTATGTGTAGATACCTGACCTTCAGACATTTATAGCTGATATATGTACAACAGGGGTATCAGAAGAAGGGGCTATGGATCTCTATGGTTGCAGAGAACAAGTAGTTCTCAAAGGGTCTGAGGCTGATATGGATGTGGAGAAATAGGTTCACCTTTAGAGTTTCTAAAACCTGCCTTATTTCCGTGAACCTTTCTTATTCCCTTATGCAAAGCTCAAGGTATGTTGCGTGGTGTCATTCTTTATTGGAGCAAGTATAGCCACACAATGGTACCAGTGAGGCAAAGGAAGACTACTGGGGCTTGGAGCATGATGTGGCTGATCTTGTGCTGGGGTTACTCACTGCACATGTGGGCATCTCATGCCCAAGAGCTGGGCAGGTGCTGACATTGTTGGGCACTGTCTCCAGTTGCCATGTCTAGGTTCATCATCTGATTGTGTTCTTTGTGTGATTTACATAGGTGAGAGCTGTGCTGGTGATAAGAGCCCCCCAGGGCAAGCGTCCTCTAAGCGAGCCCGTACGGCTTACACAAGTGCCCAGCTGGTAGAACTGGAAAAGGAGTTCCACTTCAATAGATACCTTTGCAGGCCACGAAGGGTTGAGATGGCCAATTTGCTCAATCTCACAGAAAGACAGATCAAAATCTGGTTTCAGAACCGCAGAATGAAATACAAAAAGGATCAAAAGGGCAAGGGCATGATGACCTCTTCAGGAGGACAGTCCCCGAGCAGAAGCCCCGTCCCTCCAGCTGCTGGGGGATACCTAAACTCTATGCATTCTTTAGTAAACAGTGTCCCGTACGAGCCCCAGTCGCCTCCGCCATTTAATAAGCCTCATCAAAACACCTATGGCATCCCTGCATCGTATACCGCTCCTCTTAATAACTGCCCACCTCCTCAAAAGAGATACACGGGGACAGCAGCTGTGACACCTGAATACGATACTCACCCTCTTCAAGGCAACGGTTATGGGAATCCACATATACAGGGAAGCCCCGTCTATGTAGGGGGCAACTACGTGGAGACCATGACCAATTCCGGGCCTTCCATCTTTGGTCTAACTCATCTCTCTCATCCTCCCTCTGCCAATATGGACTACAGCGGGGCTGGGCCGATGGGCAACAATCACCACCACGGACCTTGCGACCCACACCCAACATACACAGACCTTACCGCTCACCATCCTTCTCAGGGAAGAATTCAGGAAGCGCCCAAACTCACCCATCTGTAGGAGCCAGGAGTCACTAGGTGGAACGCAAAGCCCCAGCGTTTTAAAGTACTCGTCCCTTCCTCTCTCTCTCTCCTCCCCGCTGTGCGCCCTTCTCCCCTCCTTTTCTTCTTTCTTTTGCTCATTTTAGTTTGTTTCGTTTTCTTTGGTAAAAGCGTTTTCTAGTTTATGTGACGTAGCAATATTCGTTGCTTGAATTGCTCTATAGTTTCACTAGTGGATATTTATCTTCTTGAACTGCAGCCTCGTGTCTCACTTTGGGAGCATACAGAGGCTTTATACTTTACCTTCTACACTTTTATCAAAACAGGGTATATGAACAAATTTTCTATAAAAGGAATTCTTAAATGTGAATTTGTTCGTACATGATTGATCCCACGGGGAAGCAATTTTTTTATTGCACTTCTTTTAAATAGCGAGAAAGACATCAGAAGCGCTTGGACAGGGATTCCCTGGACAATTATTGATACGTGTAAGTCTTTCAATGTGTGTATGCTGGTGAACATTCAGATTTATTTATATTATTTTTTTTTTTTGCAAACATTGAATAATCTAAGTGTTTAAAATTTTATTTATCCCCATTTGTTCATATTTATATATATATAAAAAATCTGTACCCTGAGTATTCAGGAGGTATTTACCTGGCCATGTGTTAGATGGCATATCGGCACGCGTAGGAAATATCATTTGAAAGGGAACTATAACTCCTTTATTAAAATGATGATAACTGTGATGATGACGATGCAATAAAATCTGGGAAAAAAAAAAGAAAAAAAAAAAAAGATCACAGCTTGAATAATTGATGCCTGTAACATCCAGACAGGGAGAAAGAAGGCGTGTGAAGCTGAAAGGCTTAGATTTGTTTTGAAAGTTATACATTCCTTGCTGCTCACGTTCTGAAAAAAAAAATAAAGTTTTTATTCTGAATAATAAAGAGTTAAGGCCATGTTATTTGCAGTGTGAGGAAGGGAGAGCCCTTCGTGACGTGGGGAGTCGTTGGACTCGCCTGGAGCTCACACGGTGCTCCGCTCTCCCACCACACACCTCTGTAGTGCCTTTTCGGGTCAGAGACAGAGAGGGGGATTCGTTATTATTGTTTTTCCCATTGGGTCTGCCTGCCGCCTCCCCCATGCCCGTACGGAGGGCGGGGCCGTGGACCGCGGGTGTACACGCGGGGGGGGGTGTGCCGTGTACGTGCACGAGCGTGTGCGCGAGAGCGAGCGCGGGGACAGAGGTCCGGCTAGGTGCGGTGCGGTGCGGTGCGGAGGGGCCGCGTGGTGCCCGAGCTCCCCGAATGGGGTCGGAGGAGAGCCAGGCGGTGGCCCCAGACCCCAACCGTGGCTGTGGGGTGGGTGTCGGGCACAGCTGCTTCTGGGCACCTCTGCATCACCATTGCCGTTTTGCCCGTTTTCTTTAAAGGAGTGGGTTCTCCCTCGTCTTCCTTTTATTTTTATTATGATGATCATCATTCTGGATTTCAATCTGGGGCCGTTTCCTGTTGGCCAAGCCTCCTCCCCTTCTCTGCAGCCTGAGGCTGTGGGGGAGGGGAGCCCCGTGCTGCTTTTACTCGTCCCCCCTCCCCCCATACCTCCCGCCCCCCGCGCGTCCGTGTGCATGCGTGTCCGTGTGTTGCGGGGCTGTGACACGCGGGGGTGAGCGGGCACCCGCGGGGTACTCCGGGCCGAGTCAGTCCGAGCGGAAGGCAAGAACCTCAACGCCGTGTTTAAATGCCATGTTTCTTCCTTCCAGGCCAAATGTCCGTAATTTGTAGGTTGAAACTTGGAAGATAAATCAAAGCGGACCTTAATAGACTGGGTAAAATATCCCCGTGCGCGTTTATAGAGACGTATCCCTATGCTGTGTAGATAATCGCGCACGCTGTTTGCCATCTGTATCTTCCAGAGCAAAGAAAAAATGTCGCCATTTTGGTCGCACGCTGAAATATTATTAATCTTTGGGCTTTATCTTGCTCCCAGAGCCACTCTTGCCTGATGCCGAAACATTGCCACGCAGCTGCGAATCTATAAAGCTTTTCTGAATAAGTAGGTAAAGAGTGCTCGGGCAGAGAAAGGGATTGCGGATATATCCGCACCACGAGGCGCGTTGCGGTCGCAGACGTGTAACCGTGGAAGGAAGGGTTGTTTGTTCCGATATTTTTCATCGAAACCCGATTGTCACCCGGCGCAGACCAGCGACAACGTTATTGTTTTGTGGGCGAAGAGGGCATTTTGGCACCGTCGCAAGGCATCGCTCGTTTCCAATTAGCGAATATATAGAATCCAAACGTCCCCCTCCCATCAGATAAATGCGATAGATCAAACAAAAGGTAACGGTACAGGCGGAGAACTCAGCTTGTGAGGCTTAGCACCAGGACTGCATTTCTGAAAATGTCCAAAGAGAAGGAATTCGGCTTTTCTTCCCCCTCCCACTCCAAAGAACGAAAAAGACAGGCGGTTTTGCCCCCTTCTTTCCTCTCCCTATCCTCAGAGCCTATACGTTAGCAATACGAATTTGTATTTTTGCATTCGAGATTTGCCCGATTAAAAGATCCCTCTGGAGGCAGAAGTAATTGATTTGCCCAAGAATTTCGCGTCCCCTCTCCAAAGGTTTTGTTCCAGGTGGTTTTTGTATTAGAACGACCACAAGGAACAAATGTGCAGAATAGAGACACCCACGCAGGTTTTACTCACAAAGCCCGGTTAAAGTCCAAACCTCTCTCTTTATTATTTGCCATCCTGCTGTTAATCCCAATATTTTCCAGAAAAAAAAAAAAGAAGAAAAAAAAAGAGAGAAGAAAAAAAGCAAAGCGCGACCCCGAGGAAGGAGCAGAGAAGCAAAATAAAACCGGGCATTTCCCACAGCAGAGCAGCCCTCCAACAGCATATTTTAAAAGCAGCTTTTTTCCTTGTTTACCCGCGTTTCTCGCTCTGCCTCTTTGCTCGGACACATTTGATCTTGGAAAGAGTAAGAAGCTCTAAATGTGTTCTTAAGGGCCAGAAGCTGTCAAACCTTTTGGCGGCCAAGATTGATCGCGCGCAGACACCACCAGAGCTTTGTTTGGACTAAAAGCAAGAAAATTAAACCCTTTGCATTTTCCAACAGCATCGATATTTGTAAGGCATCCCTTTCGAGGGATTAAATGACAAGTCTCGTTCTATATTTTATTTAAACAAGCAACCACCAAAAAAACCCATTTAAAGCCTCCCAGCCCCTCCCCTCCCCCTCTCTCCAATGCCTTCGCAGATATGCTACATCTTGAGGGTGCATTAACTTAAAACCGATTTTTAAAATGCACTTCGTGCAGTCTGGATGTAGACCGGTCCGCTGAGTGTTTGGGGTTTCGGGTGGTTTTTTTTTTCTTTTTTTTTTTTTCTCTCCCCCCCCCTCCTCTTTCTTCTTCTGTTTCTTCTTTATTTTTGCAACACGAAGAAGACGCTTTGCCGACCCCCTTTTGGCAAATCCGAAAATGCAGAGCGACGGCCCAGCCCGGCGCTGCGATGCTGCCCGGCAGCTGGAGGACACGGACACAGCCCGGAGCTCCTGCCCCGGCCCGGATCTGCGCACAGGACTCGTCGGGCCGGGGACGCTGCTGGCATTGTCATCCGCTCTCCCGGTTGTGCCCAAAGCGTCCGAATTCAGGAGCCGACCGAGCGGAGGCACATGGAAACGACGGACAGAGCCAAGCTTCGGAGACGAGAGCCGTGCCCCAGGTTATCGCCCCGCAGCTCTGCCTGGCCCCGTGAAAACAAACCCGCTACCAGCCCATATATATCCTGGTAATCGAAAATACTCACCAGACCCAGCCTACTACGGTTATTAAGCAATTTATGCCAGCAGACGGGAGTATCGTTTGCAAGTTAAGGCACAGGATTTTGGCTTTTTTTTTTTTCTTTTTTTTTTTTTTTAAAGAGGCACCAGCCAGCCGCGTTTGCAGCCTCGCGATTTGGCTCGCCCAGAGCGGTGCTCGCAGGGCACGTTTTTGTGGTCCAATCCCGGGAAGGCAACTGGAGAGGGAAGTCACGGAGCGCGGGGGTTGCTGCTGCCTGTGTGACTCTTCCCTTAGAAGCAAGGTTGCTGAGGAAGATCCTCTTAAACAATGGCTCGAGACTGGCGGCCAATTGTTCTCCGTACTGTACAATAGATGGCCACCCAAAAAAAAAAAATAAAAAAATAAGAGGATAAAAGAAAGAAAGGAAAAAAAAGGAAAGAAAAAGATTTAAAAAATGAAAAAGATAAACAAATTATTAATAAAAAAGAAAAGGAAAAAAAAAAAAAAGGAGCCCGTAGAGGCTGAGTCTGAAGCGATAAAGTAGTTTTGGAGGAAGTGTTATTCCCGGGGAAAAAATCAAGACTTGAGACTCCTGCCTGGGTGCAACTTCTTATGTGGGGGCCTGGCGGTGTCAAAACTTTGAAGATTAATGGATGACTTTGTTAATGACTCACGGCGTCAGATTGAGGTGCTTAAATGATTTGTGAGGTGCAAAGCGCTTTCCTGACAGTCCCAAACAATGAGGGGAGAGTGCGCGGGCGGAGGCGAAGAGGCAGCGGGCTGCAGGACGGGCGCACACACGCGGGGACACACGGACACACGCACACACCCCCGCAGCCGCCGCACCAACGCACCCCCGCGCCCTTCCCCCCGCCCCGATCATTTCAGATTAGGACGCCGAGGGGATAGATGCGGGAGATATCGTTTCCCTCTTTAAAAAAAGTGTAAATAAAGCCTTTCTGGCCCCCAATGAGGCGTTCCTTCCCGACTTTTTTGGATCAATCAAACAGACAGTGGCTTCTTTTGATTAAAGCCCAAATTGTCATTGGGCAGAGGCAATCATGTGACAGCCAATTCGGTCCAATTTCAACCTTGTCTCCATGAATTCAATAGTTTAATAGTAGCACGGTCCCCATACGGCCGTAATCAGTGAATTAGAAAAAAAACACCCCACCAGCGATCTTCTATGATATATTTTTTTCTCCTCTCTCTCCTTTTTCCTGGGCCTTCCCCCCCCCGAGCCCCCGGCATCCGAGGGAACTTTTTCTCCGCGGGGGCTGCGAGTTGAAGGCCATGAATTTCGAATTCGAGCGAGAGATCGGTTTTATCAATAGTCAGCCATCGCTTGCTGAGTGCCTGACATCTTTTCCCCCTGTCGGTGATACATTTCAAAGTTCATCAATCAAGAACTCGACGCTTTCACACTCGACACTGATTCCTCCTCCTTTCGAGCAGACCATCCCCAGCCTGAACCCCGGCGGCCACCCTCGCCACAGCGGCGGCGGCCGCCCCAAGGCGAGCCCCCGCGCCCGCAGCGGCAGCCCGGGCCCCGCCGGCGCCCCGCCGCCCCCGGAGTACCCCTGGATGAAAGAGAAAAAGGCGTCCAAGCGATCCTCGCTGCCGCCCGCCTCGGCCTCCGCCTCAGCCGCCGGACCCGCCTGCCTCAGCCACAAAGGTCAGTCCCGGGGCTCGCCGTCCCCCGGCCGCCCGCAGCCCCCGCTCGGACCGGGCTCCGCGCGGAGCCCAACTTTGCCAAGTCGCCCCAACGCGGGATGATTTATTTGAGTTGGAGCTGACCTCTCTTGTCTCGCTGTCCTAGAGCCGGGCTATTTGACAGTAATGAAGAGTGATAGATTGCTCCCGCTCAGCTCGCCGGCTGATGCATTAATTATCAATCGCGCGATGGCCGATATAAAGTTGGCCGCGGCGTGGGGAGGGCGCGGAGCGGGGGCCGCGGGGCGCGCCGAGGGGCTGGGGGGGCTCCGGGAGCCGCACAATGGGGTCCCGCGGCCGAGGGCGGCCATTTTGTTGCAGTCGCTATTTTATGCCATGAGGACATATGGACGGAGAGGCGCTTCCACGCGGAGGGAGAGGGAGAAGCGCTGCCTCCCCCCCACCACACACCCACCCCCAGCCCGGGCCGCGAGGGGCTCGGGGGCCGCGGTGCCATCCGCGCTTTTCCCCGACGTGAGCGGGGCTCCGCTTCGCCTCCGCTCTTCGCTGCGCTCCGGGGCGCGTGTGGTGGTGGTGGTGGTGGTTCGCCTTCTCTTTTTCTTTTTTAACAGACCCCCTTGAAATCCCCGATAGTGGCAGCGGTGGATCTAGGCGGCTGAGGACGGCCTACACCAACACGCAGCTCTTGGAGCTGGAGAAAGAATTCCACTTCAACAAGTACCTCTGCAGACCGCGCCGGGTCGAGATCGCAGCGCTGCTGGATCTGACCGAGAGGCAAGTGAAGGTCTGGTTCCAGAACCGCAGGATGAAACACAAGAGGCAGACCCAGTGCAAGGAGAACCAGAACGGCGAGGGGAAATTTAAGGGCTTGGAGGACCCCGAGAAGGCGGCGGAGGACGAGGAGGAGGAGAAAGCCCTCTTCGAGCAAGCCCTCGGCACCGTTTCGGGAGCGCTGCTGGAGAGGGAGGGGTACGCGTTTCAGCAGAATGCGCTCTCTCAGCAGCAGGCGCAGAATGCGCACAATGGCGAGTCCCAAAGTTTCCCCGTTTCGCCTTTAACGAGCAATGAGAAAAATCTGAAACATTTTCAACACCAGTCACCCACTGTTCAAAACTGCCTCTCAACAATGGCCCAGAACTGCGCAGCTGGCCTCAACAATGACAGTCCTGAGGCCCTCGAGGTCCCCTCTTTACAGGACTTTAACGTTTTCTCCACAGATTCCTGCCTCCAGCTTTCAGACGCGGTTTCCCCCAGTTTGCCGGGCTCTCTGGACAGCCCTGTAGATATCTCCGCTGACAGCTTTGACTTTTTTACAGACACGCTCACCACGATTGACTTGCAGCATCTGAATTACTGAGAAATTAAAGACGTCCTCTCCCAGGGTCCTGCCTTCTCCTCCTCATTCCTCCCCTTTATTTTTTTTTTCCAGTGAATTAATTTTATTTCCTCCCCCCCCCCTCCCCACCCCCCTCCCCTCCCGGTCGGTATGTTCTGTTTGTCCCCTCCCTTCGCCTTGCCATTTTACCGATTCTGACCAAGTTTTAGTTGTCTACGGTTTTAACCTAGCCACGTTCTAGGTCCTTCGACAAAAGCAATATATGAGGTCTGTAAGAAAGTGATCATATAGGGATCGTATTGTCACTTTCTTTTTATTTTTGTATTGCATTAGGATGCGTTGTCATAAGTATTTTTGGTAGAATAAATTCTTGTTTGCTACAAGGCGCTTTCTCTTTTTTTCTTTTTTTTCCCTTCCTCCCTCTCTCTCTCTCTCTCTCTCTCCTTTGAGCACTGATAACACAGCGAGTATTTCTCCCCCACCCTTCCACTATTAATCCACTAATAATCAAACCCTGCCATCTCTCTCTCGTTGGCAACGCAGGACATTTAGTGGAGAGGAAAAAACACGTTCAAATTCTTTATTGCGAGGGTTCTCAGAGGGGAAACAAACAAACAAACCCGAACCATTCCCAGCTCCTATGGCGATTTCTTCCCTTTAGTGCATAACCACAGCATCTCCGTCCGTGTGGACGCGGAGCTTGGGAATGCTCAACTCTAACAAAGGCGTAAGGGAGAGCTTTCTCTGTTACAGACAAAACGAGAGGCACAGTCAGGAGGGTGCATGTCTCATGCAGAAATGAGCCTGGTACGTTTACCAAAAGCTTTTTCTCTTTCTTTCCTTTTTTTTTTTTTTTTCTCTTTTTTTTCGGGCATCATATATATATATATTTTCTTGACCATGAGCAGCCAGCAGGCTGTCTGGGAACCTTACAAAATCTGAGCTCACAGAGTGCGTTCGACGGGTCCCTCCGCGCTGAGTGATCCAGGAGATCAGCCCTAAAAAAGAGAAGGAAGGGGAAAGTTAAAGCTTGCAACACTCAAAGGCCGCGCAAATCAGCGAGGGAGAGATCGTGCCATCCGCTCGGTCCTTTTTAGAGACGGTGAGGGGACGGGAAGGATGGTATTTTCTGTTCAAACCCTTCCTGCGGGGCGATCCAAAAGGGAAAGCTCTCACTCCCGAGCTGCGGTTTCCTCGGGGTGCTCGCTGAACAGTGCAGGGAAACCCTCCGGCACATCGCGGGTAGCAGCAAGGCCGGGCCTGAACAGGGCGAAATCTACTCCTTGGGACGCGAGTGGGGGCTCCCACGGGTGGCGAGGGGGACGGTGGCCGCGGTTCCATGAGTGGGGATCCTGTGTGAGGAGAGCGGGGACCTAGGAATAGCCCAGAGCTGCCCGTCCGTGCACGGAGAGCCGTCTCGCAGCTCTGCACCGCGCTGTGGAGCCGGGATGCGTGGGTTATAGCTGGAAGGGCTGAACGCAATTCTTCCTAAAGTCATAAATCAAAGGCTTTCTATGAATGAGAATGTCATCAAAGAGATCAATTGCAGGAACACATGCACAAATAAAAATCCTCTTACGTATTTGCCGGGGCTGGGGATCCCCGTCTAAAACCATTAAGTGAGAAGGCGTTTAGTCATAATTCATTTTTATTGCTCCTTTAAAACAACAGCTTGGCTGAGCTGCGGCCGCAGCGAAACCCCGGCCCTGCTCCTGCCCTCCTCCCGCTGCAGCCCTGCGCGGGGAGGGCGGCCCCAGCGGCCCCGCACCTCCTGGGCACGGGCCGAACGGGGCTGCGGTGCGCGGGGGCATTTCGCGGCCCGATGTCTGCATGCTGAAAACGCTTAAAAAAAAAAAAAAGAAAGAAAAGGAAAAAAAAAAAGAGAGAGATAAAAAAAAATCCTCGAGAAGATTTCAAATTTTCGCCTACTCGAATTAAATAGACGTGGGGGTGCAACGAGCAGGAGTCGCCTTAGATCCAATCCGTGATCCCCGGAGTGCTGTGGGGGCGAACTCCAACGCAAAAGCTTAAATGGGCGGAATGGCCCCGTGGGCCCCACTCTCTCGGACAGGAAACGATTTCCAGCCCCATCCCGGAGCAGAGCCGCCGAGGGGCAGCGGCTGTAGGGCCGGGGGTGGCCGCTGCCCCTCACACTCAGTACTGGCAGCAAAAACATAAAGCATCGCGAGAGAGACAATGCAACAAAAGGGATGGGGGCTGCTCCCAACAATGGCACAGAAAAGGGGGAAAAAACTAAAAAGGATTTCAGGATGCTGGAGACTGTAAGAGAGGCGCTGTAATTTGCCGGGATTTATGGGTAAAACAGACCCACTTGCAGTTAAATATATGTTTTTCTTCGAAGGCTGTTGTAAACAACAACAACAAAAAAGCACTAAAAAGATGCCAGCTCTTTTATTGGTAAACAGTCCCTGAGGCCCTCCTTCTTGCTCCGTCTTGTGCTGTATTTATTACGACAGGTTTACGAGAATGAAATGAACGCGTTTCCATAGTTTACCATAGCCCACACTGATGCACTATAATGCCATAAACGCCCCCGGAGTGTTGTTGCTGTTGCTCTCCCCACGACCCCCCCAGAGTTTAAGAAACAGAACCTTCCCAGAGGGCCCTCAGCCACTCGTGCCTGAGCAGTAAATCAGAACAAATAGAAATCCTAAGAGCGGCCCTTCAGCTTTCGCTGCCCGTAGAGAGGCTTTTGGGATGGCATGGGGTGAAGGCTGACCTAAGAGCAGCGGGAGAGCCTGCACCTGGGGGAGGGTGTTGTGTTTCGGAGGGGAGGGAGGAGCTTGTGGGTGAGTGAGTGTGTGCGTGTGCTGGTGAGCAGGGAGAGGTGGCAGGGCAGGGGGAAGCCTCTGGGATTTCAAATCAAGCAGCAGCAAGCGCACAGCGATGGAAGATCCGGCCGGGAATGCACCTGCAGCAGCACAGGAGGGAGGCAGCTCCTCCCGGGACCACTGCCTGGTGCACTGACCGTCGGTGCCAGCCCCTCTCCCTGAAGATAAATGGGAGCCCTGGCACGGATGGATGCCTGCTCTTTGCATCCCCTTCCTCCTTCCGTATATGTAATCCGAGTATGGGGTCGCAACCCACGTCTTGCTGCCCTCCCTCCTTTTCTTTCCACGGACCCATTTTTTTTTCTCCCCGTGGATGGGAGTGGGGAAGGGCAAGCTTAAACCGATGCACGGCGCAGTTCCCAAGGGTCCTGGGGCCCCCTCTGCCACCGGCCATCTGCCACCTCCCACCACGGCTGGCCTGGGCGGTGGCGGAGCGCGGGGACAAAAGGGTCGGACTGTGGGCCCTGCGTCTCCTGCCTCTCTCCGGGCCTTGCCCCAGGCCGCCTCCCCGGGCTGCGACCTGCGGCACTCCGGGCACCCTTCCCCCGCCCGGGCCGGGACATGCGGGTGGCAGCGCACCGCGGGGACACGGCAGATGGGTTGCGGAGCCCTGAGGGGTCAGTCCCCCGACTCCCCCTCCTCTACCCCAGCCCCGGCTGAAGCGAGGAACCCCGGAGAAGGTGCGGGGGGAGAGGAGATGCAGGCCAGGGGGAGGTTGGTGTGCCTGGCAGAGCACAATGGCCGTCAGTCCCCGAAGCGCCTCATTTCCATGCTAATGTCCGCGGCCGCCTGGTGATGCGGCTGGACAAGCCCCTTTAACTCTTGGCGTCGCGTCGCGCTGGGCTCTGCGGCGGGGCTGGAGCAGCAGCCTCATCCCTATCCCCCGCATTATTCTCATCCCCGTCATTATCCCCGTTACTGTCTGTCTCCATCCTCACCCTCGGTCTCATCCTCACCCCCGTCGCTAGCGCTGATGCTCTCCGCTCTGTCCCCAGCACCTCTTCCCCGCTTCATGCCGCGGATCCAGCCCTCCCCCATCCCAAGCTAGGAAGATGACAAAGGTGCCCAGCACCAGTTTGACAGCCGGATCGGCGCGGGGGCAGTCCGGCCGGGCCCACCGCAGAGGCACTCACCCTAGAGGGGCCGGGCTCCGCGGGCCGGACTCCGCTACCGGCTTCTCCGCTGCCTTCCCCTCTCAGCCAGCGGGCGGGACCCCGGCGGAGCGGCAGCCCTGCCCCCTCGGGCCCCGGGGGGCCGCCGCCGCCCTGCCCCGCGGTGCCGAGCCGCGCCGCGCCGTGCCGCGCCGTCGGAGCGCTCGGCGTTTAAATGCCCCCGACGCGGCGATCTATCAGCGGCAGGAGCCGGGAAAGTCCCGCAGGCGCCGCAGCCATTGGCTGCCGCCCCCCACGTGCCTCCCCGCTCGCGGTACCTTCGTGTCATTTTCCTCTCGGCCCCATGGAGGAAGTGGGAAAGTTGGCGCGGCCCCGCCGGACGCTGAAGACCCGGCGGCGTGACAGCGGGACGCTCCGAGGATGAGCTCCTTCCTCGAGTACCCCGTCCTCGGCGGCGAGGCGGGGGCCTGTGCCGCCCGCTCCTACCACCCCGAGCACGGGATTACAACTTTCCAGCCCTGCGCCGTCAGCGCCGGCAGCTGCGGCGGGGAGGACCGCTTCCTCGTGGGCCGCGGGGTGCCCCTCAGCCCCCACCGGCACCACCACCCCCCGGCCCAGCCTGCCGCCTACCAGCACCACGGCGGCTTGGGGGTGTCCTACGCGCACCCTGGCTGCCCCCCGACGTACGGCGCGCAGGGCTTCGGCACCGCCTACGGCCCCTACGCGCTGGGACAGGACGCGGAGCTGGGCGGCGGCTTCCCCCCCTGCGCGCCCGCCGTCTACTCGGGCAGCCTCTCCTCCGCCGCGGCGCAGCACCCACACCAGGGCTACGCGGGGGGCCCCGCGCAGTACGTGCCCTCCCCGTACGGGCAGGAGCAGCAGAGCCTACCCCTGGGCACCTACAACCATGCCCTCTCTCCCCTCCACGCCGGCCACCAGGACAACTCCCGCTCCCCCTCCGCCGACACCTCGCCGCCGGCGCAGACCTTCGACTGGATGAAAGTTAAAAGGAACCCCCCTAAAACAGGTCAGTGGCCGGCGGGAGCGGGGCAGCCCGGCCCGGTTCGCTCTGGCCTCCGCCGTCGGGCCGGCTCGGGGCGGCGGGCGCAGGTGCCCCCGGGGGCGGCCGGGTCGTGTGCCCTCAGCGCTGGGTGGGAGCAGGCGCCCGTTCTTCGGTCCCCCTCCCACCTCTCCCGTGGTCGTATTTCGTGTAACTCACAAAGCACTTCCCGAGTTTCCCCGACACAGGGAGTTTAGCACCTCGCACCCCATCACTCACCCTGCCCTGGCTTCTCCCGTATCCCGAGGACTCCCCATCGCTCGGCCGCTGCGGGCGTATCGATTACGTCGCCTATAAATCATTTGCGCTCACTTATCGCCGCCCGTCCCCTTACAGGCAAGGCCGGAGAGTACGGTTTCGTGGGGCAGCCCAACACCGTCCGGACCAACTTCACCACCAAGCAGCTCACCGAGCTGGAGAAGGAGTTCCACTTCAACAAGTACCTGACCCGGGCCAGGCGGGTGGAAATCGCTGCCTCCCTCCAGCTCAACGAGACGCAGGTGAAGATCTGGTTCCAGAATCGGCGGATGAAGCAGAAGAAGCGGGAGAAAGAAGGGCTGCTGCCCATCTCCCCCACCACCCCCACGGGCTGCGAGGAGAAGGTGGAGGACCCGTCAGAAAAGTGCTGCCCGTCCCCCTGCAGCGCCTCGCCCGCATCCTGCGCCTCGGACCCGGGACCCGCCGCCAACTGAGCCCCCCCTCCACCCCTCCTCGAGCCGCGGTGCGCTCCGTCGGTCCGTCCGTCTGTCCGTAGGTCGGGCCCGGGGGTGCCGGCCCGGCCGCTCCCGGCCCCTGATGCCAAGAGGTTTTCTTTCGGTCCCCCCCCCTCCTCGCCTCCTTGCTGGAGGAGTTGCGTTGGCACACGCGTAGGTTCTCCCTCCTCCCCCCAAGGACGTTCCTCTGAGTTTCCCTGGGTGACAGACAGGTCATGGAGGGTACATAACCTCACGAAGAGATGCACTATGGCAAGTGTTTACACGACTTCTAGGACTTTCATCCTTTAATTTAATGTATACTTCGTTCGTGTCTATGAGTTTGTTGCTTGTAAATACTTTGTCCGAGAGATTTATCTTTTTACAGATTTTTCTAGAGATGACGTTTAGATGATCAGGTGAAGCAGGGTGAGTGCATTCGCCAAACCGGACCCACTTTTCAATCGGTCAGGCTGACGGCAGCATCAAGCAGGCGTGTTCAGCTCCAGCAGATACCTCAAAGCGTAGCGCTATTTCCCAACACGTGACGAACAAGGCTTCAATTGCACTAGGTTTTGTAAACCTTACCCGGTGTGCTTGTCCTCCCTCCCCCATACAGCTGTGCTGGGCTGTGCCAGACCGAGGGGCACCGCCGCCCCACAGACCTCACCTCTCCCTATTTACGTATCCCCCTCCTTTAGCCTCGATGTCTTTTCGACCCACTCGTGAATGTGTCGGATGGCCAAATGAATGTATAACTTCTGTGGTTGGTGTCCGGGCTGCTGCATGCCGCCCCGTGTGTGCTGTACTCGGGACACGGAGCTCTGTCGGGCGGGAGCCGCGTCCCCCGACGTTGCGTACAATCACCAGGGCTCTGCGGTCCCCACCGCTGGGACCCAGGGCAGGATTTACGGGTCCTTACCATGTCTGTAATAAATATATTCCGCTTTCAGGTAGCCGTGTGTCTGCCTCTGCGTGACGTCACTGGCGCGTCACGGCTCGGCTCCCTCGTTTTCCGCTGTTGGGGACTTCCGAGGGGAGAAGGGAGGGGGGTCCCTGCCCGTTCCTCCCCATAACACTCACCTTCTTTCTTTCCTATGCTCTAATACTATTATTTTTAGAAAAAAATAAAGATAAAAATGAGGCCCTCCGCTGTAACTGGGAGGAATTTATGACCCCGATCTATTTCTGAAGCACAAACACGAGAGCTTCCTGGGTCAAGTGCTAACCTTTTCACCTCGGGATGGATGGTGACACTTACATAAACAGAGCACGCTTCAAAAGCAGAAACTGTCTTCAGGCCCTCTTTCCTCACGTCGCAGGCCCCTCGCGAGGGCTGCATATTTAATTACCGCGGGCATCGTGTCGTCCCCCCCAGCCCCCCGCCCCGGGTTGCCACCACGAAGGGATGGAGCGGGGAGGTGGGGGGGATGGCCCCTAGGTGCTCCCAGCCCGTTTCCCAGCTGCTGCCTTCGTATTTCTGGAGAAATCCCAAACAAGTTATTGCAGGTAAATAGTGCGACGTTTCCAAGAGGTGCCAAAAGCGTGGAGTTGGGGAGGCAGGGCAGAGGGTGCCGGGAGGGAGCAGAGCGGTGCTCGGGCGTGCCCCGAATCCCCTCTGCCACTGGAACCTCCACGCGTGACACCTCCTGACACCACACAGCTGCGGGGCAGCGCTGCCCCAGCGGCTCCGCTGTGAGGGATCACCGGGAGCCAACGAAATGTTCTTCACTTCAGTGTCAAAAGAAACAAGCCCAGATCTGCAGGCGCTGCGGCCATATCAAGAGCAGCTATCTGCAAGGCAGCGGGGCTGTCTCCAAAGGCTCCGGCCACCGCTGCCTCGATTTCTTTCATTTCCCCGCCTGCCATATACTTTACCTTTTGTTTATTAGTGTAAAGCCACAAAGCAAACCAGATGGCCTTCTTCCAGAGACTTGGATGTGTTAAAGTAGCATTTGCATGCCAATGAGGGCATTTCAATATCGAAATCTGGATATAAACATTGCTGGAATCCGGATCTGAGAGCCTGCTCCCCCGGTGCTGACTCAATGCGTTGGGAAAATACCCATAAATTACAGCCTAAATGCGGGACGGGACGCATGTCAGTGCGTCCGTCTGCGGCGAGCTGGGGCACAGAGTTTGCTTTCCTTCCATGCCAAACCTTCGCTTTGTCGTTTTCGCTTTATATTTTATTATTTTATTTTATTTTATTTTATTTTATTTTATTTTATTTTATTTTATTTTATTTTATTTTATTTTTCATTTCATTTCATTTCATTTCATTTCATTTCATTTCATTTCATTTCATTATTTCATTTCATTATTTTTTAATTATTATTATTATTATTTTCTCAGTCCCGAACGATTTAAAGCTGACACCCCCAACCTTCCGACTCCAACTCATTTCGTTATTTTTAATATTATCATTTCGATATTGTCAAGCTCTCAGTGCTGACGGTGGGGGAAGGAGGAACGAGTTTCTGACACAGAAATACCGTTGGTCCGGGAGAGCTATCAGCTGCTCTCCGGATTGGGGGGAGCCTTTTGTTTTTACACAAGGAATATTTTTTTTTTTCTGTTTTCCCTCTCCAGAATGTCAGGGAAAAAAAAAACAAAAAACAAAAAACAAAAAATCCGAACACGCACACACACAAAACCCCTAAACAACAAAAAACAAATTAAAAACTCAGAAAAAAAATCCCTCACCGACCACCCCAACTCAAACCGCGTTCAAATGTCAAACGGAGTTTAGCATCCTCCTATCATACTTAAGGCCATTTCTACCGTTCACCTTTAAAGTTTACTTTTGGAGGCTATTGAGATGCTTTGGTGTTTTCCTCTGGGGCAATCAGATTGAAAGCGATCAATATTTACTCAGTCTGAAAGGGCTGTTGAAAAGGCAGCTAACAACAAACTGCTTAGCTGCTCTCCCCTCTTTAATCTCAGGTTCACCGAAAGTTCAGGCAGAAATGAATTCAGTGATGGGTCACTTTTGAATAAGTCCCAGTGGTTAATCTCACTGCCTCGCTAAAGGCAACAATCGCAGAGCCATCCCTCTCCCTCCGTCCCTCTCTCCGTCTCCCCGGCAGCAGTAATTCCCTCTCCTTTTTGCCCGGCAGATGTATCTCAGCGTAACCGCCCTCCGCCGTTCAGCGGAGATAGGCACAGGGCTGCGGGGAACCGTCCCGCAGCGGACACGGGGGCAGTAAAAGGGACACGGGGAGATGCTCGGGGCTGGATGCAGGGTCAGCTGGGGGCTGGAGGAGCCGCGTCGCCCTCTCCGTCCTCAGAAGGAATAAATAATATTAATAATAATAACAGCAACAACAACAATAATAATCAGTAATCACAGGGACCCCTGTGGGCGCGGAGGCGGCTGCGGGGCGGCCCAGGGGGCTCCATCCAGGGCAGAGGTAAGGGATCGTTTCGGAGGGTTTCTCTCTCCAGTTTCCTTGCTCGTCTTCCATCAGCGATTAGTTCTGAGCCAGCTCCGTAAAGTACAGGAGGAAAATAGCAACAACAGCAACAACAACAAAAGAACACAGAAATAACCGAATGGATAATATTGAATTAAATAGCAAAATAATACCTAAAGGGATCAAAAATATTTCTTTATAGCTTTCTTCTTCCCCTCTCCTTCCTCCCTTTCTCCTTTCCAAGGCAAACATTCCTGTTCTCCCCCAGGCACACCACTTGGCCGACTCGCGCTGTTAACATTATTCTTTTATGGTTTATGTGTCAGAAAATATTACTGGTCACAGTTACTCCCGTTTCAGGCTCAGAAAGACCACTGGAATCAACGGGAGCTCTGGGAAAAAAGTTCCTAAGAAGTCGGGGGACAAACTGTTGATTCTGATCACGTGAGGAGCCCAATTTGCCATACAACTTCCAAAAAATGACGTGTTTTAGTAATACGAGCAGAAATTGGCCCGGAAGAAATGCTTCCGCGATACTTCTTTTAATATTTTTTTTATGGGGCAGTGTCATATTTGAAGCATTTGTTCCCCATGGAGAATGTTTCAGCCATTACTTTCACAATGCTTCTGGCTTTCCGATCTCCTTTCCTTGAAAGTTTCTGTCCCGTCAAGTGAAATCGCCACCGTTCTTAGGAAAATGAGACCAAATGATGATCGACCTCTCTTAGGATGAAAACAACAGGCGCTTCGCGGCTTTTGAGGAGGTCCGGTTTCTAAAAGCAAAGCCAACGCGTTGCCAAAACTAAGCAGCAAGTAAATGAATAATAATAACCGCAGATCAAACGAAACAAATACAAGACCAAACGAGAGCAGAGTGGGGGCAGCAGGGGGACACGGGGCCAGCCGCAGCCCCAAACTTTCGCCTCCTCTCTCATTGCTGTAAGACGTGGTGCAGGCAGCGGGGAGCAGAGGGGGGTTGGGACACACAGGGGCTCACGGTGTGCTCCGCTCGGAGCAGCTGTAGGAGGTGTGGGAATGGCGGGGAGCAGCGTATCCCCAGCCCGGCCCGGCTTCCCCGTTGGGACGGGCGGGATCGGTGTCCCACCCGCTCGGCTGTGCTCGGGGCTGCGGGGAATTGTGTAATTCCAGCCCGAGCTATAAGCCGGCCGGAGGAAAGCCGAGTCAAAACCCGGTAATACGCTATCGATTATTAAAAAAAATAAAGAAGAAATAAATCCCGAGGAAATATCTAGTTTGATGGAACGCTTCGCTAAGGGTTTTGGAGGGATCGATCGCATTCACAGCTGTCCTCGGTTTTGATCTTCGGGAAATGACTAATAGAAGGAAAATTCGTTGTGTGCGCTGTGACAATAACCGAGTGGAGACGACGGAGGGGCCGGAGCGCTCTTTTCCGCCCTGAGCCGGGCCGGGCTGGGGCTGGGGGGCGGCCCCCAGGGCTGCACCGGGATCGTGCGGGGTTGCAAACGCTGAGCCGAGCTCCGGCGGCTGTCCGCGCCCGAGGTGGCACCGCAGTGCTGAGCGGAGGGCATCGCCGCCGATCTGCTTTGTCTATTAATACAGCTCTCACTAGTCCCGGATAACCTCCATCCCGCTCTGTCAACACCCGGCAGCTCCAGCCCGGACTCGGGGAGGAGGGATGGGAGCTGCCACCGGGGTCCTGAAGCAAGGGGGTGCCCCTTTTAGGGGGTTCGTGGTGACAGATGTTGATGTTTCTAGGGAGCTCGGTAAACAGAAAGTTGGACTGGACTTCTTCATAGCCCATGTGGTTTTCATCATTCCCCGTCAGGCTCAGACCAAAGGCAGGAGCTTCCCTCTTCACACTCCTCATCCCCTCTCATCTTCAGCAGTCACTCAGCTCCGGTGACATGGAATAAAGAACAGAGAAAACACAGGAGACCGGGTTCGTTAGGGAGTAAGAGACGGGACGAGGATGAGGCTGGCAAAGGGAACAGGGCAGCGGGAACCTCCCTGCTGCTGCCTAGCTGTGAGCACTCAGGTGCAGAGCACAGCTGTGAACAATAGTCTTCATCTGGAGACATTAGGGCTTTGAGGTGAGCCACAGAGCACAGCCACTTGCTCAGGTTTCCCTCTGGCTTTGTAGAACAGTGAAGGTCATGGTAGCCAAGAGCGTAGGGATTTCCACACAGTTTTAATTGAAACTCCTTAGTACCAAAAAACCTTTTTTTTTTTTTTTTTAAATTTTGACTTGTGCACCAAGTCAGCAAACTGAATTACACTGGAAGTGAATGCAAGGCTCAATTCATTTTCTTAGTTTAGTTGTGAAATATTCCTTCCAATCTCCAACAAAGATGTAGACTTTACCAAACTAGGCTATTTTGGAAGAAATACCTGCATGGTTGTGCTGTAACACTGGTGGTCTCATGCATGGTTCTTGGGGATGGATGTATCATAAAACAAAGTGCATTGATTAGGGTAGTTTGTGTTCCTCATGCTGTGCTGGGGAAAAAAATATTTAAAAAATAGCACTGCCTTGGCACTGAAAGGTGATCCCATTTGGGCTGAGCCATCGAAAAACCATACATATTTCACTGTGCAGAGACATTATCTTGGAGGAGCACTCCTTCCAGCAGACAGCATTAGCATGAACAATATGTTTAGTCATGGAGGTGGGCACTGCAGACATCTAAGACCCCAGGGGGCTTAGCAGTTTATTACATTTCCATCCTCCTTCTCCATGTATTTTAGTTTTGCACTTCTGACAGTGCTAGGAGGCCAGGCAGTGATGACACAAAAAGGGCTGGAGAAGACCCATCTTCTAGTCAGAAGAGGATGAGGATAAAGATGACAGTAAACCCCACCTCCCACATCATCCATGTGAATGTGTACATTCCCTTAGAATTTAGGTTAATTTAATGAGACATTACCATAGCTTCTTTCAAGTCAGCTCACAAACTGAATGATTTAATGTCAGCAGAGGATTGTACCTGCCCTGTGCGTACATTGATCTTGCGTGGGACCTACCATGGCCCATTGCCCAGGGAGATTTGGCTCACCTGAGCCCCAGGTCTGCAAATCAAAAGATTAGGCTCATTGAATCTAGTAATCTGTCAGTAAAGATAACTTTTCTCTTTTCAGATTCTACATTTCTCACCCTGGGGTTTTGAATGCCACAGCAAGGCTTACAAAGGAAAATAGATAAAAAAAACAAAAACACTGAAAATTCTGCTGGGACTCTTCTGGTGATTGCAAATCAGACAAGTACCTCTAGAAATCCCGATAGCCTCCATGCACTCACCTTTTTGAAGACAGTGATGTGTTCTGGGACCAGCTGACCATGAAGGTTGCCACCATTTTCATCTGAAAAGAAAAAGTAATTTCAGCAGGCTCTAACTTTAGGGTCCATACTAAAAAATGAGCCAAAATCCATCCTCTGCTTTCCACTGAAAGGGCAGCAGGGCAGGCTGTAGACCAAAAGCAATGGAAACCCAACAAGCAACCTTTGGTTAGACCCTCAATTCTTTTGCATTATACTTGTGATCTGTCACTGGGGATCCTTCTTCTGGAAGAGGAAAGTAAAGCATTTAATATATAGTCTACATCTAGAAAGAACAATTTTCCTCATTCTATCCAGTATGTGTGAATCAAAAGAAAGGTGAATCATTGAGGCTTAGATGGAAATCTTATCTACAGCATTAGCTATGATCTTATAAAACTGAGAGGGCTCCTTAGTAATCAGCCTTAACCATGGTTGAATATGAAATGTACAATGGGACCCCCATTCTGAAGATCTAATTCATTAAAATTGCCATAATTTTGCCTTAAAAAATAACACATTTTTTCCCCTGAGCCACTAACTATTTTTCAATGTGACATTTTATGATTTAAAATAATAAGTGAAAACTAGTCACCTCATATGCAGCATTTAAAGTAACAGTGAACCCATGTTAGCATTGATTTCTGTCTGTGTGTCTTCTCTCCTTCTTTGTAAAACTTATGTACTCCATTGATACAATACTACCCACTTTGATAATAAATCTGTTGTTTCCAGCTAGGGTGCTGCCATTTCCTTTTTCATGTAATTTATAGTTCTATTGATTCCAAAGCTCCAGTTCTCTATTTCCCCCTGTTGTATTAAAAATGAGTTCTAATTGCAAGGCAAATGATCGTTGGTCAAAGCACCTCTCAGAATATTTTAACTGGCTGAGAAGATTTAATCTGATTAATAGAGAAATGAAAGCCTCAGATATCTTAAATGATAATTTTCAGCCTATGAGAAAGAGAGACAGGGAAGGAAGGGAGGTTAATGGAGCTGGGGAAAGCTTTCATAGATCAGTGTGAGCAGATGTTCTTTTGCTTTTCTGTCAACAATTCTGGTTTGTTGTGCCTAGAGAAAAACAAGCTTTTCAACTCTCACCACGATTTCAGCCTGTTGCCAGCTCTGCTTGCCTGCAGGATATCTACTTATCTAGTGAGGAGCAGGATCAGGCCTCCTCCCCTTTGGTCTGGAAGCAAAACAACCTTTCACAAGGGCTGCAAAGGTTGTCACACCCCCCCTCCTCTGCACACACATTTTTCAGTCCTTAGATCTTTATTTCATAAAATTCCTCTTAGAGATCGGAAGAAAAAAAAAATCCCACCAGGAGATGAATGGAAAAGCTGAGAAATATTAACTGCATTCAGGTGTGCATTTACTGATGAGAGACGACAGGAGCTCGGCTCCTTCCTGAGGGCAGCATATGCATTTGGCCCCACAGCTGTAAGGGGTCCTCTGCAGCATGGTGCGTGGTTCCAATGCGGTGTTTTGGAAGAGAAAGAGCAGTGGAAGTAGTCTCAGGGTCACTATCTGTGGGGTAGATTGTATCTGATCTCAAAGAGAAGAAGGAGAGAGGAATTAAGTCCATCAGCATCCTTGTTTGGAAACATACCTGCCTGCAGTGGGACTGTCCCATGGCAGGTGCGTTACACTGCTCACAGGACCCTGTCAGCCCAATCTCAGACATTCCTTCAGCTGTCATGTGTGAAGGTCCCTGTGGTTTTGAGTAGGAATTATGTGTGCTGAGCCAGAATGTCAGTAATGAAAACAGTTTTTCCTGATCATTCAAGGCACACTTAAGGGTTAAGAGCTGCAAAAGTGCTTATTAGGAGAAAGGAGGGGTAACAATTCCTCACTGCATACAGCTTATACTTGTATTTAAAAGATTAAAGTTAATCTATATGTTTCCCATATGCTTGTCCACATCTTTAAGAATAGCTCTTCAAGATCATCACTGGTACTCCAAGTCATGGAAGCACCTGACAAGCTTACATCCTCCAGTTTCCTTTTCCTTCCCTCCTTCCTTCCCTCTCCTTTCTTCCTTTCTTCTTTTTCCCTTTTCCCTTTTCCTTTTTTCCTTTTCCTTTTCCTTTTCCTTTTCCTTTTCCTTTCCCTTTTTCCTTTCCCTTTCCCTTTCCCTTTCTGAAAGCCTTACTCTTGTTAGCTAGCTATAAATATTAGGAGAATGTACCTCCATTTCCCATCTGGAAAGCCCCAAAAATTTATACTTGGGTGTGTGGGGAGGAAAGGGGATGTAATACTTCCTCAGATTTCTAACCAGCTTTTCAGTGTGGAGATTTACTCAGGCTTTGTTCTGAGCAGAGGTAGCCACTGAAAGTAAGATGGTGTTTTGTTCTCATTGGTGCCAGTGATTTGCTTTTGATTTCAAGAATTCCCTCATTTTCTTTATTCTGGGATGGACAGACTCAGACTCTTGCTGCAGAGGAAATGTAGAATTTCTATTTTCCTTATCACAAGGTGGTGGGGTTTTTTTTGCCTTTTTTTTTTTAGCGTTTGCCTCCTTTTCTGCTGTCTTTTCTTCTGCTTTAATATCTTTAATAAGTGCTACCAGCTGCCTGCATGCTTGGTGTTACATGTTGTGCACAGGGCTGAGTTTCTCAGGGCCTGGAATGGTGTTGTTTACTATTAGGCGTAATGGAGATTGTTGTTTTTGCCTGGGGCAGGTGGGCTGTGGCTGAAGCATGCACAGAAATGCAGAACATGTGCTGCTCTGAGGTATGTGCTTCTCTGTTAAGATGAGGCTTAGCTGCAGCACTTGCTTAGTATGCAGGGAGTCCTTCTCCTGCCATTCCCTGGCCCCTGGCATGCTTAACCTTAGAGAGAAAGGCAGAGCATATTGCGATGCTGCTACCCGGTCGAAAGGCACTATCAATTTTAGAAGTGATAGGTGCATGTCAGAATCAGCATAATTAACTGGAATGACAATCCTGTTAAATGTGTTCATGCCATTGCACCGGCAATAAAGCATGTGTAAATTTACAATTAAGGCCTGTCTTTCTTCTGTACCTTGGAGACTGGTGGCAAACATTAAGAAGTTGTATAGCATTGGGAGCTGAAGGGAGGTATTTATCACAATAAAAACATCAGGTGATGCATTTCCCAGATTATCAGGCATACTTATGCAAATCCTCCTTTTGCTGGAAATTTCAGGCTGAGTATTATATTTCTGATCTGAAAGGTGATATTTCACTCTCTGGATTTCTGTTTTCATTTGCAAGATGGATGAGAATACCTCTGTTTAGCCACCTTAGAAAAAGATATTTGAAATAATCCCCATTCCACATTGCACATCAAGCTGTACTTTCTTTACACTGGTTGAGCTCAGCTTCGTGTTCCCAAAGAGAAATTTTCAGGGATGCTACAAAGTATTTCCCTACATTGCACAGAGATGCTCCAGCTCTGGCGGCTGCTGGAAAG
The DNA here is from genome assembly GCF_038088225.1 of Cyrtonyx montezumae. Taxonomy (NCBI): domain Eukaryota; kingdom Metazoa; phylum Chordata; class Aves; order Galliformes; family Odontophoridae; genus Cyrtonyx; species Cyrtonyx montezumae. The sequence goes on from NW_027072089.1 coordinate 111,582,943, forward strand.
CATCAGCATAAGCGAGATAAAGGTGATTTAAAGCACGTCTGTGAGTCAGGCGGTGAACTGACAGCCATCTTTAACCAGCCTGACCCTGGGATGACCCTGAGCTCAGCTGGTTGTGAGATAGTTGGGTCTATTATGGGACAAAGGATCATATGTCTGACAGGATGCAGAGAACACATTATAGGATCACAGCTGAGTAGCAGCGCAAGACATAATGTACATTTATTTGATGAACAACACAAGCAAATCTTGCCAAGGAAATGTAATTTCAACTATTTTGTTTATTCCGAGCCAATCTCTTTCTGTCGCCTATTTCACAGAATTCATATTTGTTAGATTTTTCTCTTCCAGGAATGAAACAGATGATCATGCTAGCAAAATTTATAAAGCTTGCAGAATGTACGCTGATAAATTCATATAATGGACTTGCACATTTCTATCGTATTTCCTGCTTCCCATGTGGGCTCAATCTGCATCTATTCCACATTAAATTTCTAACATCTTCGCCTAAAACCACATATAACTTGGTCAAGCAAGGCTGAGAATGTCAGAATGAATGCAATAGTAAGATGGAGAGAAAGCCACAGGCTGGAAACTCTGCATGGTCTTTTAAGTGAGAAACTGTGCTCATGGGCAGTGCCAGAAGACTGAAATTTGGTGTGACAGGCTTCTCAGGAAGGAAAAACATTCAAGTCCTTTTCCATGCTGAACTCCATTCATGTCTAGTCCGAGGGATAGGATATTGTAGCAAGAAATCTAACATTCTCCATTTCATCATGGGGAGAAAGGCTGATGGAGATACAGGCAGTGGTAATCTATAACCTCACACATAAAAAAGAAGATCAGCTCTACCATCTCCTCTGTAGAGCTCATTGTATACTCTAAAGAAGAGAAACCACTGTATTAAGGCTGTGGGAGCTGAGGCCAGGAAGAGATTGGGCTTGATGAGACTCTTGGATTTGCAGGATGTTGGGTATTTGGTGCTCCAGAGGCAGCGTTCAGCACCCTGGGGAGTGCAGCTGTGCGTGGCCTTTGCCAGCACCACCAGCAAATGAAAGCAGAGTGGCTGGTAATATCCACCATGGTAATACCCACAGCTGCTGCTGTGGTGTGTGGAAGAGATGTGAGCACTGTGACCATTCAAGGATGTCTCTTGACCCCCTGACACGAATGCAGGACCACATTTGCTGGACTTGCAGGTGGTACTGAGCCCCAGTCCCCAAACTGCCCTGTGGTCTGGCTATACAGAGCAGGAGGCAAAGACTTCAAACAGCAGAAGGAAAATTGAGCATTAACTCCATCCTTCCCCACTGCCCCCTGGCCTATGTGTCAGGGTGAGGAGGGCAGTGGGATGAAGCACCTCACCATGGGCAAAGCTGAGAACAGCTATTCACCTCTGACAGCTTCTGAGGGGATAGGGGGTTAATCTGCATCCCAAGCCCTGTTGTCAGCAGCCACACATCCTATTGCTCCAGGCAAAACTGGATCTGGCTCAGAGTCCTGTACAAACAGCTCACTCTTTGCAGAACTGCTGTGCTGGTGACCTCTCCTAATGTATGACTGGTTTATATGTGGGCTGATTGCTTCCAAAGGGGAAACAACACAAAGTGATTCAACGTGACCTCATTAACTCAGCTCACACTGGTAAATGGATGGCCACCATTAGGAAGGCTCTGTTGTGGCACCACTTCCATCGTATTACCTGTGGATAGTATCATAATCTTGCTATAACCTGCTGCAAAGATTTATGCACTATGCTAACTTGCACACTACAGCTGCTTTCTGTCTTATAAATATTGACTTCTGTGCCAAAAACAACAACTTGGTACAACAGGAATTAATCTTCTGCTTGACTGATGCATCTTCGCAGGCCAGTTTGTCTTTAGCAAATAGAGCTCAAGAGAGTTCTATGATTTAGAAAAATACCTTATAAGTTGATCTAAAATATAGGCTGTGATAAGCAGAGGCATCATTAAAGTGACACAGGGGCTATATTTTGCCTTCTAGATTTTCCTAACTGTACCATCTGTTTGTCATCTCAGCTTGTATGAAATTTTAAAGAAACTGCCAGACTCTGTGACCTGAATCTTTTCTACATTTCTCAATTTCTCCAATAATTTATCTATCACACTACACAAATGGTTTTATTTCATTTGATTTTTTAATAAAATAATAACCATTGGAGGATCTGATTTACCAAAACACTTACAGGTGTTACGCTTTTTGTCCTCAGGTATAGCACTGCAATTTCAGGGGAGCAAAGCGCATCCCCTGGCTGGTGCTGGACACTAGGATAAACTCACAGCATTGGAGGATTCTGGAGCTGACAGTAAAGAACAACTTACTGAGCCAAGGTGTCAAAAAGATTAAAAGACAGAATATTAGCTCATCTTATTCATGATTCTTGTAGGAAAATTTCTGTGGTATGATGACTGAACAAAGATATTTTTCTGTGTGAAGGAACCATTTAATGAATTGGACTCGAAGATGAACTTGCTGTGTTTTGACGATGGCCCTTTACTTAAGTTTGAATTCCTAGGGCTCCAATTACATATATTTTCATAAGCTCATTCATGATACACATGAGAGTAAGAGAAAGTGAATGATCCCTGCTGAGGAGGAATTCTTGACTTTACTGTTCTCATAGCAGTCATGTAAAAGTCAGGGAAGTGTTGTGGTTTTGGACCATATCAACTCATACCTCATACTATGATCTTATGCTCTACAGGCCAGATATGACTACAGCTCAATTTTCATTTGGATTGAGACTTGATTCTTCAATGTCTTTAATGAAGCACGCCTCCAAGTATCCCTGGGTAGGATTGCTGGTGGTAAGACTTCTCTGGGGTGAAATCATGCTTCCAAAATGGATCAGTCACTAGATCTCTCCAAGTCCCTACATAGGTAGCTATTTGTTTTGTGCTTTGCCATGATGATGACTTCAGAGCCACTAGTTCATGCTGTTCCACCAAAACTCTCCTTTAGATGAATGTCACTAGGTGCAGCCTTTTTCAGGTGGAGGAATTAAATGCCACACCTTTGCTCCATACACACGTCCATGTCAGACACCATTCTGTCAGGCTGCCCCTCTGCTGCCATCAGTCACACGGCAACAACACATAACAGAATATTGGTGGGAAGGTTCAACTTCTACTGTCACACCACCAACATCCACCTCTGAGGATGTCTGCTGATATAATGAAATAGGAGGTATCACTTTCAGTGTAGTCCTCACATAAGGCTTCAGTCTCTCAGGAAAAAAAAAAAAAGGAAAATACTGTAAGCAATAAAATGAACAAATTAATAGTACTCCACACAGCTTATTTGTTATGTAGTAAAATTAAGCATTTGAGTTTTAAATTTGATAAGCTATTAGCTTTTATTTTTTGTAGTTCATTTCTACGCTTTCTCAGTGCATAGGAACTCGGGCCAAGTACCGTGTTTCCACTGGCTGAGCTTTATGGCAATCTCAGAGATCCAAGTTTAAAATTTTATGATGCTTATTCATAGGAAATAGATATGCCTATGTGCTTGAAATTATGGTGCTGAGTGTCTTCATACAAGAACTACTTTTAAATCTTTCCAGTGGAGATAGCTCGGGAAGGTAAATTAAGGTGGAATTTTAAGGTTCATCTATTTGAGAGTCTTACTAATGCAAATATTCTTACATGAGATGAGCATTTTTTTTTGTGACTAAGACTCAAAAATACCCAGCTGAACTGATCAAAATTACTTTCAATCAATGGAAATTGTAATCAATAGAAAAATTCATCAATAGAACTTAGAAAATATTAACTGAGAATTCGATTTCTCTCATGATTATAAGCTCTACAGTCATTTGATTGTTTTAGGTGTATGAATAGGTTTATTCATAGTAAAATGCACATAATTCAGGCATTTTCTAAAATACATAGTTCCAAATTGTGGCATTGATTAGATTAAATTAAAAAGAAAAAAGAAAAAAGAAAAAAGAAAGGAAGGGAAATTAAATGGCTGGAATCCTTAAGTGTAGCATAGCTAGATACAGATCTTCTGTAACTGCCTGAGAAACTGTGCATATAATTATAAATATGTCAAAGCACAGGTGTGATCTTCAGTAAATACATGTTCGTACCTGCATATTCCTGGATTTACATGAAGCACACCAACACGTTTTGAACTCTAGGAATGATCTGTATATGGAAAGTCATATGGGCTGTTGTTTAGATGTGTTAAGTCCCAAACTTCAGATTGCAAGGTAGGAAAACATATGATAGTTTGATCTTAATTTTGAATTTAAACCTATGAAGGAGAGGATATTTGGTTCAGCACCTTCCTCAGATGGAATGCCAGTCAACACCACAGTAGTAATTCCTGTTGTTTTGGTACTGAAGGGCAAACCAAAGATTGGTACTTGGGTAGCCCTCCTAAACGGTTGTACAACAGCTACCAGCAGTGGCTGTAGCTGAAGATCCAGGATTGGCCATATTGTAGTAGTAATAATTCCTTCCTACATATATAAAGCTAAGCACAGGCATTACTTTGGACTTCTAGAATCAGAGCCTAGCTATGAAAAGCTGTCCTGCTTCAGGCCCTACTGAGTCCTCAAGTAGCAGATAATCCAAGACCTGAGACAACATGACTACAAGAAAAAGACTTCAGAGTCCATATGCTGTGAACCCCCTAGGTTTCCTGAAGAGTCCCTTTGGGCTAGGAGTTGTCCACTAGGGAGCAGATGAGGTGAGCATCCACAGGCTGGAGGTTCATTATGGGCATTCACTCTGGAGAGAAAGGGGGAGTTCTTTCCTTTTCTCATGTCTGCTTTCTTTCTCTTGTACTGTGCTCTTGTATATGCCTTGAGGTGAACTTGAATAGGACAGCTCACAGGAAGCCAGCAAAAAGTGTATGGAAGATCTGGTTTTGATCCCTATTCTGAAAAAGCTGTCTTTTGATTTCATTGGAGGCCCAAGCTCCACAGAGTAAGATGAAAAGAGGCAGGAACTGTGTTTCTTCCAGAGTTGGGAAAGTCACTCTTGATGTGTTTTCTTTTTCTCCTCAGTTTCAAGTTCTTGTAAAATCCTCCCGAACTTCTCTAAAGCTGAAAGCTTTGACACTCAGTGTCAGCTCATAAAAGGCCTTTTTTTCTGTTGACAGTTTGAGGAAAACTCTTTGATCCAACTTTAAGACAGAGAAGAGTGAGACAATGAGTTTTTTTTTTTCCAGGCAACAACTTGAGAAGAAGGAAGCAGACAGACAAAAACTAAAAACTCAGAGAAGGAAGGCTAATCTTGATGTCTGAATGTTCTTCCATGAAGGCCAATGTTCTAGCCAAGCTGTATTCCCACAGAACTAGAGGAATGTGATGCACAGAAAACTTCTGGATGAAACCACATGTTTGAAATACACATTGTTGAAAAACAACTGTACTGAGCATGCATTGAAAAATATCCCTTTGAGAAACACAAACAAATTAAAACCCTTTAGCGCAACAATGTGGAGAAGAGCCGTATATGTCATGTGGTTGGTCCCACTGGTGCCTGTTGGTCGCGGGGTATTTGTCTATGCCTGCAGATTTGTACCTCCAGACTTGAAGGGACTCATGAACCCCATGCAGTTTCTGGCTTATTTGGAAACCAATTCAAGCGCTGAATTTTGTTAACTGGCATCCAAGGTATTCTGAGCAATGTGTTTGCTATTGGTGTTCTCAACATCTAAATAAGTTTGAAGCAAATATCCTACTGTTGCATTTCATCTTTATTTAAGAACTATGTTGATAATGGCTTTAAAATCAATTTCAATCTTCTAAAGAGTAGAAGAGATGGTTGAATAGAGAGGTGGCAGAAATACAGCTAAATTGTCAGTTTAGGTCCATGGACACAGATGGACTTGTGTTACAGTGATCCAGCAGTGAGTGGATGCCTGCTTGACTGGGCTATAGAATGCCCAAGCATATAAATGTGTCGTTTGCCTTATATGCTCTTGGCTGCTGTAACTTGGTAGTTATAGTAATTTTTTTACCTGATAGGCCATCTAGACCTAGATCCTATTTGAAATTCAAGTATTTATCCTTCATAAATCATCGAGGAGTTTTTATTGTTATTGTTGTTGTTCTTTTTCTGTTTTTAAGCTGCAAAGTACTGAGCATGTTCCGTTGGCCGGATTTTGTATGATGACAAATAAAAGCCTATAAAATAACTGATGCCCTGAAATAATACTGAAATAATACCAGCAGGAATATGTAATAAAAGCAAAGTAATAGTGTTTACAAAATCAAGGCTTATCATGCTGTGTAAAGCAAGGCTCTTGTTTCAGCTGCCTTTAAATCTGAGCTCTCCTCACTGATTTTGTCTTAATAACAAGCACACATCTCACACTGGCAAATAGAGCAATCCCTATTGAGAATAATATGCCCATTGCTGTCATAATGGATCTCCACTGACACATTTAACAGCTTGAAGGTATACACTTCAGACACTATAACTTACACTAATTAATCTTTATTACATCATTACTGCCTTATAAAAAAATAAGAAGCAGAATCTCTGCAAGAATTTGTCACCGATATTAATGAATATGCCAGGCCATAATAAAGTTACAGTTAAACTTTATTTTTACACAGAGATGCACTAAGAACCTTGTGCCAACAGCGAGTGAATAAAGCCAGTCAACCAAAACTCTGTTCTCTGTCATGGTAGAATATAACCGCTGCATATTCTTATCTGATGTTGAGCTATGGGTGTCTGTGTTTAGAATTCAGAGGATTACTAAAGAGATTATCTGATCTGTCAATCACACTGATATCTTGATGGGTTGGAATACTGCTCCAGATTTAGCATAGTGTCTTTGCTCTAATCTTCATTCTGTGTGTCATGGTTAACCAACATCTTAATTACGCAAAATGAATAATCTCTCCAATGTCTTATTATTGCAATGCAGGTCTCAGTAGTGCCATGTAAGCTGAGTCCATTGCTGGGAGTCACTGAGAGCTGTAGGTCTCACTGAAGGACTACTGCAATAGCAAATTCAGTAAGCCTCACCCACAGTGAGTTGAATGAATCTTATTCTTGCCTGTTTTGGAAACTAAGTGTGCTCAGGCCTGACTGGGAGAGTTAGGTGACCACATAGAAAATGCAGCTACAGTGAGCACAAGTCATGGAGAGGAATTGTCCACAGAAACTAAGTAACTGAAGTTGAAATAATCTACTCTTCTCCACTGCTGCTCCTGTAGTGCTACTTATGTTGAAGAGAAAAAGCCTCAGTGTGGCCAGTGGAAAACTACTTCTCTCATTAACACTGCATTCTGTTCTCCACTAGGACCTGGAGGTTTTGCATAGCACTGTTACCACCTGAGTCAATAGACTAATGCACCAACATGTTTATCCCTCTTCTTTGCCTCATCCTCTCTGTGCTCCTAGGGCAACTTTTTGTTCTTATCCATCTGTCTGTTTGTTTCTTTCACAAGAGGAGGAGCATGAGAGAAGGTTTTCCAGGGAGAGATGGACACCAAGATCATAAGCATACCTGAAGATTATTGATACAGGATAAATGGCATTTTGCACCAACAGCTTTGTAAGATTGCTTGGGTATAAAGGAGATGGAGTGTAACAGTGGCAGGCACCAGAGTAGGGACATACAGATAGTCTCCCAAGACAAGTAAAAATATCTGATAAGAGCAAGCAGTTCCAGCACAATGCTTCTTCATTTGCATGCTTTAGATTTCTTCGGCTTGTTATCAGTGCTGCTTAGGCAACTTTGGGTCTAAAACAACTGAAAGATCTAACATGATTCCAACATGAAAGCCTTTTGTGGTGGCAGCTGCAAGGGCTGACTATTCTCCATCGCACCCCGGAGTGGAATTGCAGTAGTATGGTGATCGTGGGCTATCAGTGCCCCCTTGTAACTATGCAGAGGAAGGGAATGTCACTCAGCTGGATCACTAAGAAAAAGCATTTCTGAGGGAAGCTGGTTTAACCAAAAAAGAGTTGTTATAGGGTGCAGCTATACCTAAAAGACTTTACCAGCATAGGTGAGGGATGACTTTCAAAGGGATGTTCTAAAATGTCCAGGTGCTCACTCTTGTTGCAGTAGAAACTCATCTGCACTGTGCACTGCATCATCATCTAAAATTGCAGATACCTTAAAATCAACACCACTAATTCTCTGCCTTGACACTGAAAACAAATGAAGCAGTTACAGTGGTTACTGTATATGACATGTTCCTCTTATCTGCAGATGAACACAAAACAGTTGGTACTGCGAACATTTTCTGTGTCTTTCTGCTACAGCTGAAGGCAGACAGTTAAAGAAAGGACTAGATTTTCATGCAGTCAGTGTCACAGGCTCACAGCTGGGCCAGCTGATGGGAGATAGTCCAAGGACTAACAAATACGAATCCCGGTCATTGCATTTTAAAATTAATGATCAGGGTCTAATTATAGTTATTTTGCATGTTCTTGCATTCCTGTCTCTACACACCTCTATCTGTATGAAGTGTGCTTGAATATTTGCTTCAGTACTACTCATGGTTATCCCAGAAGAAAAAGGAAATGGTCTGAAATGATCAGCTTCATGGACACACAAGCACAGGCATAGCCAGGCAAAGGAAAAGCTGGTGAGTCAATAGTTGGATAAGATTTAGAAAGAAATATGGTCAAAATGCAACAAATTGTTCACAGTTAGCATTCAGTAGATATTCTGGAGCATTGTTCTTAATGTGTTCATCATTAAGCTTTTGCTAGCTGTGCCTGATAAGTGTAAAAAGCCCTCTGTAACTGAGATGGAAAGCAACGAGCTGCACATACAAACTGTGCTCTACCGAGGCTGTGGCTTAAATGAGAGGAATAGGAGGGAGAGCTACGAAGTTTGTTACACTTCATTGCTACGTTCCAGGCACAGGAGGATAACTGGTGGAAACTGAATGATTCCCTCTGGTCCTTACAGTGGAGTGGGCTGCTTTGCTTTACGGTCTGTGCATTTTGGGACAGATCTTTTCCTACCATAGGGTCACTGAGGTCTGCATATCAAAAAGTACTTCTAAACTGGTAGGACAAAGTCTCCTGTGTTCCTTACTTTGGACTCAATATAATCAAATTGACAAAGTGACCTTGTATACACATTATCCAAAATGATGTGCATAACATGCTGTTCCCAATTCAAAGAAACAGCAATCTGCTTTAAAACTAAAATGGTAGAAATTGGTAATTTAACAACATGTAGTAAGCAGTTTTCAGCTTTTCCTGCTGTGAATCAAGTCTGTGTCTTCCTGTCTTAATCAGGATTTTATTTAAATGTTTCATCGTGCCACAAGAAACAAAATTGGCAACTCATTCTCTTGCAATGAGCTTCATTGTCTGTGGGTCCAGTTTGAAGCCTCTCAGCAGTGCTGGCAGAATTGAATTTTGCAGCCCTTACATGGGAGGACTGGGCTCATCCCAGTGCTGGATGATAAGGACAAAGGAAGAGCTGGAGTAGAGGAGAGTTCTGGAGAGCCAGACTTGCTCCTCCTGCACCACTGGGGTGGGACGTCTGCCACATCCCCCAGCTTGAATTTCCAGGGCTCTGTTGTAGGTAAAGCAGAACTATTTTGCTGCTCCTACCCATCAGCTGCCCGAGGTAACTGCTGACTTTGCCAGCAGCAGTGCCAGCTGTGGTTGTTAGCTTGTCACATTTGAATGCAATGTGGAAGGCAGACCAAATTGAAGAGCCACTTTCAGCTGCAGTGGGAGAGAAATTTTGTCTGGCAATATGCCTTTGAAACTGCCAGTTTTCTCCAGTGAAAGGCTTGCTGTTCTTGTTTACTACTTTATGTGGGTATTACTTCCCCCTGCTGCAGCACCACTGTGAAATGTGTGTCTTGACTTTGAACTTAAAGATCAGGATACATTTTCCACTTCATCAGAGTTTGTCTTACTTTGACTAGGGTGAAAGGGAAGGAGACAGCACTAGTTTGATCCTGGATGTAATTTAGATCTACTGAAAGTGTCAGTCCATGGGTCTGTCATGCCCTCTCCTTAACAATCAGCCTTCCTATTGCACAACCAACACTTGCCTCTCCGCTATCTGCTTGTAGGAGTCTCCCTTCCTGTAGGGAAGCCTTCACTGCCCAATGCTTTTCATAAGTGGGTGTTGCATATGGATCCTTCCTAAAGCTCTGGTCGTGGCTTGCCCTTAGGCTAGTGTCTTATGTGAAATCTGGGGGTCAGAGCTTTTCTGGAAGAAACCCGGTTGCTGCTGCTCTGAGGACAGTCTGCTGGGAAACGCTGATCCTTCCTCCATGAACAATTCTCCACCTTACAAAGTATCCTGTGATGAATATTTGAAACACTTAGTTATGCCCTTAAATACTTAGATTAAAGCAGTAATCATAGCTAATCAGTGAAGGGAATAATTAGACACTTCTAGATGTCAGATGACCATAATGCAGTAATACCTGTCTTGTCACATTTTATTGTCTAGCGACACGATGAAGGTTTTGAAGATAATTGAATGGCAGGCATTCACTAGTACAGGCTGTGATTAAATGAGCAAATAGCCTAACAAGCATGGTCAGGTACTATGTGCATTTCAGCTGTTCATTTTGCTGAAGGCCAACAATTTATGCTACACCCAGTGGCTACTGACTCTCTTCAGACCTGGTACATGCAATAAAACTGGAATGTTAATGGAGCTGACTGCAAGGCCTTAAAGGAACTGTGCCCATGCAGGTATTGGCTGTGCCTTATTCTAAGTCGTTTCACTCTTGAATTTTAATTTAAACCAGGCTACTTGAAGTGCTCGTGGGAAGGAATTAATAAAATAGGCGACATGTTTTGACACATACTGAACATACTTATTTCGAAGTGAAATCCATCTCTCATATTTACCTGCAGGCAAGATGACGTGGCAAATATTTCGAAGTAACGCCTGTGGGCTACGAGAGAGGCACTGCACTAATAAATCTCTGTGGAATTATTGACAGGTCTGGTGTAAAATTCAGTTTTCCCAATACCACTACAACTAGAAAGAATGTATGGGACCTTAGACTCTCAAGGCCTGTGGCTGCAGGTACATCACTCACTAAAGACCTTCCCAGCTATACAGCTAAGGGGGAAAGGTTGATGTTATGCTTAGAATCACAAGTCTGCCAGAACTTCTTCTGCACCAGGTAAGTGTCTTGCTACCTGCAGTATTAATTATTCACTATGTAAATATTTTTATAATCCATCCCGCCCCTCAATAACCTGAGAAGGGAACCTTCAAACCTGGGAACATCTCAAGGAGTAACTCCCCAGGAAATTGTTTAAATATCAGCTGTCTAAACTCAGTTTCCCAAAGGTATTTATGGTGTAACCCTTCTGTGGCTAAATTCCCACCCAGGCCAGAGGGAAGCCAAATGCCCCCAAAGGATTTAGGTTTCCAGATATCATTCTGAATTTGACCTCTAGCATCCGTAAAGTCTACTGCTGAGTGGCATGAAATGTTTTCTGCTCTCCAGAGATTAAGCATATTGGCTATCTACACTAATCCCCATCTGTCAAAGGAAAAAAAAGAGAGCTGAGATCAGTAGCTGGAAAACAAGTGTCTCTCCAGCATAACACACACTCACTGGACCTTCAAGCCAAGCTATGCTTGGAGGTCTGCCACATCTTCTGTTTTCTCATGGACTGGATGTTGACAGCAGTTGAGATCCTCATATTGCCCAGACTCTTGTGACATGAGAACTGTACAGTGATTACAGATTAAGGGTGTTGGTTACATCTGTTTCAGAGCTGCTCTGCTCTCTCTGTTAACAAGCTGAACTGCCCCAGGCCAGTTCCCTGTTGTCTGTGGCTCTCCCACCTTTTCTCACACTTACTCACGAGGCAAAGCACAGATACTTGTTCTGCATGGAGCCTGGCTGCTGAGCATATCCTTAGCAGCTCATGTCACCAGCTGGATCAGCTGGATTAGCACACTAGCCTCTTGCAAAGGATCCTCATCCTTGGCAATATTGGCAGGAAGGACAGATATAGTCGTGGTGAATTTTGAATATGATTAAATGCACACAGGCTTAGGAGCTCGTGACCCACACAGGTCCACGTTTGATAGCTTTAACCTGATATTTTGACTTTTAAGCTCCCCTGAACATGATGGGTTTATATTTTCACCGAAATGTCACAGCCTTCTTGTGTGCATCCCCTTTCTAATATTAAAATGAGTAAACAGACATCAATAGTCTATACTCTTGCCCCCATCAAATGAGGGCATGAAGGCAAAAATAGAAAAGAATGAAGTTTAGAAAAATATGAAGGCAGAAGTGGGAATCTATGGAGAGAAAATATTATATGGAAGCTAATGAGAAGTACCTGAACTTATTCTTACATGGACTATATATCTTTTAAAATATATTAAAACAAACCACACAGTCACACAGAAAAATACTTGTAGGAAAGAGAAATCTACCTTGTAGTGCAATACAAAGGAGAGGTGAGCCTGGGTAGGAGGACCAGAAGCAGTTAACACTGGTGCTCCACGGACAGGTTTTGTTGTAGTGTCAGCTTCTTTCTGCCTCTCTGTGTTGTGTTTGGATAGCACTCCTGCAGAGAGGGGCAGCGTGCTGGTCAAGGAGGGGCTCATATACCTCCTGTGAGCTTCTCAGAGTACATTGTCCCTGCAGCCCATTTGTCATCTAGTCTTACATTTGGGATGAAAGAAATGAGCCATTTAAGTGAACTTTTCCCATCTTTTCAGCTCTCACATTATTCAGGCCATCACAGTCAAGCAATACTGAGTTCTACACTCAGGAATATAATCTCTAGAAATTTTCAATCTAATGGCATTGCCAGGAAGTTTAACTGGGGCTTAATTTTGGGAACTCACTAGGTCCCAGCTTATTTTAGCCTCGTTCTCTCTTGCATTGGATTAGAGTGCCTCTGCTGTCAAAATTACTAATAGACCCCTCAGGCAGAAACTGCTTCTCCTGTAATGATATGTGCCGTCCTACTTCACATCTGGAGTGCTGCAGGGCCACTCTTTTGGCTACTTCTCACTTTGTGGGGAAAGAGATGGAAAAATGTCTGTCTTTGCTGGTACATCTTCAACATACTTTAGTTCAGTTTACATTAAATACCCAGGAGTGAGGACAGAATGACAGCTACTTTACTGTGTGAGCTGCCCAAAGGTAGACTCTGTTAATACAGAAGTTAGACAGTGTGACAGATAGATGGGAGATAAGCAAAAGGCTATTATCCCAAGGTAAAGTTATTTCAACATACTGCCAATAACCCCTACGTATAATTTGGATGAGAGGTGGGAAAGGCATGACTTCAGTTGAGATCCTTTGACTGCCATCTACACCTTTCAGTGAGGCTCTGACACTTTATCAAAGAGGGGAGAAAAAAAGAAAAATCAGTCTTTATATTCTGGGCAGATGTCCAATAAGAAACTCTAGCAGAAGATTAAAGTCTTTAACATGAAAGAGAGATCTAGTGCAATGTGTAATATCTAGCAGTTCTAAAAATAAGCAGGTTTGTCAAGTCTACAACAATCAGGCTGATTGCTAGCTTTGACAGCATGTCATGCAGCTTGCAATCTAGTGCAGAGTAAAAATGTTATTCAAATATCTCCACAGTCAAGCTGGCCTTTGCATATAGTGGGAAGAGACTGCTTGGCAGTCCTGGCTGCATGCACCTAGCTCCTCTTCCCAGTCGCGACAACTCAGTTCCCAATGGGATAGGGAAGGTCTGAAAAGGCATTTTCTAAGGTGTACTAAAAAAACCATAAAATTCCTTCCTGATCTTGAATGTCTGAATAGAGACTTCCAATTGTCTCTGGCATGTCTGCAGAAGCGTTGCACACTGAGATTGAATTGTACCGACTGCTGCTGGGAGAAGGATAAGCCAAGAGAGATGATGGTTCTTCAGCAGACAGTGTCAGAGCTGGGTCTAGAACCTCCCTGCACCCCTAGTCATTGAGAACAGCTAATGGGTCGGAGAAAGGGCTGTGCACAGAGGATAAGACCCTATGTGCTGACTGATTTCACAGAGTCTTTGCTTCCAAACTCCTCTGTGAATAGGAAAGGAGCCTTATATCATTTGCAAAAAATAGGGATGGAATTTGGGAAGGAATAAAACTGAGGGGGAAAAGCTGTGTAACTTGACTGTAGCAACAGAGTCCACTGACGGATTCACATATACAATTGCTCTCTTCCTGAGAAGGAGAACGAAATATAATCCAGGACACTGGACAATCCACTAGTCCATATTCCGAAAGCAGCCTTATGTTTATGGCCCAAAATCTGAGCAGTGGCCCTCAAAGGACTTCAGTTTTCTTTCTGGGAGGGAGCTGCTGCCTTTGAGCTTCAAAGGGTCCCTCCATGGCAGTGCTCTGCTCCTGAGTCGACACAATGCTCCTCTGAGCAAAGTGTGAGTGCACAGGCACCCCTTCTGCAGACACTGAGCCCCAGCCAGAGCTGGACTGAGACCAGAAATGAACTATATGCCCTAGTGAAGGAGCCCCAAAACAGTGGGCATTTGTTCTGTCAGAGAGGTATGATTGATTCTATTTGATCTTCAAAGGAAAAAGATTTTAAAAACTCACTTCAGCTTTCATCTCTTCCTTACTAGGGATGAAATGGGACAGTCAGTAGTTTCCATGAGTCCAAGACCAGCAACAAAACCTCTGGATTTGAAATTCCAGCTTCCCATTCCCTGTCTCTCCTGGCTAACCTTCCTGTGCACTCCATGAGTTCCACACTTATAAACTGTTTCTTTCATTTCCAGGTGTCCTTCTGATCCCCTCCAATGCATGGGATATTTTTCCTGCTTATTTTTTTTTCCATGAAACCAGAAACTAAAATCTCAATATGAACATAATACTAACCTTGCTAAACCTTGTTTTAGGCCAAAAGAACAGCCACATGAATTGCAAACCTAATGTTCTTCAGCACCTCATTAAAATCCTGGACAACTGAATGCAGATGATCACATGAGCAGAACTGCAGGCATTTGCAACCCTCCAAATTAATAAAATTCCAAAATACTTCATTAAAACATTGCAGCTCCACCCACTCCCAAAGACACCTCTGGGGTTTTGGAGCCTGAGGAAAGAAAGCATCAGGCAACAGAACTATTTCTGGGTCTGGCAGGCGTCCTCTGATAACAAATAGTAGCTTTGATTCCTGTAGCTCTTTTGCTTCTTTTAAATGCAGAACCTATGGCTGCATACTTTATTCCTGGGGCTAGGTAGTGATGGTTCATACTCATTACTGCACATGATCTTCTGCAACAAGTATCTTCTCATGCTCTCTTGCTGAGAAAATAAAACACAAGCTTTGTCTTCTGGGGCAGGTCCTGTTTTTATGTAAACTGACTGAGTTGGGAAAAATACAAATGTTTTAGACATATACAGTCATTGAGGGTTGGCTTAGTGTTTCACTGTTTGTCCCTAGGGCTAGAATGAATGGGAACACCCAGTTTCACTTAAAGGTGGGACAACAGAGTAAATTCATGTGATCCTTAACTGTTCCTCTGCCAGTTCACAAGGCCATTGCTTGTGATGTTGAGAGCACATCCATCTCTGATGGATCTACAGGGAATTGTGCTACACTTGTTATAGGGAGAGGTGTTGGATATACTGGGTCTATTACACAGTCTGAAGTAGTTCAGAACATTTATGTGATGAGAAATGACCTTGTGGTAGCATTTTGAGTGAGGACTGGGAAAGTGTTCCCATACAAAAACATGTCTAAAATGTTTCTGGTTTCTGCGAAAGCCTTGTCCAATTCATCTTTATAAGGTAAGGAACTAGATAAATAGCTATAATTTACCCTTTCACTCACCCGTAAATGTGAATTGCAATTCCTTCCCTCCTTGACCCTAAAAAAGATACATCTGGGTTTAATGACTCTAATTCAGACAGTATTTTACTCACAGACTGTTGGCAACAGCAGCATATCTTGTATGGCAGGGTAAGGGTTTGTTACCCTGGGAGAGCAAATCCAAACTCATACCTAGGAACAAATCCAACACCAGTCTAGCCACTCTCCAGCAGCCTGCTTCAGTGTCCAACTGCTTGAGCGGCGCTGATTGAATCTCCCACCAACGATGTGATTTGGGGATCACAGCTGTTACCCTGGGCTCACCAGGAGGACTGGCATATGAAGCTTTCAGGAGAGAAAGATCACATTCTTAGCAGTTTCGACACTGCTGTGTGATGTGTTGGAAGCAGCAAATCATGTTCAGAAACCAGCTATGCTGGAAGAATAGCCAAACCTTTTGTGAGAGCGATTCACACTTTCAGCTGAGCAGAGGCACTAATGTTTTCCCAGCACATTATTTTGAACATTAAAAAATATCTGGCTTCATAAAAAGTCAGTAAAAGCTGGCTTTATTACAGTTGGTATAAATTTCATCAGTTATTTCAGTGGAGCTAGAATTTTACCTTGGGCATACAGAGTAGCTAATTAGCTATAAAAATTTACCTATTCAAACTTACTCCAGAACGCTCTTGTAGACAGGTTTATGAGATGAGATGTAAGATCATATCACCAGTTTAAGCTGAGTCATATGCTGAAAGCCCTTTCAAATTTAAGGCATGATACTTGGGAATAGGATGACAGGCCATACCATTTCACTCTTTAGTAGCACATAATAGAGCAAGTGCCACCTGTTGCAAGAGCTGTCAGCACTCTGTTCAGTGGAAGGGTGATTGAACAATGAAAAACACTTGTCTGATCTACTCAGGATTTATGCTGATATGCTTCTCAGTTCATTTTATTTTTGTAAGAAAGCATATAAACATGAACTCATCTACCTACATCAATGACCTTTGCCTCTGAGATGGCAAATTTATTTTGTTTTTCATGTATCCTTTTCTTGCAAGTGCTTTATTCCGTGCCTTCTTACGAAGTTGCTACCTCCATAATATTTCAATCACCTCTTTCATACACCATATCACTGACTTCCCCCGAATCTTCATGAAGTGAAATGTGCTCAATCTCACCAGGATGAAGTTAGCATTACATTTTTTCCCAGCTCTTCCTCTACTGCCTGGTTGCTGAGGGTTGAAAGGAGCAGTTTTCAGCCAGGCCGCATGTGCAGAAAGTGCGGTAGGGACTCCAGGTAATTCCTTCCTGAAAAAGTGCCAGGGAAAGGCACCTCCTTCTAAACAATCCTGCTTGTCTTCACAAGAAAGATGCATATGGCCAACTTCCATTTTTCCACGCTATCTTGGCTTAAGGAGAGTATTTTTTCTCTTTTACATATAAACAAATTTCCCTGAAGGCTTTGTGTGAATTGTGCCAAATGAACCTTATTTGTTAGGATACTCAGCACAATTACCATACAACACCTGTATTGTTATGACAACATTTCCCATGCATACCATCAAATCACCGTAGTTGCACAGAGCCTGAGGACTTGCTTTACTTCTTAAGGTTTGTTTCTGTTTGTTTAAATAATTATTTAAAGCAAAGTGGAAATCTCAGCATTTGATCAGGTTCTGGTAGGTAGCCAAGGAGGCTGCACTGAAAAGTGAGGAGGCTGCAGAAGTATGTTCCTCCCCATCCCATGCATGATTGGAGAGAGGAGGATGGTTGAAATGCAAGGGACAGAAGAGGCCACTGCTTAAGCCACAGTCTTGCAAACACTTTCAAGCAGGTGTATTTGTAGGGCTGACAAGAACTCCCCGCATGTCCTCAATTTCCAGCACAACATTGAAGTACTTGCCAGAATCCGACCAGCAGGCCCAGCTGTGTCTGTACCATCAAGCCACAGTGCTGTGAACCATGTCTGAACCATAGCTGACTCTGTTTGTCCTTTCCAGCCACAGGAGAGCCTCCTGCAGCTTTGCACTGACACATGCAAGTCAGCTCTTCAGGGTAGGAGAGTAGGTGGAGAAGGTGCTGGTGGGTGGCCCATGTCCTGCCTGCGTGTCCAGGCCCAGTGCCAGGAGGCCTTTGGTGTGGGGATGCAATCAGTGCTTCCACCTTCTTGGGCACTTCTGAAGACACGAAAGACAACCCAAAGGGAATTTTCCCTTGCAGCTCAGCCCATTGGTCCTTGTAATGTGTGTGAGGGAGGCATGCCACACACTCACTGCTCTGTGTTCCCTGCCATGTACCTCAATGAAAAACCTGCCTCCGTCCTCTCAGTAACTCCCCTGCAGCTACTACCAGACTGCTGTTATGTCCTCTCAAAGCCATCTCTTCCCCATGCTGAACATCTTCTTGCTGGGAAAATCACAGATTCATAGAATTGTAAGGGTTGGAAGGGACCTCCAGAGATCATCAAGTCCAACCTTCCCGGCAGAGCAGTCCCCTGCTGAGCTTCCTTTAGCTTGTGCATTTCTTATAATAGGGAGTCCAACACAGAACTTGATATGTTGTCTGTGGGTTTTTTCTCTACATCAGTTAGATTTATAGTGTATAGATAAAAAAAATCTTCTGTTCAGTTAACTTTTTTTTTTTTTGAATGATCAAAAAGCTTCAAATTTTTTTCCAAGATGACAAGTTATTTTTCCAAAAGTTTACTGAATCACTGTGGGAAAATTCTATTAAAACGGTGGATTTCTGCATGCAGTTGTTTTTCGATTATGAAAAAGAATGCTTACACGGAAAGATGTGTCACTGCAAAAGGTGATGAAGCTGAAGAAGATGTTAAACTAAGGTTGAGTTCTCTGAGGGGATGGGTTCTTATTTTGTAGAAGCTGGCGTGTCAGTGAGACACGGATTGAAGCTGACAAGCTGATTCTGAATAAAATCTGGCAACTCAAATTATAAATGGATTAAAAAAGCAATTAGGAAAAAAAGCATGAAGAAAAAGCCATCATGAATAATTCCTTATTGCTTAGGTTGTCCTTATAGTATGGATTGCTGGATACAAGAAAGATTTACTGAATAAAAATATGCTTGTCCTCATTTCATACTCTTTCCCAAACATTTAGTGCTGGACACTGAGAAAGGCTGGGCAGGGCTATGTGGATCCTTGGTCTGGCACAGGCCTGTCACTGATTTCTCACTTCCTCACCAACTGACAACATGCAAGCCATCATCAGTCACTCAGTTCTTCCCTATATAGCAGGGGCTACTGTACTTCCCTGATTTTCAAAGGAAGTCATGCATAGCTTTATTTACATACATCTTGTAAAATACGGTCTGTGGGGTGTAAAGCATGGCTGTGCTCAACTTCTGTAAAAATATCAATTTAAGACATCTCAGCTGACATCAGTCACTAAGAAAAATGCATTTGAAATGTCTATGCTCTGACTTGTTTTTGCACAAGAAATCACATGCTACTGATGCACATTTTGTTTTGAACTACAGACTTCAGACTTTTTCCTCCCTGCGAGGCATACTGAGCTACCACTGCTGAGCATTGCGGAGGTTTTAGCAGGCACAGTTAGCAAAGAACCCCCTGGAAATCTCATCAGCGTGTCAAGACTGATGTTATTGATGTATATGGGGAGACTTCTCATTCCATCCCCTGCTGCTCCTTTAGAAACCCAGAGGATTGTTAACATGGTTAGAGAGAGTTCATGAACTCTGCTCTGTATATATGCAAAGTATCTGGAACATTGATATGGAAGTGGGGACTCTCTTGCCTTTGTTTCTATTCATGTTCCCTTACATAATATTTTAATGATTAAGAACCAGATTTAGCCCTCTGATATTCCTGCTGACCCCTCTGAAGTCACCCGGCTGTTACCAAACACAGAACTGAATCCTGAATATTGTAAAAATGAGGTGATAAAAATCCCAGTTCTCTCAACTCTGTAGAACTTTGAAAGGAAACTATCCCTTTCAGCTTCTGCCATGTATTACCATTCTACTAAAAAGAAAAAGAGAAAAAAGAGCTTAAATGACACAGCACAACCCCATGGATCTGGCTTTTATGATGGAAGCATAAGCATAGGCTAAGTTCCTTATTTGTTTTTCCTCCAGGCAAACAAAGGTGGAGTGAGACCCCGGGAAGGATCTCTTCCAGCATCCTCAAGGACACAGTGGCTTCTAGCAGTCAGAGGTTCAACTGTGGGAGCTGAGCTGTGCCTTCAGAGAGTACACTGCAGCATCAGAGTTTCTCCAGGAATGTCAAATTGCTCACTGAACCATTGGTGCAGTGTGAATCACTGAGGTGACCATGAGGTATGACACAAAACAGGGAGATGCAAGAGCCTAAGCCTCACTTGAGATAAAACACACTTTTTACTGGACTAGGTCTGGTTCCCCAGCCTGCCATTGGCTGCATCTGCTGCCTCCTCTCCCTCTCTGGAGAGCTTCTACAGATGTTGGTAGGCTGGATCCCACCCTTCCCCTGCAGCATGTTCCCACTTCTCCAGTCTGGCCCCAGTACTGTCTGGGAACTCCTGAGAGAGAGGCAGGTTGATGGTATCACCATACAGACACTTCCCCAAGAACCTGTATACAGGGCACTGCTGGAATTCCCCTTCCTCCTTTCTCACACTTCCTTTTTTTTTTTTCCCTGTTAATATAACTTTCTCTTTTCAACAGCATGGACTCTTTTATATTCAATGGGCCAAATTCTGAGGAGCATAAAATGGATTTAGCTTGCACACAAAAGGTCATCTTACATTGTGCTCTGAATTTGAATGCAAAGTTAAAGGGTGAGTTACAAAATGCACAATAGCTGCTAAATAACTTTAAACACCTCACAGTTATAACTAATAAAATGTTTACAGCTAGCACATAATTAAGAGATCTGCTTGATATGGCTCCAGGCTAGTAGGTCACTGAGGGAGAGTACACACATACTATGGCAGCAATGTAGTTTTCATCAAGTGCTTGTTCAGAATAGTAGCTGGGAGCACATGGAATAACTTTTAAAAGACAATGAGATGGGGCTCAGACATGAGAAAAGAAGCGTCTTTGACTGTCCTTGGCTTCCTAATGGTAGTAACCTCTGGCAATCAAGACAAACTCTGCCATGGCATGGAAGGCATTTCTATAACAACTCTACTCCTTGAACAGTGATGAGTACATGCCTCTGAGACCCACTATTGATCCTCGTATCACATTCTTTGTGTGGCTGGACTCTCCTGGTCCATGCTGGCACAGGTGGCTAGGAGCCCTTCAGCTGCAGGCAGCTTTTGTTTAGCGCACTACTGAATAAACTTAGTGGGCCAGACACAAGGTAAAAGTCTATCTCTAGCATGTCTTCTCATTTTGCTGGCTTGCTTCACAAATTTAGGTACAGGGGAATTCAGTTGAAAGGTTCTTTTTGAGACTGAGATCACATGCAGTGATTTCAGATGTGATGACTGACGAAAATGTTAGGTGATGTGACATGATACCACATTTTCTCAGTAGTAGGAGAAAAAGAGAAATGTATAGATAACTTTAGATGCAGTAATTTGTTCAAACTAAATGTTATAACTGCAACAGGTCTAATGCCACCATCACCACCAAAGCTCCAAGCCTATGACTCACATTTTGTAATTGAAGCCTGGCTAAAAATACTGTTTTTCTTCACCTGGAAAGCCTGTAGCCAGATGGATGTGGAGCAATATTGCCATTTTTGTGTAGCTGTGCCTAATGATAAGGCATTTCTATTTTTATTCTGGTTTTAGTAGACATTTATTTAGTGACACACTCTCTTACAGTGTAAACTTACCTGTCTCCAACAGAAATAAAACACATTTCAGCCAGCTACGTTTTGCCACTAGACATAACATTGCTCTGCTTATACTGTCAGTGGTCCTGTCATTTTTTCCAGGAGTGTTGTATGATATTGTGCTTCTGGGTCCTGCTATAACAAGTGAAGTCAGGAATTTCCTTCTGAGTGAAGCCTTCATTGCTGATGGCTGTATTGACATGGAGATGATGGCTAAGGGTAATGTGTATTAAAGCACAGCAGTCTGCTCAGATTCGTGATAGTCATTCCTGAAATGTTTCATGTAATCTCAATTTTTTCATTGTTTTCTCAAGAAAGCACATGCTTTATTGTAATTATTATAATTATTATAATTTCCAATAAACACACTGACTCTTGAAGTTCTTTGTTGTGTCCAGATCCTCTTACTTGGCAAAATAAGTAGAAAAGGCATCACAGTCATGTTAATGGCTGATCATTGCTACCTTCTGATATGATTAACTTGAAGAAGGTGAGATGTTCTTTTATGTGACTGTAACGTCCCTGGCTGAGGTGTAGTTTTGAGTGTGGATTAGTTCTTTGAAGTGAAATAGCTGGTCTCTGCATTCTCTTCATGTCTCAGACAGGGAACAGATGTTGCAATTGCTCCTTCAATTGGAATATAAAAAACTATTTCTGTTTATGATGCACAAACCAGAATGGATTCCAGGTTGTTCATCAGTTGTTCTAGAGCAAGTCTTAAATGTAACGATATGTGTTCACCCTCTTACTCCTAGCTGTATGGATAAGAATCGTCCTTTCAATGCACTTGATGTGGAACCTCCAGAATACTTCTCTTTTACTAGCTTATACTCATTCTGTGATCAGCAAATAAAGGAGTAAAGAAAAGCTCTAGTTGATTTAGCACTGAAATCATGACTCTTACAAAATCAAATTTCCTGGATAAAAATTCCAATGGCTTGGATCTTCGAAACATAACTTTCACATATTTTTTTCATTTCAGTTTCTCATCAGTGATGAGAATTCTCAGAAGATGGTTTCATTTTATTGCCAAGAGCTATCTCTTAATGGAAGACATTTTCTTCAAAATAACAAAGGTTTCAAGGGATCTATGTTTATTTGTAAACAAAACATTTTAGTATGCACACACATTATTATGGATGGCTGTCACTCGGGTTACATTCCAGTGGAATTACTGGTGAAACTATGACTAATAAAATTGGTTGTGAACCAAAATTCAATAACAGCAAAGTTAATTACATGTTTGCAAGAGTATAAACTTACAGTTTGATCAATATGTAAATTCTGACCTTCAATGGTCTTTTCAGCCTTCTTTTAAGCTTTTAGTCTTGCAAAGATTAACTTAACTGCCTAGAACTTCCTTTTATGAAGTTACCAGAATATGAGAATAAGGATTTTCAAATGGTAAGAATATATTTTTCAGATTTTTTTTTAAATACAAACATCATAGATGCTGTAAGCATTAATTCATCTGAGTAGCAGTATTAAACTAATACATAATCACTCTAACAGGAACAGCTAATTAACATTTTTGATATATTTTTAATTAACTATTCCGACATAGCACGATTGTTCAAGACTCCCACCCGAAACTGGAGTTTTGTATAAGGAATAGTTGTAGAGCCAAAGCATTTATGAAGTTATTTATCTCCCAGGATCTTCCAGTGTAGCCTTTATGTGTCAGAGATCCTCTTTCCCTGATTGAACAACTCCTTTTTATCTATCTTTCCTGAAGTGGATCTAAGGACACCAGAGCACTTGGTTTTACGCTGCTTCTCCCAGAGAGCCTATTTCTCTTGCAGGTCAAACAGGCCTATCACTCTATAGTTAACATTGCTGTGGGTGCAAATAAACCTGATGAATCCTTTATTTGAGACGATCAAGAAAAAACACATTTTTGGATACATAACATTTTGGTTTAGCTCTAATCTGACTCTAGGATGACATGGTATTTCAGTGATTTGCAGGACACTGCCAGTTACACAACAGTTCACTGAAAAGTACATTGTTGCTGTCTAGACAGTCATCATTTTAGGAAAATCAGTACATTCACTTGGTTAGTTTCATGTGTTTCATTTATGTATATCCTCAGAGCCAATATGGAATTACAGTAACTGGAATAGGAAAATGAAGGAAGTCCTAGCTCAGACATGATTATATCCTACTGCGTAATATGAGTCTCTGCTCTTTCTGGAGGAGTTGTGGTTACAAAGAAAACCACAAAACCAAAGGAATTTGATACTTTCTTGTGTGTTTACACTGAGTGGCTTCTGCAGTTGGATGTATATGCTGCTGTTCAGCACTTAGACACTGAAGAAGATTGCTTGATGGACACAGAAAGGACTGTATTGTTTTAGAACTACCTACAGAACTTTATCAGTGCTGTCCAACAATTATTCCCTAAGGAAGATCACATATCTGACTGAGAAATTAAATCATATGGCTTATCTAATTGCAGCTTTCCCTCTGAGGCCTCCATCTGTGACCGAATATTCCTCTGTTTTGAGACTCAGCAACAGGTCCCATATATTTCTGCTTGGTGGTCAACTTTGTTAAATGCTAGAGTAGAGGAACTCCTAGCCATTTTAGATGGCCATGGGAAGAAAATTTTCCTCCTGATGTAAACCAACAATCTCTGATACTATCAGTTTTCAGATATTATTATCTTGGAGCTCCTATATGTTTCATGCAAAGCATTCCTCGATTTCTGTCCCACTAAGGCAGCAGAATCACTGAAGAGAATAGTAATAATGAAAAATCTGTAATTTGCTTTAGTGTCAGTTGTCATTCCAGGCCTGACTTAAGTGGGAATAATGTACAAGAACAGTGTTTTTAGTATACAAAATTGGAATGTTGCACACATCACAGGATCATTGAAGGCCAGTCTGTAATAGTATGGAGAGCTGACTCCAGATCTCAACCCAAGAGGTGCTCTTTAGGAGGCCTGATCTTCCTTGATCCTGAGCACCTCCTTTCCCCAGCACTGACACAGCTGGGAGTGACAGTATCCAACCACCTGCACAAAGACCTAAGTAACCTGCAGAACTGCTGTATTACTGCTTGTTGAGAGGAGGGGGACTTTTACTGGAATACAAAGTTTAGCGTATTTTGCATGGTATTTGCTAAAAAAGAATAAAGAAGACATAGTAACATATAATAAATGTATAATTTACCCTTGCTGATGGGATTTAATTATAATGCTAAGACAGAGAAGTGAGTGGAAAGTATCAGGCAACAAACAAGAAGCGAACCTAGTGATAATTACTTGGTCATTGAAATCTAAAAGTCAGGAAGGTTTCGATCTTTGGGCTCACCTATAATTTGTGCACCATAAATGTAGACTGAAGTCGTTAGGGACTTTGTAATGACAGTGCTGTCTATAACAGTATCATCAAGCAAGACATTGGCATAAATCATTGGCACTTTGCAAAGTGTCACTTCTGTCAACCTCCCAGTGATGTGATCTTTACTCTTTCAAATCTATAGACTGGCATTTGGATCAGCTAAGCACCTAACATCCTGTCTTGCATATTAAAGCTGCTTTAGCCAATATCTAAATGCTGAAGTAATGCCTGTTTAAAAATATTTTTAAATGATTTGCATAATATAATCCCACTACTTTAAAGCTTTCCTTTAGGGCATAACAGTACAATCTGTCCTCCTTTGATGAATTCAAAACAACTTTAATCAATAATAAAAAAAAATGCTATTAATTGAAGCAAGAGGCCCTGTAAAATAACTAAATGGATGCTATGAAAAATCAGATACTAAAATAATCACAATTTGTATAATATTCTTAAGAAATGTTATGAAGATTAAAGCTTTTCAATTTGGAATAATTTTAAATGACATACAGTATTGTTATGGTTTTGAACCATGTTTATATGGATTGTTATAAATAAAATAAATAATACAATAAATTTAACAGGGGCAGAGAGTGGATAGCAGCCAAGGAAGGCTGTCTTGCACCCCCTCATTGAACCTCAACAGTAGAACTCAGTGATATAGTACCTCGCTGGACAACACTGAAATCCAATCAAAAGTATCACGTTTTTCCATGGTTGAGTTTTTAGAGCCAATGTATAGGCAAACATGAAAAGCAAGCAGCACTGGTTTTATCTGTGTCACTGGACCACTGTTAGTACAACTCATAAATTGTCAGAAGAGCTCTGCTGTGGTCTTCTTCTGAAACCGTTTTATCAAGAACATTTAATTGGCAAGCATAGATACTGCCATAATGTCCACTTGGAGCTACCAAGAACTGTGTGCAGAAGTAGGAGGTGTTCTTTTGACTGTACTGAGAAGTATAGTCACTTTATTCTACTTTTCTCCTTCTTCCTCAAGCTATTACAGCTTGTGGTAGAATCTTTTATGAAATTTTGAAAGGATATTCTTTTGAATTATGAATATATTTGTTGAACTCACTCCAAGAACCCACCTTGCAGTCTGTGCTAAAAATGAATTGATGCAATGAATGAACAAAGCCATCTTTCCTACAAATACAAATATACATAACTCTAAGAATAAAGTCCAAAATTTTATGATCCCCTGTTTTGCGTATCTTATGCTATAGGTCTTTGAAGCAGGTTTGATTAGAAGAGTGGATTTCACTTTTATGCCCACTGGCCTCTGGAGGTTTCTGGAACACTTCTAAAATGCCTAAAATAGGTTGCAAAAACAGCGACCTGCCTTCAGTAAAGTTAGGTGTCCTTTCTTTTGCTGGATAAATTGGAGAGGTTGAATGGAGGTCCATGAAACTTAGCACTAAACATCTTTGGACTCAGACTTAATATTAAGAAAGACATATGGCCTATTTGGAAAGATAAATGATATAGGTGTCCAGACTTCATGAAGACCTTACAGAATTCTGATATAAGTAGCTGTACAGGCTCATTTGTCAATAAATAAACAAATCTAGAACTCTTACATAAAATACTATGATGTACATAAGGTCTGCGATGGACCAAAGCCTTATTGTTATATTATATGTCAAAACATAACATAATTTTGTTTTATAAATACCATCACAGCAAAAGTGAATAGTAGAAGAATGGCAGCATTCACATAAAAATTTTATAACAGTGGGAATCACAGATGGATGACTTAACAGACTGATTCTACTGTGTTTTTGATGGAACAAGATAATAAATGAGTGACTTAGACAGGTTGTATCAATAAATTTTAAACAAAATGAATACAAGTGGACATGCTATAAACAAGCATGCTCAGAATTTAAAGATTTATACCTGTTTTTGGCATAAAAGTGGACATATTTTTGTAGATATGTTGAGATCTGCCCCATGTAATTTGGAAGACCATTTTTACAGGCAAGAATAAAAGTCTACATTAAATGCCCTTAATGATCAAAAGTGCAAGTGAGACGTGATTTCTTATTTAAAAGACCAGAAGATATTTTAGAATTAACTTGGAAATATATTAAGAGCTTCATCCATCATCCACCTGAAACTCAGAGGAGAAGCCCCTGTCCCACTTTTGCTATTTAAAACTAACATATTCATAACATCTCTGAGATTTTTTTTTCTATTTAAGCTGTGCAACTGTGAAGTCATAACTTCCAAAAAAGATTAGAAAGAAAGACTGAACTAATATTTGCATTTCTGCTTACCTGATCTTATTTGTCTTTAAGCTCAAAAATATCTATTTCTGTTTATATGACCTTTTTTCTACTGTGAATTATGTTAAGTGATGAGAGATGAAAGAATATGTGTGTATTTAAAGGGATAAAGTGAAAGAACTAAAAGGAAGATTTCTATCAAATGCCTTGCTAACAGTTGGAATGAAAAGAGTACAATCAGCACTGAAATTAAAGGCTGTCCTATACGCTTTAAGAGTTTAGGATTACCTTCTCTACCATGCTAGTCATAGTAAGAAAAACAGTGGCACAAACTGTACTAGATTCAGGGATGGTCTAGCAAATAAAGAAGATATGGTAGTGTAACTCCATTTCCAGTAGCACTGTAGCTGAATGTTATCTAAACAGTCAGCAGCAAAAGAGAAGCTCATTAGATTTCATGGTTAAAATTTCATTACAATGAATAAATTCACTGCATCCAAAGCAGGGGCAGAGGAGTGGTCTCAGCAGAAAAAAAGTCTCCCTTGATACTCCACTTCTTACTTACAGCATGCTCAGCATTCAAGGAGCTGAATAATTTCACCAGGTGCCGAGGTCATCGAGCTACATTTTTTGCCCTTATACAAAGTCATTGTAGGGTAACTGATGAAGCCAGTTAAGTTAGGCCAGTGGAAAAGTAGTTCAAATGAGAATGGATCTGTCACAAGAACAGGTGAAGATGCTCAGCAACACCAATAAGATACCACATATTTTGTAGTATAACTTGTTGGCAGAATATTAGATGGGGCAGTAAGACTAAGGGAAACCCAACTTCCCTTCTGATTTAAATACTACCTAGCAAGCTCTCTCTTAGCAGTGAATATTGTTTTTCCCTCATATATAAGCAGCAATGGTTCAAATCAAATTTATCACTTCAAGTGTGTTAAGGTCTATACCATGGAGTAGAATAGGAGATCCATACCTAATGACAATTGCACCACATCTAGAAAAAATACACTTATACTAACTCTGTGCCGTGGGCTGCTAAATGGTGGTGTAGCTTTATATCACTATGGGTTAAATTTCATCAGGAGCAACTCTGTATCTCTTCGCAGTGCTCAGATGTTCAATCCCTCTCAGTGATATTCCATCCATCTGCAGAGAGCTTCACTCGTGAATATGGACACACCTCAGAGAATGGCTGCTTTCTCTTACTCCTAAACCCTGAACATTTTTGTTGCTCACTCTCCAGTTTGCTTCTCCTCTCTTTGGAACGTTACCTGCATTAAGAATACAATGAGATTTCCTGTATTTCCTTTTCTTCTTTCCAAGCACTGTTACTGATATTTTCACCTTCTCTGCTCTTCTGACTTGCACAATTCCTTTCTGCCTTCTTCTCATCTGCTTGCTGGGCAAGAATTCGGAGAGGCAGCAGCAGAAGCAGCAGCAGAATTGTCCCAATAGTTAAGTCAAGTTTGGATGGCCTGGCAGAAAAAGTCAGTATTAACTCATAACTTCCCTAAGTTGTAGGCATAACATCTATATTGAGGGTAGGCTGGCTGTAGGGGGTTTACTGCATAGCTGTAGGTAATAATGCTAAGAGGTTGAGTATTAAGTTGGCTAATTTAACATGTGACCGTTCTGCTTTCGTCTTCTGGGAGTTTCACAGGGGATGAGGCATTGAGTTCTTACTGATTTTCAGAAAATTGAACTGACTTTCCCAGGACCTTTGAAAATGTCTGTTATTATTTAAGCAAGTGTTTAAATTCTTCTACCAGCTCTAATAAAAGGAGTTATTGCTTTACCTATGATTTACCTGGGAGACTGATGACTACCTGGGTTACAGCACACACAAGCTAGTCACCCAGTTAAGTGCTGGGACCTCAATGGGAGATAGCTGAAGCAAAATAGCAACTTCTTATCTCCTCTCTTTTTGTATATATCACCATCAAAATATTGCTACATTTCATGAGGGCTCTCACCTGACATTAATTTTGTAATTAATGTTATTTGTGGTGCACTGTGTTTCAGTCCCTTTGTAGAATTCACCAACATAACCAAAAGTGCTTCAAGCCTGAATGTCACTACTCGTTTATACCTTTTTGTGCAATAACTTCACATAGTCTGCACTGGTCATGGTTTCAAGGTGCTGCTGCTATTAATTGACTACCCCAGCTCTTCAGTGGTAAACTGATTTTTGTACTACAGCAGTGACAGTCTCAGAATTGATACATCTGATGATGAAGAAAATGCCTTTAATCTGCTCACTGTCATCAGAATAGTGCAAAAGATTGATTTAAAACTGTGCTTATATAGATTTAAATTATAAGTTCACAATCCTGAACCCTGCTTTTTTTAAATGTAAAGTGTATTTGTGTTTCTTTCAGACTTCAGAATTTTTTTTCAGGAAATGTTTTTCTAGCTTTGCTTCAAGTATTGTCCTCACATCTGGTATCTGAGAAAAGAGCTCAGAAAAGTGTTTGCATCTTCAATAACTTATCAGAAATGTGTGTAGAAATACTCAAAGTCAACATGCACCACTATTACTTGCAGACTTATGATGACAGTGTGTATCTAACACTCAACACATATCTAGGCAGCAGCTAAAGTTCAGCTACTCAACTTTAACCTCCAAGAGGAGGTCAACAGGAAAAGGAATGCATGTTACAACTCACACTGATGTTAAGTGAGATCCTTCAATGGGGCTTGAACTCCTACTCAAGATATCAGCAACCGGTCTGAGTGCCTTGGAATGCAAATCAAGCTTGTTACAAAGCATTGGAGGAGTCATAAAAGTTCTACATCAAAGTTGCAGATACCGCCTGAGTTTTATCCAAGAGATATTTCACCACCTATCCAACACCAGCTTCCAATCTGAGACAATGGCAGGGAATACTTTGAACTATATCTCATTAT
The DNA here is from genome assembly GCF_038088225.1 of Cyrtonyx montezumae. NCBI lineage: Eukaryota > Metazoa > Chordata > Aves > Galliformes > Odontophoridae > Cyrtonyx > Cyrtonyx montezumae. The sequence goes on from NW_027072089.1 coordinate 111,612,991, forward strand.
GGGGCATGTAGAACGCTATTGATTAGTCTTCCTCTGGCTTCACAAATGCATTATCATTCTTTGTTCCACTAAATTAACACCAGAAATGTGAGATCTTGAAACAAAGGCTCTGTGAAATGCTCTTGGAGATGAAAATCCTCCATTTTTATTGAATGATCTTTCATTTGAGATCTTTCCTATAGGTAAAAATGAAGGAACCACGCTTTGGAGCCTTACCAGATCCAATCATGAAACATACAGTTTTACTGGCCATGAGATGCCTCTGAACTTTAGAGATTAATTTTAAACATTATATATATAAAATGCTTCATCTTCAAGTATGGCAAAAAAAATAATAAAAAAAATCTAAGGCACATGAAAGAGAATCCCCCAGTATTTGTTGACCACTGTTAAAAGTTCAAAGCACATGAAAGGGGCCAGCAAAGAACCATGGGGATCACATTTTATTAATCTCTAAATTAGGGGGAAGAATGTACCAAGGAAGTGAAGAAATACAGATAAATTGAGGGGAAACTAAATGGAGTAATAAAATTCAAAATAATGATAATTTGCATAAACTCAGGTGTTTTACTGTTGGAGGATGAATGAAATAGAACCTAAAACCACACAACAAAAGGCACAAAGAAAAAAATGAAAATAAAATGGAGCAATGTTTTTTGGTGGTATTGCCCACGTAGGCTTTAACTTCCAAAACAAGACCAAAGAAAACAAGTCCTATGAAAACATCAGTCACCAGTTTGGATATCTTTGTATCATTCCTATGATAAAGGCAAGGGAAGAGATATGAAGCTCAAATCTGTTTTTTCTCTTAACTTCTGGAAGGTTTCAAGATACTACACTGCAGAAAGTGGTGCAAAAATGCAGACAGAAGAGCAGCACAATTCATGCAGAAAGAAGAACTGTACCTTCATTCTAGTTTTTCAACCATTATTTTTTTTTCTTACAGGTTCTCTTCCCTTTTTTTCTTTGCTGAGATGAATTTACCCATCATGCGATGCTGACCACCGTTTGGTGAAAGCTGTCCTGCCATCACATAGCAGTCTGAGCAGAACAGACCGTGCAATGGTGATTTTGACCCTGTGACAAATTTGTTCTCGCTTGCGGATGGTGTTTTATATGGTGCAGTTGCTTCCTGGTGAATCTGTGTGCTCTGCTCCCTCTGCAATATTCATTAGCACCAGTCACTTGTACAGTAAATATTTATTTAACTGTAAGATTTATATAGTGTCTTTCCCTACAGCATCTAGGTGGTATTTGCAGAAATTAAAAACATAAGTTATATGAAGCTTTCAATAATGTTTTGCATTAAACTGCTACTGTTGTCAGAAATAAATCAGCCGTATTGTCAAGAAATGAAATAAACCTAACAAAACCCAAACAAGCAGAAGTACAAAATCAATCAACAAAAGCTAACCAAATAAATGTGGCTTGCATAAATACAAGTAAGAGAGATGGGCTATCAGCTGCATCTCCGAAATACCTAGACATGAATGAAAGCAGGCATCATTAATCTGTGTTGATTGCTCTTGTGCAGTGCTTCCTATCTGACCCAGGCACTAGCTGGAAGCCATATTGTTAGCATTATTTGTAGGCAAATGTGCATTTGCAGCCGAGCCAGTGTAAGAGGCAAGCAATCATGGTGACTTTGAGATTTAGGAATGTGAAAGGTGAGCATTTTTCTCCGGCAGCAAAGGCAGCTCAAGGGGCTTCAGCCCTTGCCTCATCCTCCTATTTAATTTTCTCAGTTGTCTGTTCCTCACTCCCACAGCTGCTTAAGAGCAGCTATTAGTGCTGCTTTGCTACATGGCTAAATATGAGTTGTTCTAGATTGAATTCTTCCAAAAGCACAATTAACAAATAAAATCAGGAAGACCAATCAGAAAGAACAAGTCATTGCATTGAAACTGGTTAGGACACAACCTGACAAGCAGCTAAAAGAGCACTATTAAGAGACCACTGACATCTGGGAAAGCTCTTCAGTCAGAAAGAGGGTTTGAATGATGCACACACTAAGTTAGGGAGCATTGCTCATCTCCAGGGGTGAACTTTTCTGGAGACCCTTTGGACCCATGGGAAAATGTTCCCGAGGTCCCCAAAAGTCTGGAGCTGACTGTTCACTACAGTTGTTCATCTTTGGAGCTGCTTGTGAAGTGCTATTTGATCACTATGCTCAACCCTTTCTGCGTTGATCAGCATGCCCAATGCTCTGTAAGGCAGAACACAGTACTGACTAACTTCACATATCCAAGCTGCAATGAACAATTGGTTTGCTCTTTGCACAGATGATTTCTAATGGTTTCCTCAATCAATGGCTTTCTCCCTTAGTAAAATATACAAAGAGAAGGAGCCTGAATCTGCTGTACTGCTTCAAGCTGAGCTGCTCCCTTTGAAAAGCGGCCAATTCACGAGGTGCCTACACGAAAAGCCATGCTCTCCAAAATGCTGGCCAATATTAGATTACCTTCTGCTCCATGAGCTACGTTCCCATTTTGCCATTTCACCAGCTGATTACCTATGTTCTGAAGTGTGCTGGGTTAAGTTTGGTTTTCATTTGCACCCTGTCACAGAAATAATGTTACCCAGCTGCAGAAGGGAGCAGAAATGAGTCCAGCATGGTTTCCCTTGTCTATCAGTCCTGCAGCCATGCTTCTCTCTGCTTGCATTAAGTGGGATTTATTTTTCCCTTTGTGAGGAATCAGCAGTTTGACTTATGATATTACTTAGCATAATGATGCTGGTGCCAGGGCCATCTCTTATTACAGTGATTTGGTAACAGATGCAGATATAAATAAGAGTACCTTAGAACAGCACTTTCCCATATTTCTCCTTTCAGTACCATATTGTGCTTTTTAAAATAACCCTTACAACTCCTTGCTAAGGAAACACATCTGCGTCATTTGCCCCGTTAAAGAGCATCTTTGTTGGAATAGATTTCACAGGCAGAGTAGTGAGTTTCATAGGAAATTGGATTTTTTTCCACACTTTGTTGTACAAAAGGTTAAAATTTATTTCTGTTTGATCGTGCACACCTCAAAGATGTCCCCTGCAGGCTCTGTCTGTTGACAGTTAACATGGGTTTAAAGAATGCTCTCTAGGCCATTTTGCAGTGAGAAAGTACTAAGTCTTACATGGAAATGCAAACAAAACCTTTAAAGCTTTTGATCTTCTTGGGGACTTGATGAAATCTCGTGAGCAAATTGAAGGATTACATGCAACAGCAAATATGTACAACTATAACAAATTAACTGTAAATGATATAACTAATCTAAAATGGAAGTATAAGATATTAGTGTCTCATGGCAACATTTGAACTCTGCTTCGCTAAAACTCAAGCATATTTAAAAAGAAATGGTAAATGGCTATTGACTACAAATATTCATTCAAATGCAAAAGAGAATTGCTCTGGGGTTTCTTTTCCTTTAATCTCCTCCTGATTTGATCTAAGCACATCCTTCTAACCTTAATGCAGCAGGGCAGGAGGGACAAGCTGTGAAATTCATACTGCTAATCCCCTGAGGACCTTCTAATCAGACAACAGCCACTAGGGAGACAGTTTCCTAAAGGTCTTTTGTTTCTCCTCATGTAAAGAACACAGAGAGCAGGTACGCTGCTGCGCACCGTGCACTGGGACTTTGGCATGGTAAAACAGTAACGCTTTGAAAGACAGTGGGATTACCATATCTTCTTGTACTAATTGTCATTCAAAAAAGTGACCTATAAATTTTCCCCTGCTTTGAGAAGGGCTAGTGTGGTGACCTGGTCAACCCAGGTTCAAGTGTCATTGATTGGATGATGATGGACAAGGAAGAGTCAGACATGAATCTACTTGACATTTCACTCATCAAGCACCTTGGGTTTATTTTTGAAATCAGTCTTTACTCTTGCTTTGCTTACAGTTTAGCAACAGTGGCATGCACAGGCATATCATCATGTTTGCATCTGGTCACAGCTCTGGGCAGCAGGAGAAAAGGGAGAAAAGGCAATGGACAATTTTCACTGCACCTAACTTATAAATGAATGAGGTGAGCAGCAGCTGGGACTGAAGCCCTGAGAAACTCACATCATTAAGGACTTCAAAAGAAGAGGACTGCAAAGCTTCTCCTGCAGCACCATCAACTAATTTGTCATTCCTGTGGGAATGCTTCTGTTCGGTACACTAGAAAATAATTCACAGTCATGATAAGAGTTTGTGAAAAAGTTTGAATGGTCATCTGCATCAGCCCCTTTTGAAGTTTAATATCTCAATTCATGAAATGGGAAGTGTCAGTAACACAGGCATCTATTTAAAGGATCTTAAGTGAAAAGCTGTCCCTTTTACTACACATGTCATTACAGATGGGATTGTATATCCATGTTCCTTATTGAAATCAAGCAATAAAGCCTATCAAATTTGCAATTTAATTATTACCACAGCCTGAATTGCTAACAGGTCCCAGGTATTAAGGATTTGCCTGGACACCATTTTTTGCATCTGTTTTTCATGTTAAGTGGGTATAATCCTGAGTGCAAACTCAGTAGGAATTCATATTGACACTGAGAACTGTTTTGGCCACACATTAAAAATGTCCCTCTTGAACTGTACCAAAAATGCAGTTCGATCTTCCCCCCATGCCAACAGAAGTGTAGTTTTATTAGGATAAAAGTGCTTTATTTCAGCATGAATATCTCATGATAAGGAAAGGGAATGGACTGCAGTGCTTCTACTGCAGAGACTATGCCCATCTGACCACTTCAGTGTAAAATGCCGGTGTCACCAGCGCAACATGTGTGGCCCACCCGAGGGCTGGAGCACAGCCTCAGCTCAGGGGAAGTGGAGCACTGCTGCTTATCAGGGATGACTCTGTCATATCGGTGGGGCAAAGCCTCTCAGAGCGCACAGCCTTTCAGCCTTTCAGCACTGATTTGCACTGTCAGGATGATGGGTTTATCTGGAAGCTCCCTGTGGCTGGCTGGGACAGATATCGAGGGTCTGGCACACTCAGTCCCAGCTCCTTCCCTTCCATGCAACCATCAGGATCAAGCCCACCATGTGCTATCTCTTCCAGCAGTGATACTGAGTGCTGTGGTAGGCAGAACACAATGCCATCAAGGCCTCACGCTCATACAATGTACTGAATGCAGTTGGGTCAAATTGGCAAAGAAAATACATTTTATTCACTACAAAATTTTTTTTGGAGCAGCCACATAAATTGATGAATTCTTACAAAATTTGGTGTTTTCTTTATTTTTATTCCATTACAGTCAGGACATTTTGTCTTCTGCTTAAGCATGCTGTAGATTAATACGGAAAGAGATGGTTTAATCCTCTCCCCTCTCAACACTGATCTCTAAATGAAACACCTTCATAATCCAGATCTGACTGTTTTCTATACTTTGTATTTATCAAGGTTGAAGGATGTCATCTCACAGAGAAAACTCAGAGCACTTCTGGGCTATGCCATATTTTCACTCAGCTTGCTGACTCTATAATCAGTTGTCCCACTTTTATTAATGAGAGTACTCACATGCACTCTTTCTACTAACACAACACGGTATGGAAAATCTCCTTGAAATAAGAGAACAATTTTGACTTTGGAAGAATGCAGGAAAACAGTGTTTGGTGGCAGTGCTGAGTTCGTAAAGACTGATACAGGTATGGCATGATGGAAGAGCAATCCAGGAAGTGTTGGCATTACTGATTTAATCGCTTAGGAGGTGAAGGGCGCATAATATGGGTTCCCTGGCTATTTTCCCACCTGCCTTTGGTAAAACATAGCAACTTTGCCAAGCTAACAGAAATCTCCTAAATATATCTGGGTATGGGTATATATTCAAGAAACATTTAGATGTTTCACTGAAGGTTGTTGTTTAGTGGGGAAATACTGTTGGCTGGTGGGCAGTTGGACTGGATGATCTTGGAGGTCTTTTCCAACCTTGGTGATTCCATGATTCTGTAATTCTATGATTCTACAATAGTCAAGTAGCAAGCATGAGAGTAGTGTCGTGACTTGGGTACCCTGAACTAGTGTACAGGCAAGTCTACAAAGATCTGCAGGTGCATTTTATGAAAACAAGCTGAGTTCACCTCATGTGGGTAACAGAAGTTCCCTGTGGAGCAGCTGAGGCCACCTGTGAGCAACCTTGTGTCTGGTGCCTGGGTTTCCTGGTGAGGGCTGAGCACAGCCCTTCCTCAGATCGATCATTTTCAGGACTCTCCTAAGTACTTAAAATCTCTTAGATCTTTATCCCTCTTGGACCTGGACAAAACCAGCCAGTGAGCTCAAAGAAGGGCCAGGACAGACAGACAGGGAACTGACCAGGGAGCAGACAGAGTCACAACCCACTCCTCATCCTGATAAGCCATGCTACATTTTGGTGTCACTGATGATTACCTTCCTCAGTTTCCCTTGCTGCTCACATGTTGCTATGGAGAAGAATGACCAAACTCAAATGTAAGTTAACATCCAGTCTGAATTTACTACTATGAGTGTCTATAACTCAGTAAAGAATCATTTGCTGGAGTACTGTGTATATATTGGCCACAGCAAAACAAATTAAAAAAAAAGGAAAATTGCAGAGCAAAACTAGCTGAAGGCAAAGGAGACTTTGTATGCAATAATATTGGCTTGTATTAAACCTAAAACATTTTTCTTGAGAACACATTTTTATTGGTACATTTTAAAGAAATTCTGGCACGAAAAGCCATGATTAGAAATGCATAAAATGCAAAGCACAGGCCTGGAAGGTATACATCACCACCCAGACAGCTTGCTCTTTGTCCCCCTGCCCTCAAAGCCGGCTTGTGGAATGGCGCTGCAACCTGGCTGCTTCTCTCCAAAATTCCATGAGTACAGCTAATAAAAAGCCAAGAATTTCCCATTTTTGGTTATGAAAAGGAAGTTCCCAAGATTGGAGCCACCGATAAACTGAATAGCCCCTCTCTAAATTGCCTTGTTACTTCCTTCTCCTTCCCAGTGCTCTGAGTACAATAAAATATTTATATGCATTCTGGCAACAGTCCAACTTAGAAATATTATACAGCTGGGCTATTGATTAGTGTGTATGTGGAATAAATGTCTGCCCATGTGGGTAAAGGAGCCAGAAATAAGACCTGAAACTCCAATACCTGAAATGTCTGTTTCAAATATGGCTAAGAAATCTCAATTAATTAGCTTCTCTCTCTCTTATTCTCTTCTAATCACAGTTTTAATAAATGCTCTTATCCTTATTTAAAGTCTCTGCTGAGTGATCTTGTCCATGCTGAAGGCCGTCCATGTGTGACAGAAGGAAGCAGTCCTGCTCAAACCATTGCAACATGGTTTTCCACAATCACAACCACTGCTACACTTAGAATTTGGGAGAGGGTAGGCATCCCTTTGGTTGCCTCCTTTCCATTGCATCAGGAACATTCTGTAAGACATTCCACTGCCTAACCTGAGAATAGAAACTGATGTCTACAGGAAAAGAGATTTTTAACAGACTGAGAAAACCCCAAAATCTCAGCATCAGCTACAAATGGAGCCCAGAAAAATTGCTAAGTAATGCTTACTTCTACAAGTAGGAGTGTAGGAGTTCTCATGCAAATGAAATGATTCTCAGGATTGATTCCTTTTTCTTTCTTTCTTTCTTTCTTTCTTTCTTTCTTTCTTTCTTTCTTTCTTTCTTTCTTTCTTTCTTTCTTTCTTTCTTTCTTTCTTCTTTCTTTCTTTCTTTCTTTCTTTTCTTTCTTTCTTTCTTTCTTTCTTTCTTTCTTTCTTTCTTTCTTTTCTTCTTTCTTTC